>NC_044985.1:111377747-111687058 GCF_008728515.1 Papio anubis
CATGTGTGGAACCAGCCTTTTATCCCAGGGAGGAAGCCTACTTGATCATGGTGGATAAGCTTTTTGATGTGCTGTGGGATTCGATTTGCAGGATTTTGTTGAGCATTTCTGCATGTGTGTTCATCAAGGATACATTATTTCTTAGAATAGAGAAATCCAAACAATAAAGAAAAATATGAATTGAATAGAAAATACTTCAAATGAAAGAGAAGAAAACATTTTCACATAAAAACATGCTGAAAATTGGCTGGACACAGTGGCTCACACCTGTAATCCCAGCACTTTGGGAGGCTGAGGTGGGCAGATCACCTGAGGTCAGGAGTTCGAGACCAGCCTGACCAACATGTTGAAACCCCATTTCTACTAAAAATACAAAAAATTAGCAGGGTGTGGTGGCGCATACCTGTAATCCCAGCTACTCGGGCATCTGAGGCAGGAGAATCACTTGAACCTGGGAGGCGGAGGTTGCAGTTAGCCAAGATCGTACCATTGCACTCCAACCTGGCAAACGAGAGCAAAACTCTGTCTCAAAAAAAATCAAACACAAAAAACAACAACAAAAAAATGCAGAAAATAAAGATTAAAATAAACTCTAGCCTAAAGAACAAATTAATTTTTAAAAGCAAACAATAGAAAAACGAATGAAGAATATGAATTGAGGAGTTACGGAAGACAAAACTCAACACGAAAAGATGCTCAACCTCACTGGTAATCAGAAAAGTGCCAGTTAAAACCACAGTGTGGTTTATACCCACCTGATTATCAAAATGTTCAAATCTGACAATATCAAATATTGGTGAGAATGTCAAACCATTAGAATTCTCATACTTTGTTGGGTGGGAGTGTAAATTCTATAACCAATTCTGAGAGCAATTAAGCAATGTCTGGCTAGGTCAAAGATATGCGTTCTCCCGTTTAATCATTTACATCAATATTGGTTGATCGAACCCTATTCTATTCATTGAGTTATAAATATGTTACTGCCATTATTTTAATACTTAAATTGCCCCAAATTTTGCCATTGGTAGCACCTTCAAGCTGGTCTGTGGTTTTAAAAAATATCTCCATAATTTTTGAAGTACTAACTTATATTCTGACACAACATGTTCAAGGTCCCATTTCATCCTTTTCCTGTCCCAGATCTGGAATCAGCCTGTTCTCCAAGGATTCTGTTTCCTTTTATTGGATAATGATACTTAGAATCCAAGATCTGGATACTAACTGCACTCATTGCTAAGATTTTTTTTCTGCACCTACAGTCAGTTCTTCTGTAACACGACATATGTGCTCCTAACAATCATGAGACTGTACAAAATTGTGCAAAAAAATCATAGGACTCATGGCTAATGCTCAGCTTTGGGAACAGCACTCAAAAAACTTCAACAGTGACTCATTAAAGAAAAGATGGAGAACTTAATAAAAAGGGTGCACAGTTCTATACATTACACGTGTGTATATATGTGTATGTGTGTGTATTATAGGATATACATATATCTTGTAATAAATGTGGTACTTTACCTGAAGTTTGCTTATGGAAGTGGGCATAAGAAGGGTTGCAGCTTGTGGTATTGTCAAGTGATAGGAAGGGAGTGGTATCTGAAATGAAACAGAAAGTTGTAACTGTATGTGTGGATGGATTTCACTCACAGCGCATCCGTGAACAGGTAGCTAGTAGGTAGTTGTTTGAAGTATGCATATGTGCATTTTAGCTGGGTGCAGTTTTCTGTATCTGCTCAGTATTTCTCTTGGACAAAATCACATATAAGCAAATGCAAAATCTGCATTATGTTCCAGTTGTTTCCCAATACATCAGCCTCCTTGGAACACATTTACATTTTCAAAAACAAGTGTTACACCAGAACTGACTACTATACATGAGGAGCTGTGCTAGGCATTGGGAATTTGAGTAATGGATCCCCTGTATGTTTTCCATTCGGCCTTCTGTTTCAGGGCTTTTCATATTCGATTCTTATGGTTTGCTTTTGTGTCTCTTATTTGATGGACCTTACGTGCTTCTTTAGGGCCAGTTTTATCTCTTGTTCATCTTACTCCACCAAGTGCTACACAGAGTCTGAAATGTGTAACAGTAGACAGTTATTAAACTTTGCATAAATTGATACCAGTAAGGATAACGTATAGTTCCTGCTTTCAAAGAACGACAGTCTGGAGTTGTTCTGTCCAATATGGCAGCCACTCACAATGTAGGCTAATTAAGTTCAAATTAATCAAATTTAAATAAAGTAAAAAATTTTGTTCTTTAGCTTTGTTAGCTACATTTTAAGTACTTGATAGACACATGTGGTAAGTGGCTACCATATTGGTCAGCTCAGAACAGGACATTTCCATCTTCCCAGAAAGTCCAACTGGGCAGCTCAGGTCCACATCCAAGAGGATGGCGAATTATAGCTCCCTTATTATTCAGATCATTATAGGAAGACCCGGTGATGCCCTGCCTCCTGTTCTTACAAAAAGAAAAAATGCTCCTACATTTAGGAAGATACAATTGAAAATATTTGAGACTGAAGGCCTTCTGAAAAATCAGAATTTTAAAAAGGTAGATCCATGTAATAAAGTCTAAAGTATTCGACAAAGAAGTCAATGAAATCTAAAGAAAGTGAAATTCTCCCAAAGACACAACAAGGAAGACTTCCTTACCAAGTCTCAAACCTTCCAGAGTCATTTTTTGCAAAGTAGACTGAAGAAGATTAACAGAAGTAGTAGGAGAAAAACAAGGAATTTTGTCTCATAAAACTCAAGAGGTGAGAATGTGTTAAGAAAGATTTGTCAGTTGCATAGTCTGAGAAGTCATCTTGTGACATTGTCGAAGAGCGAAGAGCATACTGTGGACTCCGTCACAGTGGAGGCCACCGGGGATTTGTGTTAGAGCGTTTCAGACGCAGGAGTTGTCTAGAGAGAAGTGGGGAAGTTCTGGAGGATTTTTGGTGAAGATTCTTATTTTTTTATAGTAAGTGAACAAACAATAACTCTCAATATATGTACCATAATCCCCAATTTTGTTTTTAAGTAGAGCAGATGGGTGGACATAAAATTCTGGAAGAAAATTAAAAAGTGAAGACTGGTTATTTCCATAAGGTGTGATTGTGGATAATTTTTTTCTTCGTATTTCTGTGTATTTTTCCAATTTTCTACAATGAGCATGTATAACTTTCATAGTGGAAAAATATTATCACTAATTATACTTAAATAGAATTATAGGTAATATTGTGCTTCTTCTTTTTTTATATTTTAAAAGACATGCCAACACATTTTATTATGTATAATCTTAAAAAAATTTTTTTTAATTTATTCTTTCTAAGAGAAGGAGTCTTTCTATGTTGCCCAGACTGGCCTAAAATTCTTGGGCTAAAGGGATTCTCCAAACTCAGCCTTTTGAATAGCTGGCACTGTAGACATGCTCCACTGTGCGTGGCTTTTTGTGTATAATCTTTTCATTTTGAGATGGAGCTGTGCTCTGTTGCCCAGGCTGGAGTGCAGTGTTGCAATCTCGGCTTACTGCAACCTCCACCTTCCAGGTTCAAGCCATTCTCCTGCCTCAGCCTCCCAAGTAGCTGGGGGTGTGTGACACCATACCTGGCTAATTTTTGTATTTTTGGTAGAGACGGTGTTTTACCATGTTGGCCAGGCTGGTCTCGAACTCCTGGCCTCAAGTGATCTGCCTGTCTTGGCCTCCCAAAGTGTTGGGATTACAGGCGTGAGCCACTGCACCTGGCCGTTGTATATAATCCCATGCATACTTTGCTGACTCCTCATCCCACATTCCTGCTTCCTCACCCAACACCTATTTTTTAGTGTCACTGTTCTCATGCCTATCATCTAGAGGGAGGTTTTTTGTTGTTGTTTTCTTGGGTTTTTTTGGACAATGCTTTCTGAAGTGTGGCTGTCAAGGGGAGGAGACACAAAAGCAGCAGCTGGAGGGGGACTGGGCTCAACAGTGTGCTTTTTTTGCTTGAAGGTAGGAGAAGTGCCACTTTCAAGGTTTTGATGTGGATGGGAGAGTCTGGAAGGTTGGGGGAGTGTTCATTGCTGTGTTTGCAGTGTCTAGGATGGGCGGCACTTCCTAGGTGCTCAGCAAATACCCGTGGAGTGAGGGAATGAGAGGAAGAGATGCCTGAGAAAGGAGATTTAGAAAGCCAGATGGAGGTGGTTTCAAGTGCACAGGGGCAGGGGCCAGTCTTGGATGGTGGGAGCGGGACCCGCACCCACCTTCTCCTCCATGGTTACCCAAGAAGAGGAGGGCCGACTGGATTCCAGCAGTTTTTTGCACATTATGGTAGGAAATGCCTTCTTGGAGTGACGGGGTCGGAGAAGGCATCCAACATCTGAAGAAAGGGGAGAAGACAGGAAGTAGTCATTGTAGGAAGAGGGCAGGCCAGCTGATGGGAGAAGGGGAGAGCCTGGAGGAGGGCAGGTGGAGGGCCAGCTCCCTTTGCTGCTGCCATCTGTGGTGGTGATGACAGATCACAGCCTCCTCCTTATTCTACTACCCTCACACCATTGCCTCCTCATTTTCCCACCCTTGCTCTCCCTTCCTTTGTTATAATTTAATGGAGATAGGACCAAAACAGAAGGGGAAAAAAAAGAGACAGATAAGTTTCAGCTGGGGTGATTGGGGATAGGTGACATTTGAACTGTGTCTTTGAGGATGTGGGGGACGTCCCTGCTGGAAGAAGGCCCTTTAAATGAAGGCACTGCCACAACGGAGGTGGGGGAGGAGGCAGGTTCAAGTTACGATGACGTGGCTGGCATGTTTCCTGTATGAAATCAAAAGGTCTGTGTCAGAGGAGCAACCTGGTGCTTGCCCTGCATTTGCCCCCTTCCTCCCAAGTGTCCTTTGCTTTGTTGGTTTCCTTTCTGGCCAATGGCCTGTCCTTCGGTGAATCTTGCCCCCTTCATTGTTCTTGTCTCTGTCTCATTTCTAAGAGTGTAGTACAGTGTCGAACACGTGGTACCTGCACCATAAATACTAACTTTTACTAGTAGTCATGATGTTAATTACAAACTCGCCCTTCTCATGTAGCTTTGGGCTACTCTAGAGCCCGAGGAGCCCCAGACAGGAGATTAAGCTGCAAAGATAAATTGAAGCTAGATTTTTTATTATTATTATTATTATTATTATTATATGAGATGGAGTCTCACTCTGTCACCCAGGATCTTGCCTCACTGGCAACCTCCGCCTCCTGGGTTCAAGCGATTCTCCTGCCTTAGCCTCCCAAGTAGCTGGGACTACAGGCCTGCACCACCACACAGGGCTAATTTTTGTATTTTTGGTAGAGACAGGGGTTCACCATGTTGGCCAGGCTGGTCTCGAACTCCTGACCTTAAATGATCCGCCTGCCTCAGCCTCCCAAAGTGCCAGGATCACAGGTGTGAGCCACTGCGCCTGGCCTGAAGTTGGATTTTTGAGGGCATTTTAATGCCATACTAGTGAATCTGAATTGTTGAGTAGGAAAGAGATGTTGAACATTAGAATAAAGAGTAGAACAAGATAGCTTTTAAAATACAGAAGTTATTGGCCGGGCGCGGTGGCTCACGCCTGTAATCCCAGCACTTTGGGAGGCCGAGACGGGTGGATCACGAGGTCAGGACATCGAGACCATCCTGGCTAACACGGTGAAACCCCGTCTCTACTAAAAAAAACACAAAAAACTAGCCGGGCGAGGTGGCAGGCGCCTGTAGTCCCAGCTACTGGGGAGGCTGAGGCAGGAGAATGGCCTGAACCCGGGAGGCGGAGCTTGCAGTGGGCTGAGATCCGGCCACCGCACTCCAGCCTGGGCGACACAGCGAGACTCCGTCTCAAAAAAAAAAAAGAAAGAAAGAAATTGGCAAAAATATAAAATAATGGCCACTGTACTTATTATTTTTTATTTTGGAAAATGCAGTGTTTTTTTTCCCAAAATGTATTATATAGGTGATCACATAACGGGCTTACATTGTTATTTTAAAATGAATTAATAAACTTTTTAAAAGTCTCAGTGTTAACTTAGAATGCATTAAATATCTATAGATAAAAGCCATATAACAAGGACAATTTGGAGTTCTCAATACTTTTTAGGAGCATAAGGATCCAGAGAGTAATATGTTTGAGAACTGCTGCTCTACCATTTCTCTTCTCTTTGGTCAATGTGTGAATGTGCTTTTCTAAATCCACCATCAAAATCTGAACGTGGGACGTCCTGGGACTCCACGCCTGAGAAGTAAATGAAAGCCTTGCTTTCCAGACTGAAAGGAAGTTCGGTCCGGGGTGCGGGGTGCGGCGTACTCCCCCTCCCACTTAGAGAGTCACAGAGCACATGACAAAGGCAAGCCACTGCGAAGAACAGAGTCAAAAAGTCTGTTGGGCTTTATTTAAATTCATTATTTCTCAAAAACAGTCAAACCTTTTTTGTGTGTTGCCTTTTAATGTCTTGTGAAACGAATTTTCTAGCAAACATGTTTTGGGAAGCCTGCCACTGATTAGTCCCCTTCTTCCTGAGTTCTGAGCAACATTGCAAGGCCAGACGAGGCTGTCTTTGGGGCAGTGAAGCTTCCTGGGGCCTCTGGACCCTTACCTCGGAGTTGCCTTGCTGCCAGCTCTGTCATTAAAGTAGGACCTGCAACATGTGACTCGTGTGAGAAGAATTCATTAGGAGGCAGAAACCCGAGGACCAGAAGGTACTGAAGCTGGGTCTGAGGGCTGTGGGCTTCCCTAGTGAGGCTGATCTTGATAATTCCCTGAATGAGCTCACTGTGTGTGCTGAGGGCTCTCCCAGGTAGAAGAATCAGACATAGCCACTAACCCAGATGCAGGTGGCCTCTTTGAATTGTGACTTCCAGACCAGATAGAAAATAGCAAAGATGGGGAACTCCCTTTATGTTAGCTTCTGTGCTCTCCTTCTCCTAATCAAGTAAACCCGAGGAATTTTTTTCTGGGGTGATGTCCAGGGAAATATGTGATTCTCCTGGGAAAAGATTAGTGAGCAAGGAAACCATCAATGACAGATATATCTCTCTGGCTCATCTATTCAAGACTGGCTGTATTTGAAAATAGGGATAGGTCCTTGGCTGAATATTCCCACTGGATGAAACAGAGGTTAATTTAGCTGAATTGAAGATAAGTGCCTTAATGAGATGAAAGGTACCTAATAGGGACATCAACAGGAGGTTTCCCTGCGGAAACTGGAATAAACAATAACAAGGAAATGGTCACGTGTCTTCCCTCTCCTCTCCCCAGAGTTGGTACATAAGGGCCTCCCCCGAGCAGAAGGAGGCATCAGACCTCCTCACCTCTCCTGAGTCCTCCCTCCTCACTTCTCCTGAGTCCTCTCTACTGACACCATGGGTTGCTGTGGTTGTGGAAGTTGTGGTGGCTGCGGTGGTGGCTGTGGTGGCTGTGGTGGTGGCTGTGGTGGTGGCTGCGGTGGTGGCTGTGGTGGCTGCGGTGGTGGCTGTGGTGGTGGCTGTGGCAGCTGCACCACCTACAGGAGCTACCGGGTGGGCTGCTGCTCCAGCTGCTGCCCCTGCTGCCGCGGCTGCTGTGGGGGCTGCTGTAGCATGCCCGTGATCTGCTGCTACCGCCGCACCTGCAGCTCGTGTGGCTGCGGCTGTGGGAAAGGCTGTTGCCAGCAGAAGGGCTGTTGCCAGCAGAAATGCTGCTGCCAGAAGCAATGCTGCTGCTAGGCGGCCGGCTTGGCTCCACCCCTGCCCAGGAGCTGTGGTAACCCTCGCTGTCTCCCGCTGGCAAGGTTCTGCTTAACCCCATTCTGTCTAATCCTTTTTCTAACCTATCTGTCACCAGCAGATCCCCTTGGCTTCTGCTTCATGTGCCTTGTGCTTTGCCCTTCCGGGATTTTCCTTTGCCCACACTCTGCACAGACTTGCCCAGACCACACAATGTGAAACAAACGGGCAACCAAGCCACCAGTGATAACTGGATAAAGTCAGAGCCAACCAGGAAACCTAGTGTTTT
The DNA here is from genome assembly GCF_008728515.1 of Papio anubis. Classification (NCBI taxonomy): domain Eukaryota; kingdom Metazoa; phylum Chordata; class Mammalia; order Primates; family Cercopithecidae; genus Papio; species Papio anubis. Next base: position 111,385,714 of record NC_044985.1, read on the forward strand.
CTTATTTTGTAATGTACAATCTTTCCTAAATGGTCAGTCCTGGATTTCACCATTTTTCTGTTCACTGCATGTGTGCAATCTTTTCCATTGCTTTTGTCTATACTGGCTCTTTAAAATTTCCCAATAAAATGACTTGGTGTGTCACAAAAATCTCTTCATTAGTCATTTTTTTTTAAATCAGTTCCTTCGTCGGCTCATCTGTCCCTGTGCTGTGAGTCCCATTCTGGCCCTCACACTCCTGCACCCTCCTGAAGCTGACCATAGGCCCAGCCCCTGAACCTGTAGCTGCTAATCAGAGGCACACAGCCCCCCTGTGCTGCTGCCCTGACATGATGTCTTACCTGTGGGGTCTGTGTACTCGGATTCTCCTAAGGATTTTCTAGGGTGGGATGAGGGTGGTGCGAGTTGATGGTGGTGATAGGTTTCTGTTTCTCCTTGAAATGTGTCTAGGAGGCCAGGTGTGGTGGCTCATGTCTATAGTCCCAGCACTTTGGGAGCCCACGATGGGTGGATCCCTTGGGAGCAGTTGTTCAGGACCAGCCTGGGCAATATAGGAGACCTCATCACTGCAAAAAACCAAAGTGTTAGCTGGGTATGGTGAAGTGCTCCTATGGTCTCAGCTACTCGGGAGGCTGAGGCAGGAGGATCACTTGATCTCAGGAGGCTAAGGCTGCAATGAGCTGTGACAACATCACTGCGCTCCAGCCTGGGTGACAGAATGAGACACTATCTAAAAAAAAAATTATCTAGGAAATGAAAAATGAGCCCCAAAGGAAGGGGGAACGGATGTAGCCTCTACCTTGCTGTGCTCAGTGGTTTCTGAAATGACTGGAAAGTGTTTGCTAGAACAAGGAGGTTGAGCACTGTCGGGGGTGGTTCCATGTAGCTCACGTCCTTGCTGGTGTCCTTGGCGTGGCCTCCGAGACCACTACTAGGCATCAGTAGTCATAAAGACTTATGAATAAATAAGAAAGTTGGGGCTGGGTGTGGTGTCTCAAGCCTGTAATCCCAGCACTTTGGGAGGCTGAGCTGGGAGAATCACTTGAGTCCAGGAGTTTGAGACCAGCCTGGGCAATAGAGTGAGACCCTGTCTTTAAAAATAATCAAAAATTAGCTGGGCATAGTGGTGCATGCCTGTACTCCCAGCAACCTGGGAGGCTGAGGCAGGAGAATTGCTTGAGCCCAGGAAATCGAGGCTATAGTGAGCCGTGATCACTCCACAGCAGTCAGCTTGAGCAACAGAGTGAGACCCTATCTCTAAATAAATAAATAAATAAATAAATAGGAAAGTCATCCTAACACTGGTTATGGCAACAAAACAGCTTCCACTTAGGAGGGAGGTGACTACAAAAGCTTAGAGAAGTGTCATGCTCATTCAAGGTGAGAGAAAGAACAAATTTGCCGAACTCGCATTGGATTGCAGCTCACCATAGTGTATTAGGCCCAAGGCAATTTGCTTGCACTCAAAAATCTTTTTTTGACTAAATGTTCTTCATGATCTAGAGTACGCTGTGGCAATTTTTTTCTGTAAAGTATCGGATGTAAATATTTTCAGTTTTGCAGGCCACATGATTTGCTGCAACTTGTCAACTCAGCCATTCTGCCTTTAAAACAGCCACTGACAACAATTAAGTGTGTAAGTGGCTGTGTTCCAAGAAAATACTGTGTACAAAAGCAGGTGGCAGGGCAAAAGTGGGCATCAGTTTGTTGACCCCCGGTCTCGACATTGACGGCAAAGGTAAGTGCAATGTTGCACAGTGGTTAAGAGGACTGACTCTGAGGTCAGCCTGCCTGGACCTGTTTCCAACTCTCCAATTTCATTGTCATCTTGGACAATGCTTTTAGTTTTTGGGGTATTTTTATCTGTAAAATGAGGGTATTAACAGTATATGCTGGCCGGGCGCGGTGGCTCATGCCTGTAATCCCAGCACTTTGGGAGGCCGAGGAGGGCGGATCACAAGGTCAGGAGATCGAGACCACGGTGAAACCCTGTCTCTACTAAAAATACAAAAAACTAGCCGGGCGAGGTGGTGGGCACCTGTAGTCCCAGCTACTCGGGAGGCTGAGGCAGGAGAATGGCGTAAACCCGGGAGGCGGAGCTTGCAGTGAGCCGAGATTGCGCCACTGCACTCCAGCCTGGGCGACAGAGCGAGACTCCGTCTCAAAAAAAAAAAAAAAAAAAAAAAACAACAACAAAAAACAGTATATGTTTTGCAAAGTTATTTCAAGAATTAAGTCAAATGATACATGTCAAATACCCAGAATTGTGCCCGCAACATTAGAAGAGTTCAGAAAGATTTCCAGAGAGAACCAGAAAGGTTTGAGCATTATGGAAATACTCGTAATATAGATTTGACTTTCTCAGCAACTGGGAGAACACATTCTTTGTGCTCCAATGTCCTGGTAGACTCTGATCTTGGCAGGACCACGTGGGGCGCCAGAGCTCCTTCAGGGAGTGGGTTCTCCTCTCATTCCTCAGGGTTCAGCTCAGATCTCGTCTCCCTCCATAGACAGGGCCTGCGACTGCTCTCCCAGTGACCCATGGGCCCCTCACATATCTCTAACAAAACTTTTTGACATTGGAGTAGGAACATCTCATTCTGCCCTGAGCCTATGAGAACCATTTCCTTTTTCCGTTTCCTCATCTCCCATCTTTGTCGTCCCCAGTTCATGCACACACGTGCCGTCATGAGGCCCTCAGTCACCTTCGTAGATCATCCCTCTCACTCCCACCCATGCCCAGCACCCAGCACAACACCTGGCAAAGAAGCGTGCAGTACAGTGTGATTGTTCTGTCGGCAAAGAATAACAGGGCACATGTTCAGCTCGTGTTTCTGTGTTTGACTGTAATCGCTTTGGGGAATTATCTTTGTTATATTCATTAGTGTAATAGAGTACGATGAACAAGAATTTCGAGAAGACTGCTGGCATTTGAGAATTTTTAATGGGAATGAAGTTCTCTCAAGCCATCTAACTGACCCATCTCTAGGTTTTCTTTTTTAATTTGATCCTACAAGCTGCTGTCAGATGTATCTTCCTGAAAAGCCATTTTTTATTGTGCTATATAATTCACTTACAAAAGGAATATCAAAGTCTTCACAGTCTAAAGTTCATAACTACTCTCAAATTTTATTTCCAGCTTAAATATCTACTAACTCCACTGGATAAACTTTCCACTGTAGGTAAATTGCTTTCCTTCCTGTTTCCTGAATAAGTCTTCTATTTTCCCTTAACAACATGTAACCTACCTTAAAATTCTAAAAATAACTAACATTTATTGAGTGCTTACTATGTTCCAAGCCCTATTCTGTGTGCTTTATACGTGTTATCACATTTACACTTCATAATAACCCTATGATATGGATATTATTTTTCCATCATGGAATTCAGGTATAAAAAGATCAGATCACATCTTTCTAGAGGCAGAGGATCAGTTTACACAGGATGGCCCCAGACTGCACTGCACCACACCCTCTACCCTCTGCTTCTCCTTCCTCTCCACGTTTTCAAGTCCAGTTTTCCATTCAAGAAGGCTGTGCCTTCTTCATAAAACCTCCCTTTCTTCACTATCCAATTGGAAGTAGTTTGTCTGTTCTCTTGTTAAGTCTTAATATTCATCAACAACTACTTTGAGGCAACTCTTATTGGGCTACTAGTTAAATCTTTTTTCTTCCTTACTTTTCCCAATTATTTCTTCTCATATCTCTTATGTATGTATTTATGTGAGACAAAGTTTCACTCTTGTTGCCCAGGCTGGAGTGCAATGGAGTTTTACTCTTGCCACCCAGGCTGGAGTACAATAGCATGATCTCAGCTCACTGCAACCTCTGCCTCCCTGGTTCAAGCCATTCTCCTGCCTCAGCCTCCTGAGTAGCTGGGATTACAAGCTCCCACTTGTATTTTTAGTAGAGATGGGGTTTCATCATGTTGGCCAGACTGGTCTTGAACTCCTGACCTCAGGTGATCCACCCCCATTGGCTTCCCAAAGTGCTGGGATTACATGCGTGAGCCACTGTGCCCACTATCGTTGCTCTTAATAATTTGAAGTAATTTAGACATATATGTCTTTATATCACCTGTATTGTCTTGCACATTACAAGGGTTCAGCAAATGCTTGTTGATTAGGTTTGATTTTCCTGAAATGTTTATCTTTCACAATAGGATTACAAGCAGGAAGTTAATGGATAGGGGTACTGAATAGCCTTCTCTGTTTAGGACGGCAACACCTGGTTGTATTTAACTGGCTTGCTTATGCACTTGAGCCACGCTTTATGTAGGAACTTATGCTACTGACTAATAGGTCACATATGTGAATCCCCTGTGGTTTCCAATGACCTGGATTTTACAGGTTGGCTGATTGGGGCTTGGGACCGCTGTGTATCCCCATGAAGCCGAGCTGAGCTGCCTGCCTGTGTGTCCGTGAATCTGAATGCAGATAGAGATGAGCTGCCTGCCTGTGTGTCGGTGAATCTGAATGCAGATACACTTTGAATGAGTTCTAGTCATTGCCCAATATCATTTTTTTTCTAATTTTCATTTAAAAGTTCAAGAAAAGCAAAGAACCTACTAGACGGTATGTGTGATCTGTGTGGGAGTCTGGTCTAGTTTTTGGGTCATTAGTCTTTGGATTCCTCTTACAATGGAAAGCATTGTTGTTAGTATTAATATGGTGGTGGGCAATATATCCATGCAACAAACCTACACATGTACCCCTGCATCTAAAATCAAACATCTATGCATGGCGCTGAGGCAGGAGAATCGCTTGCACCTGGGAGGCAGAGGTTGCAGTGAACCGAGATTGTGCCATTGCACTCTAGCCTGGGCAACGAGAGCAAAACTCTGTCTTAAAAAAAAAAAAAAGTATATATATATACAAACACACACAGACACACCCATTTATATAACATATATAACATATAATGTATATTATATATATATACGTGGTGGTCCAGGATTCACCAGAAGGTTGGAGTGCCCTGAGTCCAGATTCCTTCAACCTCTGTCTACCTTTTCTCAGCTTAACCCATCCAATCCATCATCTCTTTGGCTCTGTGAAGTGTCTTTAATGGACATCTTTTGCCACATCCATTGATGTCTATTTTTCCTCTAGGGCAGTGTAGCAGTGTACAGAAACCTTCTTTCCTTACCTATAAGAAGGAAAGAGAAGCAGATTACTTTTTTTTTTAAAAATAAGCATGCTCTCCCACTACTTACAAAATACAGAAAAAGTACAGAGTTACAATATTAAAGATACAAACAAATAATTCAACTTTGTTTAGAGACAAGAAACTTTTAATTGTTGTTAATCCATTCGATATCAATTCAATTAAGAGCACAGCCTCTGAATGCGAATTTCCACATTACTGTGACACTTGTTCATACCTCATTAATTATCTGAATACCTGGTTTGAAAGTTGGCTGTGGGGGTGGGGAAACCTAATGAAACAATTCTCCCTACTTGACTTGTAATAAATACACTTTTTAGCACATTCACTGCATGTAGAAATTTACATTTTGATCTAATTGTATGGAGGATTCATAGGAGAACAGTGAGCAACGGCAAGTAGGTGATTCTCGACTACTCCTCATATTTCCCTATCTCCAATCTTTTTTTTCTTTTTTTTTTTTTTCGAGATGGAGTTTTGCCTAGGCTGGAGTACAATGGTGCGATCTTGGCTCATGGCAACCACTGCCTCCTGGGTTCAACTGATTCTCCTGCCTCAGCCTCCCAAGTAACTGGGGTTACAAGCACCTGCCACCATGCTTGGCTATTTTTTGTATTTTTAGTAGAGACGGGGTTTTGCCATGTTGGCCAGGCTGGTCTCAAACCCTGACCTCAGGTGATCCGCCCGCCATGACCTCCCAAAGTGCTGGGATTATAGGCATGAGCCACTGCGCCCAGCCCCCTGTCTCCAATCTTTACTGAAACCCTTTCCTGTGATAGACAGTCCCTGTCAGAGTCCTTCCAATTCCCCTTCTCCCATAGACACTCAGACTTGATTTATTTTTCCCCATACATCTAAGAAACTCAATCGGTAGGGTTCTTGTTGCAGGTGCTTTTATTGGAATTTCTTTTCATGCATTTCTTATCAGACTGGGAGCTTGTGGATTCATCTTGTTAGGCTCTCACAGTGCCCTGCAGAGCCACTTTCTGTTAAGAGGAGGACAAATCCAACAACTGTTAAATTGAGTACACTGCTCCCTGCAAGTTTATATGATGGGAAAGTATTATGGTGCATCAAAGCAGAGGTTCATGGGCTTCTTTAAGTAAGAACAGAAAATCCTGGAGATTAGAGAGTTGGAAAGAAATGTATACCAGGTGAAGGCATGGAAGAAATGCCTGTTCAATGTGTGTTTTACAATATAGTTGTTGAAGCAATTTAACTGTTCTGTCTTTAATCTGGAATATTGAAAAAAATTACCAAACATTGGCAGGAAATTATTACATTCCAAAATCTGCAGGAAAAATATCAACCAAAAACCGATGATTTTTACACAGGGGCTCATCGTTGAAACACGGTACCTGAAGCCAACTAAGTGTAGGCAGGCCTTAGAGGACTGTACAACAGAACCACAGTGCTGAGCCACTTCAGTATCTTTCTGGTTTGAAAAGTAGTACACACTTGCACTCTCAAAAAAGTCATCTTTAAGACTTCTTGTACAGTATCTAAAAATTAATCTCAAGAAAGGCCAGTGTTAAAGATCGAGCTCATATGGCTGGGTGTGGTGGCTCATGCCTGTAATCCTAGCACTTTGGGAGGCGGGCAGATTGTCTGAGCTCAGGAGTTCAAGACCAGCCCGGGCAAACGGTGAAACCCCATCTCTACTAAAATACAAAAAATTAGCCAGGTGTGGTGGCGGGCGCCTGTAGTTCCAGCTACTTGGGAGGCTGAGGCATGAGAATTGTTGAACATGGGAGGTGGAGATTGCAGTGAGCCAAGATCACATCACTGCACTCCAGTCCGGGCCACAGAGTGAGACTCCAAATAAAAAAAAAAAAAAAAAAAAAAAAAAAAATCCAGATCATAATATTATTTCAGGGTGTATTAATCAGGGTTCTGAGAAACAGAACCAGTAGGAAACATGAATAGATAAATGAGATTTATTATGGGAATTGGCTCATGTGATTATGGATGCCAAGAAGTCCCATGATCTGCTCTCTGCCAGGAAATCCAGTGGTGCAATTCAGTCCGAGTCAGAGGGGCTGAGAACACCGCAGCCAATGGTGTAGTTCCCAATCAGAGTCCGATTGAGACTTGAGAACCAGGGCGCTGATGTCTGAGAGCAGGGGATGGATGTTCTAGCTTAAGAGGAGGGAGAGAGAATTCCCCTCACTCTATCTTTTTGTTCTATTTGGGCCCTTAATGGACTGGATGATACCTGTCTTAGTCCATTTTTTGTTGCTATAATGGAATACCTGAGAGTGGGTAATTTATAAAGAACAGAAATTTATTCTCTTACAGCTCTGGAGGCTGGGAAATCCAAGATTAAAGCACTGGCATCTGGTGAGGCCTTTCTGCATCTTCACATGGTGGAAGGCAAAAGGGCAAGAGAGAGATAAACTATGTGTCCTCACTTGGCAGAAGAGCAGAAGAGGCTGAACTCACTCTCACAGGCCCTTGTCTTTTTTTTTTTTTTTTTGAGACGGAGTCTGGCTCTGTCACCCAGGCTGGAGTGCAATGTCAGCGCACTGCAACCTCCACCTCCCAGGTTCAAGCGATTCTCCTGACTCAGCTTCCTGAGTAGCTGAGATTGCAGACGTCCACCACCATGCCTGGCTAATTTTTGTACTTTTAGTAGAGATGGGATTTCATCATGTTGGCGAGGCTGATCTTGAACTTCTGTCCTAAAGTGATCCACCCACCTCGGCCTCCCAAAGTGTTAGGATTACGGTCTTGAGCCACCACACATGGCCTCACAGGCCCTTTTTATAGTGGTATCAATTCCTTCATGAGGGCAGAGTCCTCACGATCTGAACACCTCCCATTAAGCCCCACCTTCCAACACTGTTGCATTGGGATTGTTTCCAACACCTGACTTTCGGGGAACACATTCAGACCATAGCAATGCCCACCCGTGTTGGTGAAGGTGATCTTCTTTCCTCAGTACACAGCATTAGTCAAAAGCTAATCTCTTCTAGAAACACCCTCCCAGACATATCCAGAGACCAGCTATCAGGACATTCCTTAACCCAGTCAAGTGGACACCCAAAATTTGCCATCATTCAGGGGAACCATAGTTCCTCCAACTCTGGGTCCTGCGGGGACCTGAGAAGACTCTTGGGTTCTCCTTGTCTTGTGCTCTTTGGCATGGCCTGGGGTGACTGATAAGAGCACTGTATTCTGAGAACAGACACACAGGGCTAGAACCTGTAGATTTCATTGATGACCTACACTATTCTGTTTTTCATTTTCATTTTTCCTTTGACAGGAAAGAGTAGTCTGCATAGGGATGGCCAACTGGAACTAATCATTTCGAGTAAGCATTCCATGGGGGACTGGTCCAGGATCAACCAGGCACCAGGGGACTACCAGAAACATGCCTTCAGCATTATCCTCCTTCCTTAACAGGCTGATGATAACAGAAGCCTCATTGAGTTTGGCAAGTGATTTGGCAATGTTCTGCTCAGGATGTGCTTTTATCATCTGCACAACACGAAGGATGCCCTGTCATAGCCCGTGATAATGCAGGATCCCCTCTCCTCTGAGTCAGAGAGTCCTGACTAATGGTACAGGGTTAGCAAATAGCCGAGGAGCTCTGCCTAGGGAGGACAAAATAACATAACCTGAGACCACTCTTTCCTTTTCTGTATTCAAAGCGCTCTCCTCCATCTAAAGGGATGTTTTGCAAATTAATAAATAGTTACAAATAATGTAGGAATGAAAGATCTTTGTCCTGGGCTGATACAATGGAGAAATGTACAATAGCTAGGGAAATTGTAATCCCACTGTGACTTTTACAATTACCAAAAAAAGAAAAGGGAGTTGTTAGATGTTTACTGTTCTATAGTATAGATGGCTTTAAAAAAACAAGTGAAACCTAAATTTAGCAAGTTTTTGAAGTCAGAAGGACCCATTAAGGAAGTGCACAAAAGGCCATGTGACATTCTGCTTTGGAGATTTGCATAAACAACACGGAAGTAGCACTGAGTCTTAGGTCAACATTCTTCCCCAGAGTTAGTATATAAGCTCCACCCCCAGCAGAAGGAGGCATCAGACCTCCTCACCTCTCCTGAGTCCTCTCTGCTCACTTCTCCTGAGTCCTCTCTACTGACACCATGGGTTGCTGTGGTTGTGGAAGTTGTGGTGGCTGTGGTGGCTGCAGTGGTGGCTGTGGTGGTGGCTGCGGTGGTGGCTGCTGGTGGAGTGGTGGCTGCGGTGGTGGTGGCTGGTGGAGTGGTGGCTGCGGTGGTGGCTGTGGTGGTTGTGGTGGTGGCTGTGGCAGCTGCACCACCTGCAGGTGCTACCGGGTGGGCTGCTGCTCCAGCTGCTGCCCCTGCTGCCGCGGCTGCTGTGGGGGCTGCTGTAGCACGCCCGTGATCTGCTGCTGCCGCCGCACCTGCAGCTCGTGTGGCTGCGGCTGTGGGAAAGGCTGTTGCCAGCAGAAGGGCTGTTGCCAGCAGAAGTGCTGCTGCCAGAAGCAATGCTGCTGCTAGGTGGGCTGGCCTGGCCTCTGTCCTGTGGCAGGATATGCTGGGGACTTTCCTTCACCCCTTTCACCTGCCTTACCTGTCCTCTGGGTATCCTAGCACTTATGCTCTTGGACTGTGACTTTGCTCCCGAATTCTGGGTTCCTGTATTTTCTGCTTTGGGTGTTCCCAGTCTTCCTACATGAAAAGTTTCCTCTCTAATATCAAGCAGCCAAAACAAAGATGTGAGGACAACACCTCTTCAGGAAGAGTCCACATCACTGAGCTCAACGAGGATTATGATTCCCAACAGACTTTTTGATGTATATGATCATTTCATTTCCATGTGCGTGCTTTTCTCTGCTTCTTTTCTCTCTTGTATTCCTATTTGTCAATAGCTACTTTCTGAATCTCCTAATAAAATAAAAACATATCACTAAAAGTTTATCTTTGCCTTTATTTTGGTTTGAATATATCTCACATTCTAGAAAATCTTGATCTCTCTTAGAAAGCCTTTCATGGATGGGCAGTGATAGTGGAGCAAGTCAAAGACCCTGAGAGTAGCTTCCTGCTTCTGTTGTTTGTGCCCTCCAGTTACCAAACAGAATACTTGAATGTCCAGCATTTCTCCACAGTTTGTACTCAATTTTGAGATGGGAGGTTCCTTTAAAAAGAGATAAGCTGGGCTGGCCTCGGTGGCTCACATCGGTAATCCCAGCACTTTGGGAGGTCGAGGCGGGCAGATCACCTGAGGTTGGGAGTTCGAGACCAGCCTGGCCAACACGGTGCAACCCCATCTCTACTAAAAATACAAAAAAATTATCCAGGCACGGTGATGCACATCTGTAATCCCAGCTACTCAGGAGGCTGAGGCAGGAGAATCACTTGAACTCGGGAGACAGAGGTTGCAGTGAGCCAAGATCGTGCTACTGTACTCCAGCCTGGGTGACAGAGTGAGACTGTCTCAAAAAAAAGACAAGCTTCCTGGATGCATTCAAAATCCTGTTTTATTCACAAAGAACTAATTCGAACAAATTTTCAGAAACACACCTCTTTGCAAAATGCAGGTGACTACATTTGCTTTAGATTTCCATCTCCTGGGGCCATTTACTCCTTGCCTGGAGGGCAGAGTTCCATCCTTTCTTAGAAGCCTAATTTTTACCACCCCCCACCACACCATAAATTCAGCCAACAGTGCACATTTAGAACTGTGGTATTATTGAGTTAGCTTTCACATTTCCCTAACCACAAAATTAATGCCATCAGGTTTTACTGACTATGTAGGCATTGATGAACATTGGATTTGGGCTTTATCTTAGCCCTCCTGGCTTTCTTGTATCCACCTTGGGCCCCACTTCTTATTTTCAAGTCAGTTGCTATTTGCTTTTCTGTCTAAATTAATTTAACCGTGATTGGAGTATTGTTAAGGCTTATGGTTTCTTTCTAATTCATTTCAGATATTACTTAATAACTTAAACTGTGATTTATGTTTTCGTTCATTTCTTGTTTTTTTTTTTTTTTTTAATTCATAAACCTAAGGGGACTTGAGATTAGAATAATCTAATCTGTGTCCTTTTGCCGGACAAGTGAATCCATTTCTGATAGAAAAACCATTTTTGTGTGTATAGAATCTATGGTGTTTTTTATACCCAGAGAGAAAAGTAGATAATAATTAGATAATCCTCAATAATCATCATTCACTTGGAAGGTATAAATTGAAAGGCAAATGACGTTTTATGACTCAGACCATGAGTAGTCTATAAAAGCATTAACAATTTTTAGAAGAGACTTCTTTCTGTTGACCAACACTCATCAAGAGACTCCTAGATGTAGGCCAGGCCTGCTGGCTCATACCTGTGATCCCAGCACTTTGGGAGGCTGAGGCGGGTAGATCACTTGAGGTCAAGAGTTTGAAACCAGCCTGGCCAACATGGTGAAACCTCATCTCTACTAAAAATACAAAAATTAGCCAGGCGCGGTGGCACATGCCTTTAATCCCAGCTACTTGGGAGGCCGAGGCACAAGAATCGCTTGAACCCAGGAGGTGGAGGTTGCAGTGAGCTGAGATCGTGCCATTGCATTCCAGCCTGGGCAATGGAGCGAGACTCTGTCTCAAAAAAATAAAATAAAATAAAGAAACTCCTAGATATAAAGGCAGGTTTAAGGGGGTGAGACCAGTCCAGAGATGGAGCAAGTCCTGCCGTGGACTGTCTTTGGGATGGGATGCATTGTGCACAAAGAATGATCATCCCAGGCAAAGTGTGGTATTTGCCATGGTATCCCTATCAGAGGTGGGAAGCTAGCTTCCCTGAAACCATCTAGAATGACTTCAGAGCACTGAATCTTGTGGCTTCTTATTCTCTGTGGACTTTGCATTACATGCTCCCTCCCTCACACTTGGTCTGTTTAGGACGGTGCCAGAGAGAGTTTCAGGCTGAAGCTTGTGCAGTTGCATGGCAGAGGCCGTGGCCCGCAGGGCGAAGGTCAGCACGCATGTCTGTATGGTAAGTTTCCTCATCCCTGGGTCCCAAGGCTCTAGTTTCTCAGATGGACTTAATACTAAAAAAGGAAAAAAAAAAGATGGTCAGAATTTAAAGAAGATATTTCTGTAGTTCAATTGTTCCCAACAAACTGTTTTCATTTTTCAGTCTACTAGTATTGTCACTTGGTTCACAAATCCCTATAAGCCCTGCCTATAAATTCCCCCACAGTAAGGGATAGTTGACTACATTTGTGTTAATTATTCAGGCAACCTAAACCAAGACTCAAATTCACACCTGGATTACAGGGAGGTGCCTCCAGCTACTCCACTGCTGAGGTGAGATGCAGCCGGGTGTCCCCGGTGCACTGCATGGTGAGTTTTGCCCGTCTCTCCCAGGTGGGCCCCAGCTTGGCATGTTTAGCCCCTGCCACAGGTTCCCCTCCCTGTCCTCCCCTGACTGAGCCCCAGGAACATTCAGATGCACTGATGGGCACCCCTGCACCTCTTGCTCGTATATTCCACCCTGACACCCGTAAGCGAGCCCGTGGGTCCTCTCTCCCTGTCTGCCTGGCTGAGACCACTCCCCCGGTGCCGCCTCCTAAGGGACCCCCTCTTGGCACGCGGTGACTCCATCTCCTTAGGACCTGTGATTGAAATACACTGTTTTCCTGAACCTCTCCTTTGTCTCTTCTTTTTATTTATTTATTTATTTTTTAAATTTTTGAGATGGAGTCTCGCTCTGTTGCCCAGGCTGGAGTGCAGTGGCACGATCTCGGCTCACTGCAAGCTCTGCCTCATGGGTTCAAGTGATTCTCCTATCCCAGCTTCCCCGGTAGTTGGGACTACAGGCACATGCCACCACGCCCAGCTAATTTTTGTGTATTTTTTTTTTAGTTGAGTTGGGGTTTCACCATATTGGTCAGGCTGGTCTTAAACTTCTGACCTCAGGTGATCCGCCTGCCTCGGCCTCACAAAGTGCTATAATTACAGGCATGAGCTACCGTGCCCAGCCTCCTTTGCCTCTTCTTGTGGCCGTGCCTGCTGGACCATCTGACTATCTCATAATATATGTGTATATATATCTCTCTATATATACACACACGCACAACACAAACCTTACACCAGGCCACCTGGGCTCTTTTTTCAGGAATCTATGTCAACATGAGTAGTGACACCCAGCAAATCCTGGCAGACAGCCACTGTTTATGCTGACTGGAAACAAATTCACATTTTCAACGAGTGGGACAGGAGGAGCAAGTGCCTAAGAAGTGTTGGGTCTTGGTGTCTGGAAAAGCCACATGTCCCAGAATCCTGCCCGTTGGGTTGATCCACATTACTGTGTGGGAAAAGCGACTTGAGGGGTCCTCCCTCATGAGAAAAAGTGGATGCCCCTTGCCTTAGCGTAAGATGGATGAACTGATGCTTCTCTCCTGACCGCACTCTTCCAGCTGAGAACCATCACAAGGGAGGGGGCAGTTCTACGGGTGAAGACTGGGAAGGAAGAATGAGTGAGAGGGTGGGACCCCAGAGGTAAATCCTAAAGGCTGAGAGTAACTAAGGGGCTTTGGGTAGCCTGAGGGTCCTAGAGGCACAGGGCTCTTGGAGCTGGAAAGGGAATAGAGCCAGAGCCGGATGAGTGCCCAAAACCACGTTGTCAATTTAGACATCGAGAGGCTCATCTCACACCCGCCTCCGAATCCACTCTTCTGAATTTCAGGGTGGAAGGAAAACTGTCTTTCTGTGACAGCATCTTCCTCTCTTTGGAAATCTTATTTGACATGATTGTCTGACCCATGTTCCCTGTGTTTATAACATTCATGTGGTCAGTTCAACGTGTTTAAGCTTCTATCCAGAGCCAAGCTCTGCTTAGAGTAACAAGGTAACACCCTAGGTGGCCCTGGTGGGGTTGCAGCAAGAACCAGCTTCTCTTGGAGACACACCCAAGGAGCTTGACTTCCCTCGGCCCCCGCCCCACTGCTCACCCAAGCTGGGATTCCCCACTCTCTACCTCGTTTCCTTCTCACTTTGCTGCTAAACCAGCCACAATAAATCAAGAATCTGGAGTCTGCAAAGAAAAGAATCAGGGAATCTCCATGAAAAATTAGCAGAAGGGGTGTTCGGGGACATTTTTTATTACGCATGAAGACACTCTCAGTAGGGCGTATGATTATTTTGATTCTAATGCTGATATTCTCACATTACAATGAAAGCTAATTTTGTAGTTTGAAGTGGTTGATACCACGGACTTCCATGATACCTGACATGGCTAAGAGCCAAATTTCATCTTTGCCCAAAGGTGACCAGGCTCCTGAATGATCATATGACCATTTGCAGTCTGAATAGGTATTTATGACTCCAGACTTCTCTTTCTAAGACTCTATCAAGAGAGAGATTTGGGGAAAGTTTTGGTTTATGATAATGAAGTGTCAGGCTGAGGATGTGCCCCCAAGTCCCTTCCTTCTTTACAAACCCACAATGGATTAATCATCCATGAATCTGTGTCTTTGTAAAGAATTCATCTAGTTTTTTATTCTTTGATTTATCTTTTGGGATAAAACTCATTTTTCCCCATGGACAGACAGTTTAGAGACTGGAAAGAACAAAAGAGATAGCTCTTTGAGAATGATTTAGTATAATTTATTAAGATAAGTGTTGCTTTGTGCATACAAATATACCCAGGCAGCGGTAAAAACAGCATGGAAATGAAGGCAACCTTAGAGGCATTTCAAGAAGGTCTAACTATTTTGACTCCATTTCGTTGAGGTCGTGACTTGAATTGTAATCAACACAGGAGGCTGCATGGTTATTATTTTTGTTGGTGATGATTAAATGCAGGCAGAATCACAAACAAACTGTAGGAATGTAAAATACTCACAGGCAGGTGACAGGTTCAGGTCATGCTTGTGTCCTGTTAGTCAGTGGCAGACAGAAGGGGAAAGCTTACCTACAGCAGTTACCTGCAGCAGCTGCCAGAGGCAGGTGCCTCGCCTAGCAGCAGCATTGCTTCTGGCAGCAGCACTTCTGCTGGCAACAGCCCTTCTGCTGGCAACAGCCCTTCCCACAGCCGCAGCCACACGAGCTGCAGGTGCGGCGGCAGCAGCAGATCACGGGCGTGCTACAGCAGCCCCCACAGCAGCCGCGGCAGCAGGGGCAGCAGCTGGAGCAGCAGCCCACCCGATAGCACCTGTAGGTGGTGCAGCTGCCACAGCCACCACCACAACCACCACAGCCACCACCGCAGCCACCACAGCCACCACCGCAGCCACCACAGCCACCACCACAGCCACCACAGCCACCAGCCACACACCACACAGCCACCACAGCCACCACAACTTCCACAACCACAGCAACCCATGGTGTCAGCAGAGAGGACTCAGGAGAAGTGAGGAGGGAGGACTCAGGAGAGGTGAGGAGGTCTGATGCCTCCTTCTGCTCAGGGGAGGCCCTTATGTACCAACTCTGGAGACAGGAGAGGGAAGACACATGACCACTTCCTTGTTGTCATTTGACTTGATGTACATGGAGAAATCTCTCCATCTCATATTGATTTTCCTTTCAGACATCTTTGTCTTCACTACATTTTCGGTTTTGTTTATTTTTTTCGTAAAACTGTATTCCAGTATAAGTTAAAAAGGCCTAAAAGTTCTAGGGAAGCATTCTGAGAGCTGAGGTGTGGTGAGGCGTCCTTAGCCATGATGGCCTTCTCCTTCTTCCTAAGATGCCCTGGGATTATGTGGCAAGTGCATAGGTCCATGAGTTGTTACAGGGCTTACAAACCCCACAAAGCACCAGGCAGCCCCTGGACCAAACAATCCGAGAGCTTCTCAGCGACAGGTGCAGTGATATTGAAGGCACAGTCCCTGACTTCAAAGGGCTTGCAATAGTAAGTAACCCCGCTAGCTGGGAGGTGTAAATGGCAGCAGATTCAAAGGTCACTGCCAAAGTCAGATGCCATCGTCTCATTTATTGGCCAGTGAAGGCACCGATGCTGCTCCTTCCCTCCTCATTTGAAGCACATCATTGTGATTTGTCTTCTGCACACGAGGTCTTAATGCTTATTTCAAAGGCAGAAATCAATCCTTTTAGGAGTCTGCATTTTGGTGATGTAATTCTTGGTCTGGTTCACTGTAACCTCTGCCTCCCAGGTTCAAGCGATTCTCCTGCCTCAGCCTCCTGAGTAGCTGGGATTACAGGCATGTGCCACGATACTTGGCTGATTTTTGTATTTTTAGTAGAGACAGAGTTTCATCATGTTGGCCAGGCTGGTCTCGAACTCCTGAGTTCAAGCAATCCTCCTGTCTCGGCCTCCCAAAGTGTTGGGGTTACAGACGTGAGCCACTGTGCCCCACCAGGAATTCATTTTTGTCCTTGATTCGGTGATGTCAATTGATGGCTAACAGAAACAAGTCTGTGCTAAACAGCCTGGCCTGGGCTCCCTAGAGAATAAGCTCTTGGGCTATTTAGAGAGCACAGAGTGGGAACATCGAGGGACGCATGGTCCAGAGGTCAGAGAAGCTTGCTGAGCTGAATGAAGGCCCAGCATGGGAAGGAAAGGAGTTTATGGCTCCAAGGAGAAGCCTGTGTCTGTGGACACGGTTTGTGGATCACAAACTTCATGAGAGTTTGTGACCAACAAAAAGTCTGTAAAAAAGGCAAGAAAAATACGAGTGCAAGCAGGGTCTTCTCCATGCGTGCTGAGGTAGAGGCTTCCGGCAATCAGTCAGTGCTCAGCAGCCAGCAGCCAGCATCTCTGCTGCAGACGAGATCATCCTCCAATTCATTTTGTAACAGGCTCGCTGCCCAAAGCCTGTTTTCCCGACTTGGTAAAATTGTTCTTCAGAAATTTGAGCGAGAGAAAGTGCTGCCACGTCCCTATGGCTGATTAGAGTTGTTTATTAATGACTGCAAGCTGTCCCTGTGGTATTTGGAGTAAACAGAGCATTTTCAACTTGTCAGGGAGTTGCTTGAACTGGGATCGCGGGGACAGTGGAACTACGGATACTTGAATAGGTTTGAAGTTATTAATGAGGCAGAAGCAACAGAATTTGGTGAAAGACTAGAAATGGAACTAAGAGAAAAGAAAGATTCAAATATAATTTTTAACATGGATTCGTACCTTGATGGATATGGAGCAGTGCAGGAAAAACACAGTTTTTTTTTCTGGTGGATAGTTGGTGATCAGGCAGGGAGAATTATGACTTGAGTCTGGAGTATGTGACACTGGAGATGTCTCTGAAACCCCAAAGGGAGAAGATGGAATGGAGAGTGGCTATTGATGGATTTTGTAGTCTGCAGGAGAGTCTGAGCTGGAGGCTTTCCGTGGAGAAACTAACCAGGGAATACACATGTGGAAATCTACACGGTGGGTGTGAATGTGAACACTCTGGGAGGGAGGACAGAGCCAGAAGAGAAGGGAGTGTTGCTTCAAGCCTTATCATAGACAATAGTGAGGAAAACAAAAAAGAAAAAAGTCATTTACTACAAAGATCCCTTCAGAAATATAGCTGGGAAGTGAGCACTTTTGCAAAAACGACATGTTTTATTTGGATGCTCTTATTTACTCTTTTGCATCTCGGGAGTTTCCAAGAAACCAGGGTGATTTCCTGGAGAGAAGCCATTGCAGAGAGATGGAAAAGCAGCTGGCAGCAACCTTGGGTTCCGGCTTAACCCGAAGTCTCAAGGATTCAACTGGTTTCTGAGAAAATGAAGATCCTCTCCTACATGTTAGCATCTCTTGGCTTGCTTTTAATCTGGTTTTAACAGAGATAAGTGAAAATGAGCAAACGTTTTGGGTCAAATATAGCCCATAAGGATGTAAACAAGGAATAATCCTAGATAACCTTATCATGGAAACTGCAGCAGCAACAAGGAAGTGACCACTGGTCATGTGTCCCGGGTCACTCCCTCTTCCTTTTCCTGAGATGGTACATAAGGGCCTCCCCCGAGCAGAAGGAGGCATCAGACCTCCTCACCTCTCCTGAGTCCTCCATCCTCACTTCTCCTGAGTCCTCTCTACTGACACCATGGGTTGCTGTGGTTGTGGAAGTTGTGGTGGCTGCGGTGGTGGCTGCGGTGGTGGCTGTGGTGGCTGCGGTGGTGGCTGCGGTGGCTGCGGTGGTGGCTGCAGTGGTGGCTGTGGTGGTGGCTGTGGCAGCTGCACCACCTGCAGGTGCTACCGGGTGGGCTGCTGCTCCAGCTGCTGCCCCTGCTGCCGCGGCTGCTGTGGGGGCTGCTGTAGCACGCCCGTGATCTGCTGCTGCCGCCGCACCTGCAGCTCATATGGCTGCGGCTGTGGGAAGGGCTGTTGCCAGCAGAAGTGCTGCTGCCAGAAGCAATGCTGCTGCTAGGCAGGGCACGTGCCTCTGGGCAGGGGCTGCAGGTATCTGTCCTGTAGGTAAGGCTCCCATCCTTCCCATCCTGTCTGGTCTCTCCGTCCTCTATGGTCTTGAACTCTGTTGCTGTGTTTGTTTGGTGTTTCATGTCTTTCCATCTGAAAAGCTACCAAACTCATAGGAACTATCTCATGGAAAAATAGGAGAGCGGTGCAGCACCTGTGTAACTGTCCAAGTAACTGACCTCAGGAAAATGAAATCACAACTCCTCGTGTTTGGTCTGACGGACATACTCACGCCTATGCAGCTCCGTCTCAGTTCCACTCTTCCCATCGGCATGCGATGCTTCTTTGTTTTTTGCTTTTGTGTTCTTAGTTATCATGTAACCTTGTCCAAATTTCCTAATAAAATAAACTAAGTGCCCATAAAAAGTTCTCTTTTTTGCCTTTCTTCCATTTAATCACACTGAATTCTGGTTTGTCTGTTCAGAAACTGGAGAGATATTTTATCTTTTTTATCTTTGAACAAAGCCTTTGAAACACTTGTACCCTGGCTCATGCCTGTAATCCCATCACTTTGGGAGGCCAAGGCAGGAGAGTCCAGGAGTTCAAGACCAACTTGGGCAACATAGTGAAACCCCCGCCTCTACAAAAAATACAAAAATTAGCCAGGTGTGGTGGTGCGTGCCTGTAGTCTCAGCTACTCGGGAGGCTGGGGCAGGAAGATCACTTGAACCTAGGAGGTTGAGGCTGCAGTGAGCCAAGATCACGCCACTGCACTCCAGTCTGGGTGACCCAGCAAGACCCTGACACACACACACACACACACACAAAAAATAATAACCAAAAAAAAAAAAAGAAAAGAAAAAATGAGAAACACTTGCTATGGCAGCAATGCAGCAAAGGATCATGTAAGAAGCTGCGGCCAGGCCTCTGGGGACCAGCCCTGCTCAGAGACACATCACGTTGCCCTGAAATGTGTCTTCCTCCTTAGAGATCCGGGGTCCCTGTTTTTGTTTGAGATAGAGTCTCACTCTGTTCCTCAGGCTGGAGTGCAGTGGCACTGTCTCGGCTCACTGCAACCTCTGCCTCCTGGGTTAAGTGATTCTCCTGCCTCAGCCTCCCAAGTAGCTGGGATTACAGGCATGAGCCACCATACCCAGCTGATTTTTGTATTTTTAGTAGAGACAGGGTTTTGCCACGTTGGCCAGGCTGGTCTCAAACTACTGACCTCAAGTGATCCACCCGCCTCAGCCTCCCAAAGTGCTGGGATTATAGGCGTGAGCCAAAGGAGCCTACCTGGGGCCTCTGTTTTATTGATGTAAGATGACACAGTCCTTCAGCAACAGACCCACATACCAAACTCAGGCGTTCCAATCAAGAACAAATATGGAATTTAATGGTGGGGTAAGCTCAGCTGGGTTTTGATGGATTTCTTTCATTCATATATTTCATATTCTTCTTTCTTCTTCCTCCCTTTCTCCTGTGTGTGAGGCTTTCTTCTTTTCCTTTTTTTCCATACACTGCAACATTTCGTGGAAGACATTTGAAACATTTTATTTATTGATTTATTTTTGAGACAGAGTCTTGCTCTGTCACTCAGGTTGGAGTGTAATGGCGCGATCTCGGTTCACTGCAAACTCTACCTCCCAGGGTCAAGCGATTCTTTTGCCTCAGCCTCCTGAGTAGCTGGGATTACAGGCACCTGCCCCCATACCTGGCTAATATTTATTGAAACATTTTAGAACCAAATACATTCAACTGTGAAAAAACTCTCCCAGTGACACTGTCTTCTCTACTGTCCTTAGTAAAATTAAGAAATGAAATCAGGGCCTAATAAAAGAAAACCCATGGGAAGGGGATTTTCAAGCTTCTTTGAAGGAGGAAGTATTTTCTTCAACTACTTTAATTTAATGAAGAGCATGTTGCTCTTTCCCTTCCCTTCTTTTTTTCTTGTTGATTATTTTCTCCAGCTTCCACACTTTTTCTGACTGCTGAGATTCTACAGTTTTGTTTGCTGTAGACTTTAGGCTGAGGAGATTTGGGATCAAGATGGTTTCATGTTTTCACACACTGATGCAGCCTCTCTGTTCAAAACAGGAAAAAGAAAGCTTGTTTTTGTGTTATATACACAGGATAGATATGTGTATATAACATATAAAAATAACAACATAGCTGAACTCAAAAACAAGACATCTATCTCTGGGGACCACAGACTGAAAATGTAAAATGCGGGGCTGAAGCTGTGGGCTTGCTGGGTTCTGGGTCACAGACATGACGTGCGTAGGATACAAGAGAGGCCAGATACCCCATGAGAGTGGGGATCAGAGCCAGTCTTGCTTTTGAAGATACGTGTCAGAGTGGGGCCCCCTTCATCTTGGAATAAACCTGCTGTCCTTTGCTGCCCGGGGCTGTGGCTTCTGAACTGCTAACCCCTTATACCAGGTGTCCCCAAACACCAGACCACAGACCAGGACTCACAGCAGGAGGTGAGCGGTGGCAAGCGTGCAAAACTTCATTTGTATTTACAGCCGCAGCCGCTCCCCATCGCTCACATTACCACCCAAGCTCCGCCTCCTGTCAGATCAGCAGCCACAGCATTAGCTTCTCATAGGAGCACAAACCCTACTGTGAACTCCACATGTGAGGGATCTAGGTTGTACATACTTTATGAGAATCTAATGCTTGTTGATCTGTCACTGTCTCTCATCCCCCTCAGATGGGACCATCTATTTGCAGGAAAACAAGCTCAGGGCTCCCACTAATTCTACAATTATGAGTTGTACAATTATTTCATGATATATTACAGTGTAATAATAATAGAAATAAAATGTATTGTAAGTGTAATGTGCTTGAATCATCCTGAAACCATCTCCCCACTTCCCATGGAAAAATTGTCTTCCACAAAACCAGTCCCTGATGCCAAAAAGTTGAGGACCACTGCCTTAGAGAGACTGGAGGATACAGACAGTCTTTTTTATTTTTTATTTTTTGGGACAGAGTCTCGCTCGGTCACCCAGGCTGGAGTGCAGTGGTGGGATCTCAGCTCACTGTATCCTCTGCTTCCCGGGTTCAAGTGATTCTCCTGTCTCAGTCTCCTGAGTAGCTGGGGTAAAATTATAGGTTCCTGCCACCACACCTGGCTAACTTTTTTTTTTTTTTTCCGTATTTTTAGTAGAGTTGGGGTTTCACCATGTTGGACAGGCTGGTCTCGAACTCCTGATCTCTGGTCATCCGCCTGCCTTGGCCTCCCAAAGTGCTGGAATTACAAACATGAGCCAACATGCCCAGCCCAGACACAGTCTTTAGACTACAGATTGACCTAAATCCTCTGCAGGCTTGAGAATAACCTATTATTATCCCCATTAGCACTATGGGATGGGGCCTGGGGATGGGACAGGAAAAGACAACTGCAAAACTGCTAGACAGGTAGAGGCAGGTGGTGCTGGATCGGGGTGTATGTGTGATTGGGATGAGGAGAGAAAGTGACAGCAGTGGAAACAAAAACACCTTGCACTGAAAATTATGACACTGACGGACTTCATCGGCCCCGCATGGCTTCCTGAGCCTGGCTTCTTGATCATGATGAATCTCAGGCTTCTGATGCCCCTCGCTGCCTACCTGTAAGTAATCAACCTGCTTCATGTCATTCGTTGTGTGTGTGGGTGTGAGCCTCCCTGGACTCAGACAAATTGGTAATCAGTGCGCAGTGAATCTGCTCCCCAAAACTGACACAGCAGGCAGGGTCCAGTCTGACAGAATCATGGCTTATTGGTGAAGCAAGGGGCAAAACCTCCCAGTACCTGGTTGAAGGTGGAGACGTCAGCCTGGGGACACAAGAGCTGGACAGTACTGCTGGACATCTTATGGGTCAGGAGGGGTTATATGTGGGACTCCTGGATGTGAGTGAGCTGGCCATGGACTAAGGCTGCCAGAAAGGAATGTGGAAACGAGATCGTGGCGCACGGCCCCCTGACTGTTGGGCACTTATGCGATCATTCATTCCTGGGGCTGGAGAGCTCAGGAACAGAATGCTCAGATGGACCCTGAAGCACCTGAGAAGGATGAGGAAAGAGGTACTCAGGTCCTGAGGCATCTGAGCAGGAACCAACTATGCAATGCAGGCTGCCACAGAAGGGGAGACTTTCTAGCTAAAGGACAGGTATGGAAATGGTTCAGAGATGCCTTATGTGGCCTGGTTGATGTGTTTGTTTGATAAAAAGACATTGCAGACCCAATGTCTCGGGCCGAACGGTGTGGTTGGAATGAGGCCAACGTCTCTGGGTCTCCACTGGAGGTCAGTGGCACTATACTCCTGTCCATACAGAAAGGGAAAGAAGGGGAATTCAGACATTTCTGGGGTTCTTGGCTACTGGAATCCATATGGCAATATTTCCAGGTCCCCTTAGGGGAAAAATTAACCTGGTGACGTTGGGAGGTTTGAGGACACACATGGTGACCTGTGGTGCTTATCTGTTTCCAGGTGGCGCCCTCGGGCCATTTTGGGTGCTGGAGACCACGGTTCCTACCACTTAGTGTATTATAAGCACTAACGTAGGCTGCTTGTGGCACAGACCATCACTGTGACCTGAGGGGGTACGGCCTCCTACAGCTAAGAATCTGAGCTGTAATAGTGGAACATATCCACTGCTGCTGGCTACCTAAGCTCCCAAACCTGATGGGTTATTCAACAAAAGCAGTACTACAAACTAAGAGAAAAAAAGTATATTACTTGTTTAAATCTGCATCAGTCAGGGTTCAACCTGAGAGACAGAACAAATAGGAGATATACATTAAGAAATTAATTTTAAAAAGTTGGCTTCCATGGTGTTGGAGGCTGATAAGGCAGTCCAAAATCCACAGGACAGGCCATCAGAAGGGGTGGGCTAGGACTCACAGGCATAGGCTGAAGCTCCTGAACACAGACTGACTCTCCCTCTCCAGAGGAACCTCAGCACTGCTGGTAAGGCCTTTCCCCTGATTGAATCGGGTCTACCCGGATTATTGAATCAGTTCCTCTAGGATTGTATTTTTTTTTTTTTTTTTGAGATGGGATCTTGCTCTGTTGCCCAGGCTGGAGTGCAGTGGCACAATCTTGGCTCACTGCAAGCTCCGCTTCCCGGGTTCATGCCATTCTCCTGCCTCAGCCTCCTGAGTAGCTGGGACTACAGGCGCCCGCCACCACGTCCAGCTAATTTTTTTTTGTATTTTTAGTAGAGACGGGGTTTCACCGTGTTAGCCAGGATGGTCTCCATCTCCTGACCTCGTGATCTACCCACCTTGGCCTCCCAAAGTGCTGGGATTACAGGCATGAGCCACCGTGCCCGGCCAGGATTGTATTGAAAATCAACTGATTACGGACTTCAATCACATCTGTAAAACGCTTCACAGCAACGCCGAGGTTCGTGCCCTTACATGGTCCCACTCTTTCGGTTTCCCTGTTGTTCTGGGGGTGGCCTTGAATGTGTTGAAACAGCATTTTGGGTTTCAGTTGCTCACTGAGGCCATGTAGATGGTTTGTTTCAATCTGTTCAATTAAATAATTTGATGGTACCCAGTTCACTGGCCAATGGATGTGGTCTTGAAGGGGCTCATGATGGTCCAGTCTTTCAAGGCACCCAGTTTCATCAATTATCAACTCATGGCCAATCTTGTTTCATCCATGCCCCAACCATTTACCCTTCCTCCCATGGGTTAATTTGAATCCTGTATCATATAATTTAATAATATTTTTTAATTTAATGTTTAATATTTAATAAATATTTCAGTTTGTATTTTTAGAAATAAGGATCCAGAATGTAGAAATAAAGATTCAGAAAGAGTGTATTACAAGGTGGGAAGAGATGTAAATTTAAATACGATCATCATGGCAGGCCTCATTGAAAATGAGACATTTGAACAAAGACTTAAAGGAAGTGAGTCGCAGAGCAAGCCATGTGGATATCTGGGGGAAAGAGTATTCCAGGGAAAGGAAGCTAAAGTCCAAAGATGGTTTCTGAAATATTTAAAGACGCTCAAGGAGCCCAGGGTAGCTGAACTGAGTGAGAGGAAGAAGAGTAGAAAATGAGACCAGATAGGTAAAGGGGAGGGCAGGAAGACCAGGTAGGGTTTGCAGATTACCCTCAGGCCTGTGGTTTTTTACTGTGTATGAACTGGAAAGCCATTGGAGAGTTCAGAGCAGAAAAGTGACATGATCTCCTGTATATTGTATAAAGAGAGCTCTGACTGCTATTCTGGGCTAGGTTGAGGAGGGCAAAGGATTAAAGCAGAGATGAGTTAGAAGGTCTTGCAATAAACCACATGGATGAGATAGTGACAACTCAGACCAGAGCAGTAGCCATGGAGATGGTGAGAAGTAACTATCTCCTAGATTTAGTTTGAAAATAAAGAAAAGAATATTTTCTGACACGTTACATTTGAGATGAGAGAGACTAGGAGGAGTCAAAAATGACTTCAAGGTTTTGGGCCTAAGCAACTTGAAAGATGGGGAAAAATGGCAGATAGCACCGTTTTGAGCAAGATGAGGATTCCACCTGGAGCAGGCTGAATTGCAGATGTCCACTAGACATCCCAGTGGAAATGCTGAGTAGTAGGCAGCTGAATACAGCAGTCTGAAGATCAGGGGGAAAAGTCAAGGTCTGAGCTATCATTTTTGGCGTCATCAGTATACAAATACAGAGATTGCTTGAAACCATCAAAGACTGTATAGAGAAAAGAGTTTCTAAGCACTTAACCTTAGGAGCTCTAGGGTTAACACCTCTGAAAAAAGAGGAGACGCCAGCAAAGGAGACAGAAAGGAGCACCCAGTGAAGAAAGAGTAAAATTAAGAATGTATGGTGTCCTGGAAGTGAGTATGGAACTGCTTCAAGGGGCAGAGAGTGACAATGGTGACAACGTTACCAACGGGTGAAGCGAGATGCGTGAAGTGAGGTGAGCACTGGCGAATGACTGCTGGATCGATACCGGTGATCTGGACAGGAATGGTTTTGGCGAAGTATTGAAGACAAAATATGGATATGAATGGGTTTAAAGAAAAAGTATGAGGAGAGGAATTAGAAAGACAGGAAATAGACAACACTTCCATAAATTTTTGCCTTAAAGGGAAGCAAAGAGATGACTTAATCTCACAAACATAATGTTAAGCAAAACATCTATGTAAGAATGCCCAACTATATTCATATAAAATATTTTTATATATGTATATGTGTATAAACACAGATATACATATATTTTAGAAATAGGGTCTTGCTCTGTTGCCCAGGCTGCATGAACCCTATAGCGAACTGTGCGTGTGATGGATCTAGGTTGCACACTCCTTATGACAACCATAGCTCATTGCAGCCTTGAACTCCTAGGCTCAAGTGAGCCTCCTGTCTCAGCCTCCCAACTAGCTAGGACTATAGTGGTGGTGATGAAGTGGTCTTCCCTAGGTACAGGCAGTAAGGAGGAGAATTACCTGTAGAGAATTTAAAAGCAATAGTAAAACTGATGAAGGGCCTGTCTGCATTTTATTGTTGCCATGTACCAGCAATTCTAAATAATGATGGTGATAAAGTATGCTCCCCACCAGGTGGGCTGCTACTCCTCCCGGCTTGGCATGCCACCCTGGCAGTGTCTAACTAATCACCTTTACCTTTTCCAGAACAGTACAAAAATCTTTGGTTTTGAACATTCTTCTAATCTCTAATTTATTACTGTCCAGAATGTTAGTCTTATGTTTTTGAAAACTCTTCAAGATATAAAAAGTTAACTACTGTTTGCCATGGCCAGTGTTGAGATTTACTCACGTGTTTTCTGTTTCACACTCCCTCTTGCATCATATGCCTTCTTTTGGGGTAATTTTCCTTCTTCCTCGAGTGCATCCTTTAGCAGCTGCTTTTGGAAGAGTCTGTTACAGTCTTACTGAGTGAGTGTGTCTCACTCACTCCATTTCTGTGTGTCTGAAAATGTCTTTATTTTACTCTCATTTTTTGAAACGTTTTCCTCTTTGTGTACAACCCTAAGCTGGCAATTATTTTCTCCAGCACTTTGAAGGCATTATTCCACTACCTTTCTGGCTTCCATTGTGTGCCATTGAGAAGTCATTTGTCAATCTAATTATCATTTTTCTGTAGGCGATGCTCTTTTTATTCTTCTGACTGTTTATAAGATTTCTTTTTCTTTGGTATTCTGTAGTTTCACTACGGTGTGTTTAGATTTGAATTTCTTTTCATTTACTCCTTTGGAGAGCTGTTAGGCTTCCTCAATCTAATTCATGCCTTTCATCTCGTCTGCAAAATTCTCCATGGATATTTCTTTGTCTGTCTGTCATTTCTATCTTATTATCTCCCCAAGGAACTTCAAATAGACCTTTGTGGAACTTTCTCACGCTAATCTCCATATGTTTTAATAATTTTTTCACTTTCATCTCTGTGCTGTATTCTAAATGAGCTCTTCCAGTTTAATATTTTCTTCTTTATTGCTCTTAACTTCTCCACAGCTCTTGTTTATTAAGCTTCTATTCTTGACTACAGTCATGCATCCTTAATAACAGGGATATTTCTTGAGAAATGCACTGCCAGGTGATTGTGTCATTGTGCAAACATCATATGGTAGACTTATACAAACCTAGATGGCATAGCCTGCTACATACTTAGGCTAAATGGCATAGCCTATTGTTCCTAGGCTATAAACTTGTACAGCCTGTTACTGTACTGAATGCTGTAGACAATTGTAACACAATGGTAAGCATTTGTGTATCTAAACGTATTTACACATAGAAAAGATACAGTAAAAATACATATAAGGGATAAAACATGGTACACCCGTACAGGGCACTTACGTGAACGGAGCTCCAGGGCTGGAAGTTGCTCTTTTAGGATCTTGCTCTGTCACCCAGGCTGGAGTGCAGTGGCACAGTCTCGGTTCACTGCAACCTCCACCTCCCGGGTTCAGGCGATTCTCCTGCCTCAGTCTCTGAGTAGCTGGGATTACAGGCACCTGCCACCACGACTGGCTAGTTTTGTATTTTTAGTAGTGACGGGGTTTCACCATGTTGGCCACACTGGTCTCGAACTCCTGAACTCGGGTGATCTGCCCTGCCCACCTCGGCCTCCCAAAGTGTTGGGATTTTACAGGCGTGAACCACCGTGCCTGGCCACTTATTATAATTATCAAGTGTTATATGCTGTACGTAATTGCACGTGCTAGACTTTTATAAGACTTGCAGTGCAGTAGTTTGGTTTACATTGGCATCACCACAAACACATGAGTAATGCTTTGCTATACTACATCATGATGGCTACGATGTCACTAGGTGATAGGAATTTTTTTTTTTTTTTTGAGACGGAGTCTCGCTGTGTCACCCAGGCTGGAGTGCAGCGGCCGGATCTCAGCTCACTGCAAGCTCCGCCTCCCGGGTTCACGCCATTCTCCTGCCTCAGCCTCCCATGTAGCTGGGACCACAGGCACCTGCCACCACCCCCGGATAATTTTTTTTTTTGTATTTTTAGTAGAGACGGGGTTTCACCGTGTTAGCCAGGATGGTCTCGATCTCCTGAGCTCGTGATCCACCCGTCTCGGCCTCCCAAAGTGGTGGGATTACAGGCGTGAGCCACCGCGCCCGGCCAGTGATAGGAATTTTTCAGTTCCACTACGATCTTATGGGACCACTGTCATATACGTCAGGGGTTCTCAACCTCCAGTCCAAGGGCCTGTACCAGGGTCCATGGCCTGTTAGGAACCAGGCCGCCAGCAGGAGGTGAGTGGCGGGTGAGCAAGAGGAGCTTCATCAGGCCGGGCGCGGTGGCTCAAGCCTGTAATCCCAGCACTTTGGGAGGCCGAGACGGGCGGATCATGAGGTCAGGAGATTGAGACCATCCTGGCTAACACGGTGAAACCCCGTCTCTACTAAAAAATACAGAAAACTAGCCGGGCGAGGTGGCGGGCGCCTGTAGTCCCAGCTACTCGGGAGGCTCAGGCAGGAGAATGGCGTGAACCCGGGAGGCGGAGCTTGCAGTGAGCTGAGATCCGGCCACTGCGCTCCAGCCTGGGAGACAGAGCCAGACTCCATCTCAAAAAAAAAAAAAAAAAAAGAAGCTTCATCGGTATTTACAGCCACTCCCCACTCCTCGCATTGCTGCTTGAGCTCTGCTTCCTGTCAGATCAGCAGCGGCATGAAATTCTCATGGGAACGTGAACCCTATTGTGAACTTTGCATGTGAGGGATCTAGGTTGTGCACTCCTTATGAGAATCTAATGCCTTATGATCTGTCACTGGCTCCCAGGAAAACAAACTCAGGGCTCCCACCGATTCTACATTATGGTGAGTTGTAAAATTACTTCATTATATATTACAATGCAATAATAATAGAAATAAAATGTACAAAAATATAATGCATTTGAAATCCTGAAACCATTCCCCCACCTTGGTTTGTAGAAAAATTGTTTTCAACGAAACCAGTCCCTGGTGTCAAAAAGGGTGGGGACTGCTGATATACACGGTCCATCATTAACCAAAACATACTTATGCTTCCCATGACTGTAGTTCTATTTTTCCCCAAATTCCTGATTATTTTGTTCTATTCTTAGGATGTTCTATTTATGTATCTTGTTCTATTCTTATGATGTTATTTTCCTCCATGTGTAAACACACTGAACATTTTATATTCGAATACTGATTATTCTTCTATGTCAAATCGTTGTTAGTCTGATTTCGCTATCTATTACTTCAGTTGGCTTGTTCCTGAAACTTTATATCCTTGTATGATTCTGAATTTTTAAAATTCATAATCTCATATTTGATGGAATTTTATTTGTGGCAATATTTTGATTCCTGTACTGAGGTACATTCTTTCAGAAATCATTTGCCTTTGTTACATATAGGTGCCTGGAGACATTGCCAATCAGGACCACTTTAAACTAAATTTTCAGCTTAAAAGAGAAAAGTGTAGCCTGTAGGAGCAGGACTCCAGAATTATGTGAGTGCTGGTTTATAAAGACAAATGCTGAGGGCATATTCTCCAGACTCCACCCAGATTAGTCTTCTTCCTGAGGGATTTCCCCCTGTCATTTTGTATTTTGTTCTGATTCATCATTCACTGAGGATGTGGCCCTTTGGGGTTGCCACTAGAACCAAAACTTTAGGTTCTAGGGGAACCAGCAGATGCCTTGAGCACACAGCAGAGTCAATGCTTCCTTAGCTATCTGGCCTCCTGTTCTTGCTTTGGCATCTGAGGATTTTTCTTAGTTTCTTACCAGTTCAGCCATTTATTTTTTTTTTAAATTAAATGTATATCCATTAAATCCAAGGGTTTTGTGGTGTAAAGATTTTTCTGATATCCAGTCTGTTGTTGCCGAATGCAAGTAAGCCTTTCTTACTTTAATATTTTTTTAAAAGTCTGTTGCCTTTAATAAATAAGCTTTTCTTAATAAAAAAATTTAAAAACATTGACTGAAATTTGTTTAAACTTCAAACAACCCTAAAGTCCCCCTCTTAGTCCATTTTCTGTTGACTGAGAATACCTGAGACTAAAACATTTGTTAAAAAATGACGCTTATTTAGCTCACAGTTCTGGAAGCTGGGAGGTCCAAGATCAGGGGGCAGCATCTGGCTGGCTTTTGGCGAGGGCCTTGCTTTGTGCCGTGTCATAACACAGCGCATAAGTCCATTAAGGAAGGAGAAGGAGAAGCGCATGTGCAGAGACCAAACATGGGAGGCAGCCTTGCTTATAACAACTCACTTGAGTGGTGACTAATCCATTCCCAAGCGAGCAAGAGCTTCCTTTCAGGAGAAAGGCATTGATCCCTCTTGAATGACCCAGTCACCTCTTAAAGACACCACTTCTCAACACTGCCACATTAGAGACCAAGCCTCAGCATGAGATTTGGTGTCATATTTCAGCCATGGCACCCCTTTCTCCTTTAAGTTCAACCCCTCAATCCCATTCCCCCTAAGGTAATTGCATGGAGACCATCTCCATTAGGATAGAAAAGTAAGAAAACAAGGCAACGTCTAAATGATCAGGACCCAAACTCACTGAAAATCCATTTAAGGAGTTTATTTTGTTTGATAATGATTATGTGGGCCAGGTACGGTGGCTCAGGCCTGTAATCGCAGCACTTTGGGAGGCTGAGGTGGGGGTAGATCACCTGAGATCAGGAGTTCGAGACCAGCCTGGCCAACATGGCGAAACCCCGTCTCTACTAAAAATACAAAAATTAGCTGGGTGTGGTTGCGTGTGCCTGCAATCCCAGCTACTTGGGAGGCTGAGGTGAGAGTGAGTCGAGATTGCACTCCAGCATAGGCGACAAAGCAAGACTGTTTCAAAAAAGAAAAGAAAAGAAAGAAAATCTGGCCTTTGACTTCAGCTGTCCTTTGAGTTAAGACACCAAAAAATAGTTTATGAAATAGTGGAACCTAAGGCTGATGGACCACACACATCCTGCATTTGAGTCTATGAATATGAAGTGAGAACACTCATCTGGGCTATCTGGACTGTCAAATACCACTTATTCCACACACTGAAAAATGTCCATTTTGATATATGTGAGCCTATTCCAAATCCAGACGAATCCCCATTTCATGCACTTAAAATAATGTCATCACTGTATTTGACTTTTTGGGAGGTAATCTTTCTACGCAGAGTGTCCCTCTCCTTACTAATCCCTTTGGGGTTGCAACTAAAAATGCGTTTTCATGATTCTAACTCTTATTTAATTAAAGGTAGATTAAAGTACCAGTTATGCTAGCTGGTTAATCTAATGGAGGGTGCAATCAGAGGCCATCAGCTGGTCCCAGAGTGGCTGAGTGCAACGGCTGCTGGTTGTGAGCACTGGGCAGGGTCTCTGTGTATTTCCCAGTGAGGAAAATGAAGGCAGAGCAGCACAACAGCTGTGGTTTCTGTGATATCAAGGGGGCACTTGGGGCCACTGGCCTTTCCCTTTTCTTTTTGTGTACACTCCCCAAACTTGGTGATAAGAGTTGCTTTTCATGTCTTAAGCCTCAAGACCATCCAGGGAGGAGAAGGGTGAAGGCAAAGAAATTAGTGAATGACGGAGGCGTCTTACTTTCAACTCCCTTGATCAAGAAGAAATGGCGCTTACTCATTCTGTTTCTCATTCCAAAAGTTATCTCTGCAAACTGGGGGATGAAAGTGGGGAAGTGGGGGCTGATAAGAGGGATGAAGAGGTCTGGTAACAGGTAACCAAGAGGTGGGTGTTCTGGTGTAAAACTTGTGGGTTGTTATTACTTCGTTTACCTAATTAAAGGCTTATTTTAAAAAATTAACCTTATTCGAGATGTTGTATGGTTATTTACCCATCCCCTCCAAATCCCTTTTATATTCAAACTTGTGAATTTCATCTGTTTTTGGAAATAAGATTCTGCCAGAAAATCATTTTATATCATTAGTCAACCACAGTATATTCTTATGCCCTCTGTAAAGATGATTATATCTACCACTCTCTCCATAACCGGCTTGGTGATTATTACTAAATTACTCTTCAGCTTTTTCTAGTTGAGATAAAAATGCTTCTTTTAGCTTTTCTCATGGGCCTCTTCCCCTAGTCTTTCAGTCATCTTCAAAGATGTGTCTTAAAACCTCTTTTTAAGATCTTCATAAATCCATTAAGATCTTTTAAAATCCATAAATAGTTCATGTTGTGATAGCAGTTTGAGAGATGCTGGGAAAATGAAGGAATCGCTTCTGGAAGTCTTGCTGCATCCTACTCTTTGCTGAATCTCTGTGTCAGAGAAAAATGCTGATTCAGTTTACACTTTCTACCTTTTATATCCCAATTTTTAAAAATGGCATTTGGCATCCTATTAGTGGAATATCATGAGTGCAGATAGAGCCAATGATAAATGGACAATTTGGGAGTTACTAATCAATGCACTTCCATATTACTGGCTCTTAAAAACTTAGTGAAAGCATATTTAATTAGATTCCTACCAAAAATCAATTTTTAAGAAGCACAGTTTTCAAGACCAGCCATTCGTAATAACATCTTTTCTTCTTTGTATATAGGAATAGGGTTTGTCTTCTGTTATGCCTTTGAGCTGTATGTTTTTGCTCATCCTGCTCTGTACCTGGGTACACTGGTCTCTTCTTTAGCAACCGAGCTTAAAAATAGCTTTCCATGGAAGAACCGAACTGAAAGTTGTTCCAGCATTGAGGATGTCAGCAGAGACTAGCAGAGGAGATATGGTGGCAATACAAATATTTTAAAGGAGTGACTTAAATATATTCCTCTTGGCCAAGAAGATAAAAGAATTCGGAAATATTGAAGTATCAGGGGATACAAAACGTAAAACTTGAATTTCTCTGCCAAATTTTAGACTTGTTTTCAGGTTTTAATGCTTGTGTGGCCCCCTGCCTTTTGAAGAAAGAGCAAAAGGTATTGATTTGCCAACAAAGAAGACACTTAAATTTTAAATTAGGATACACAAAATAGTGGCAGAAAAGAGAATGGAAGGATTGATGGGTCATTTTATTTCTAGTCATATTTTAACTAATTCAGTTATAGGAATTCATTCATTTCAACTTAGGATATAATGCATTTGTCAAAAAGTAAAGGAAATATCTGGAGCTGATTAACGTAAAAGTCCTTCGAAAAGGTAAGTGCCTCCTAACCATGTTGATTAATGTAAATAGATGTTATTTTTTCAATTAGGAAAAGAGAGAGACATGTTTGTATATTGACAACACTAAAGGCCAGGAATAGTGTGGTTTAGAGGCCAGCACTTAACCTGTGTAAGAACTCAGACAGTAAGTCTTATATTCATTTATGTTCTTATAGTCATTTTATTCATAAGAAAATGGAAATATTAAGAAAAGTTTACATCTTTAGGGTTTAGTTTAAAATAATCTAGAAGCAGGGATGAGAAATTTCATGGGGAGTGGGGTACAGATGAAACAAGATTGGCCATAAATTGATACTTGTTAAAGTTGAGTAAGGAGAAAATGAGGTTTCATTATACTATTTTTTCAAAATGTTGTATGTATTTGAAGTTTTCCAAAATGAAAAGTTTTTAACACATCACTATAAACATCAAGATTCAAAACCAGATTTTGCTGATTTCAAGCTTGTTCTCTTGCTAACATATGATACAGAGAATAATTTCTGAAAAACTGAAGAGCAATTTGCCAACCAGATAGTAAATAAGGAATTTAAATTTTATTTTAGAAAGTAATGCTTGCACATTGAATAGCCTCAAACAAGCATATTGTATTGAACAAGTGTGTAGTACTGAATCTATATGAATCTTAGTGCTAACATTTCTTAAATGGAAGCAATCTTTTCCTCTGTTGAACAAGTGTGACTACAAAATAGATTTTTAAAAAAATGTCCTGGCATTACTTCATTTAATTTTGTATTCTGAAATGATTTCTTTTTGCCTTTTTGCTTTTAAAGAAGATAGCTTCTAAATATTTTGTAGGAATTCTTATCTATTTATAGATAGGTAAGAATGACGATTTTTCCCATGAGACAGAGTAGATTTACAGAATTTGTGCACTAAGCTCTAATAAGATTGAACTTTAGCTAGGGCAAGGAAAAACCTTTAGCAGTAGCTAATGAGAACCACTTCCACTGGAATGACCTCATGGCTTTAATTTTACACAGGTCTTTCATTCCTTCACCTGTTTAGTGAAAAGGTCACCTGTTTAATGAAAATGTTTCTGAAGAAATAGAACCTTAACTACACCGTATTTCCATTTCTCAATACAAAATTATTCTGTTGAAGACATCGTGCTAAAGGAAAGAAACCAGAAGCAAAGGCTATGTAAAAAATAATTCCATTGCTTTGGCATTCTATAATGACAAACTATATGGATAGAAAACCAATGACAAACTATATGGGTAGAAAACCAATCAGTGGTTGCCAGGGACGAGGAGTGGGGACAGGGGATTGGTGGCAGAGAAACATAAGGCCACTGTTTGGGCTGATGGAATTCTGCTTTATCTTCATTGTGGTGGTGGTCACACAGCTGTACATTTGCCCAAATTCATGGAACTGTACATAAAAAGTGTGAAGTTACTGCACATATATTATTTATCAACAAATCTGATTTTTAAAAGGATAAAGATAAATAGATATAGATATATAGTTTTGAAAATATGCCTCTTTGTCCATGACAGCACAGTGGCCATGAACTTACGTGAATGTCAAAGGGAAGCCCCAGTCCTTGGTTGTCAACCACAGTCATAGTCATGATGGGTTGAATCATCAAGGCAATGAAGGGTTTAATTCCAAATGCCAGGGCATAGTCTTCCATGCTCAGATTAACTCCAATCTGAAATCTGTCATTGTACAAATGGAAAGAGTTTTAAAAGGATGCACACATGCGCATTCAAATACAAAACAGCAAATGGTGTTCTTCGCAAGGCTTTGCTCTGCTGAGGAAGCCCAGGTTTCTATTGACAGTTTCTTTCTAAAAGCTCTTTTAGCAGAGAGAGCCTGAAGAAATAGACAAATGGGATGGTGCAATGTATTTTAACGTTCCGTGGGATGGGATATAGTATGCTAAGAGTTTAAAACTAGTTAACCAATTCTAAAATTAAACCAAATTTTCAAAATACTCTGCAACTAGAAAACATTGAACGTTATTTGAGATAAATACGGCTTAGCAAGTCACTTTTAAAATTAGACGTATCAGGCCGGGCACAGTGGCTCGTGCCTTTAATCCTAGCACTTTGTGAGGCCGAGGCAGGCGGATCACTTGAAGTCAGGAGTTTGAAACCAGCCTGGCCAACATGGTGAAACCTGTCTCTACCAAAAAACACAAAAATTGGCTGGGTGTGGTGGCGCATGCCTGTAGTCCCAGCTACTCAGGAGGCTAAGGCGGAGAATCCCTTGAACCCGGGAGGCGGAGGTTGCAGTGAGCCGAGATCATGCCACTGCACTCCAGGCTGGGAGACAGAGGAAGACTCTGTTAAAAAAAACCCAAAAACTAAGTTTATCAATATGTGAAAACAGGTCAGCATGATGAATTTTTTACTTTTTTAAAGATTTAATCACTGGATTATTGATTGTCTGAGTTAGCAATTTCAGAGTCTAATTAGTCAATATTTTTCTGCAAAATCCACAAATTATTTCCTTTCATAGTTTATTCAATCTGGTAATTAATTCATTTTAAATAATTGTACTGGGATGTTAAATTTAGTCCGTCAAGATTGACATACATAGTTAAAGTTCTTCCATGCAATTTAGCTAAAACATTTGTAATGTGAATCTATTTACAAAATGAACCAAATGAAAAATGTGAACTATTTTTGTGTCCCTTCCAAAATTCTTTACATAAAAAAACAAATAGAAGCATTTTAAAACTGTGTGATTTAATGAAAAGGCATTATTTCCCTGCAAGATACTACTAACTAAACATAGCAAACCCCATAAATGACCCTAGGTCCCACACAGTGAACATGACAGGTGGTCCAAATGGGACTTGTAACTTCAGGTCTTTCTTGTTCAGCTAACAATTTTTCCCTTGAACAAATGTGGAACTGCATTGACGCTTTTAAAACTTAGATGAAATCAAATGGCAGATTTCCTCCTTTTAGTATGCAAATTATTTCATGTTGGAATCTTGATTTAATCTGTTCAGATGCCTAAGCAGCTTGACAGTGATTTATTTGGTTTTGGATAAGACCTCTACATGTGATGGATTAGAAAAAAACACAGTTCTGATGGTGGGCTCAGAGTGGCTTTGAATCCTAAGATTTTTAGTGCAAACCCCCAAATTATTTTCAAGATACCTGAAATTACATGTAATCATACTATCTAAAATCTTATCTTGAACCTCCGGCTGGGTTATTTCATGGTGGCCTCCACTTGGTTGCTGTGGAGACATTGAGCTACCATGCAGAGAACACTGCCTAGGACTAGCAAGTTCTTAGAAAATAATTGTTGTATTTATGTTCTTCCATTGCGTATTTGGCACTAAGTACAGGTGAGTCTCTGGAGTATTGTCTGTAATTTAAAAAATGGAACTACCTTGAAGCTGTATTCAATCATTTATGTATTGTATATTACGGAAGTATGAGATTAGCATTTCCCAATTTACTCTATAACTTAAAGGAAAGTAATAGGAACATATGCTAAAGCATAAAAAAATTAGGTTGTGCCTGTATAACAATGAAATGGTTAAATTAAAAAAATTTCAGACTGGGTTCTGTGGCTAATACCTATAATCCCAGCACTTTGGGAGGCCGAGGCGGGCAGATTACGAGGTCAAGGGATCAAGATCATTCTGGCCAACATGGTGAAACCCCGTCTCTACTAAAAATACAAAAATTAGCTGGGTGTGGTGGCACATGCCTATAGTCCCACCTACTAGGGAGGCTGAGGCAGGAGAATGGCTTGAACCCGGGAGGCGGAGGTTGCAGCGAGCCGAGATCATGCCACTGCACTCCAACCTTGTAACAGAGAGAGACTCCACCACACACACACACACAAAATTTCAATAGCTCAAAGTTTTATTTTCATATTGTATGTATGTATTTTTTTTTGGAGGAAATACTAACCGAGTGCCTACATAAAGCGAGAACTAGAGGAAACAGCAGAGGCATAACAGGGAACAAGCTAGACAATGAGGACACCCACGGAGCTTGCACCCCATCAGGGAATAAATTAGTACCAGATAACTGCTTTGATTAATTTTTAATTAAATTGATCAGTTTTTATGTCATGAAAAAAATGCAAAGTAAGTGTCTTTTTATATAATAATCACAAATTAGGCCAGGCGCAGTGGCTCACGCCTATAATCCCAGCAGTTAAGAAGGCAGAGGCGGGCGGCTCACTTGAGGTCAGGCGTTTGAGACCAGCCTGACCAACATGGCGAAAGCAACATGGCGAAACCCCATCTCTACTAAAAATACAAAATTAGCCAGGCATGGTGGCGCATGCCTGTAATCCCACCTATTCAGGAGGCTGAGGCACAAGAATCACTTGAACCCGGGAGGTGGAGGTTGCAGTGAGCTGAAATCACACCACTGCACTCCAGCCTGGACGATGGAACCAGACTCCAAAATAAATAAATAAATAAATAAAAATCAAGAAATCACAAATTATTTTATGTAAACTTCTATCACACAATGATTGAAATCATGCATGGTCAACAGTCTTAGACTTTTCTTCTAAACCTGAATACTAACCCTTTGCATGAGATAAATTTATTCTACACTTGCTAAATTTGTAAGTTGCCTAGAAGTTGGAGCAGTAATTAGATGTAAATGAACTTACAGAGATTGAATTCACATATGTAGAAAATGATATTTTGTCAGTATGTTGAGTTAGATATGTAAATGATCATTTTATTTAGTGCCAAAGTTCACACATCTATTTGGTCAAGTTCCTTTTGTTCCTCTACTGAGTATGTCTCCAGACACTAAAATACTAGGTTTATTCAATCCTTGCCCAGTAATTACTTTTAAAAATGTATCCCAAATTAATTATGTCTGAAATGATTTTTCTCTTCACTAAACTTACTGACCATCTGAGTGAACTGACAAATTAGATAAAAGATGGCTGTGCAGGCCTTTGGTAGAAAACTCTGAACATTTTCTCTGGGAGAACCCTAACAGTTAGATAACGAGTCTCATTTTACGGCCTCTTAGAATCTCAGAATTCTCACTATTCATGTGGCTTAAACTTTCATGCCCATAACAAAACATTCTGAGCATTTCTTAATTCATCAAAGGATTTTGTTTTTTCTAAATATCTCACATCCTGACAGTTAATTATTAATATTTTTCTAATTTCCCTATTTGTTTCCTCAGTAGAATGATGTTAAGTTGCATCCATCAGTAGAATGAGGTTAACATGCAGTAGAAATGCAATATGGCTGTGAACCAATATGTTCTGAAATACTCAAGACTAATATACATTTATCTTTTCACAACGTGGAAGTTATAGTCAGGAATAGTAAAAGTGACTGAAAAATCATTATTATTATTTTTACTAACTTTCAGGTTCTCCTTCCTAAGTATAGCCATTGACCATGAAACGAAACTGATTTAGGTTTGGCTAGAATTATTTTTTCCTAATCAAGAGATTGCTAAGAGAAAACAAAATATTTAGCATGAATACTAGGGGAAGATAGAGATTTACTTCCTGTTACAGTAAGAAAATAGCAAGGTAAGCTAAAAATCATATTTTTCCATAAAGAAAAAATAGGCATAAACTGGTGAAAATCAAATAAAAACAGAAAATCTAAAAGCAATTGCAGGCTGGGTACAGTGGCTCACACCTGTAATCCCAACACTTGGGGAGACCGTGTGGTGTCTCGCACCTGTAGTCCCAGCTACTCAGGAGGCTGAGGCAGGAGAATCGCTTGAATCTGAGAGGCAGAGGTTGCAGTGAGCCAAGATTGTGCCACTGCACTCCAGTCTGGGAGACAGAGTGAGACTGGGTCTCAAAAAAATAAATAAATAGGCTGGGAGTGGTGGCTCACTCCTGTAATCCCAGCACTTTGGGAGGCCAAGATGGGCGAATCACGAGGTGAGGAGCTCGAGACCAGCCTGGCCAACATGGTGAAACCCCGTCTCTACTAAAAATACAAAAAATTAGCTGGGCATAGTGGCAGGTGCCTGTAATCCCACTTAACATGGGAGGCTGAGGCAGGAGAATTGCTTGAACCCGGGAGGTGGAGGTTGCAGTGAGCTGAGATCGTGCCCCTGCACTCCAGCTCCAGCGACAGAGTGAGACTCTGTCTCAAAATAAAAATAAAAATAAAAATAGCAAAAATTAAAATTTAAAGCAATTGCAGCAAAAACAAAAATTGACAAATGGGACCTAATTAAACTAAAGAGCATCTGTACAGCAAAAGAAACTATCAACGGAGTAAACAGGCAACCTACAAAATGGGAGAAAATATTTGCAAACTATGCATCCAACAAAAATCTAATATCCAGAATCTATAAGGAACTTACACAAATTCATGAGCCAAAATCCAAGAACCCGATTAAAAAGTGGGCAAAAGAGGCGAGGCATGGTGGCTCACACCTGTAATTCCAGCACTTTGGTAGGCTCAGGCAGGCAGCTTGCTTGAGCTCAGGAGTTCGAGACCTGCCTGGGCAACATGATGAAACCCTGTCTCTACAAAATAAAAAAGATCAGCTGGGTGTAGTGGCACGCACCTGTGGTCCCAGCTATTTGGGAGGCTGAGGGGAGAGAATCACTTGACCTCTGGGGGCAGAAGTTGCAGTGAACTGAGAAAGATACGTAATCATCTCCCCTTTTTCATTTCTGATATTGATAACTTGTATTTTTTCCATTCTATGCATGAGCACTCTCTCTCACATTTATTAGACTTTTCAAATGACTAATTTGGCTTTGGTAATTTTTCCTATTGTACTATTTTCTATTCCATTGATGTTATTTTTTGTTATCTCTAACATTTTCTTCTTTTCTTGAGTTTCATTTGCTGTTCTCTTCTAGCTTCTGAAGATGAATGTTTAAGTAACTTAATTTTTGTCCTTTCTCTTTTTAAAAAATAAATGCATTGGAGACTGTATGTTTCTCTCCCTGCCCTGCTTAACTGCATCCTATAAGTTGTGATTTTTCATATTTTCATTGTCATTCAGTTCAAATTATTTTCTAACTCCAAGTATAATTTTTTGACCCTGTTCTTTCTTTAATTATAAAACATTTGGGTATTTTTAAATTACAATTTTGCTAATGATTTTAGCTTAATTATGGTTGTCAGAATACTTTTTCCGTATGATTTCAATCTTTTGGTATTTATTGAGGGCTACTTTTTGGCCCAGTTCAAGCCTGTTTTTGGTCACTCTTCTATGTTCACTTGAAAATAGTCTTTATCCTGCAGTGTGTACAGTTTCCACATATCCATCATTGCAACTTTATTCGACATGTAGTTTGAATCTTCCTAATCCTCACTGATGTTTTTTGTCTGCTTGTTATTGAGAAAGCTGTGTTCACATTTGCAACTGTGAGGGTGGACTTTTTTATTTCTCTAATTTTTTTTTGGCGTTTTGCTTAATACATTTTGAGGCTATGATTTTTGTGCATACAAATTCAGAATAGCTTTATTGGCCGGGCACGGTGGCTCACGCCTGTAAACCCAGAAATTTGGGAGGCCGAGGTGGGGGGGATCACTTGAAGTCAGGAGTTTGAGACCAGCCTGGCCAACATGGCAAAACCCCATCTCTTCTAAAAATACAAAAATTAGTCAGGTGTGTTGGCACACGCCTGTAATCTCAGCTACTCGGGAGGCCAAGGCAGGAGAATTGCTTGAATCCGGGAAGTGGAGGTTGCAGTGAGCTGAGATCATGCCACTGCACTCCAGTCTGGGTGACAAAACAAGACTCCATCTCAAAAAAAAAAAAAAAAAAAGAATAGATTATTTACCTAGTTGTTAATTAACACTTTTATCATTATGAAATGACTATGAAACTTATAATGAAAAGACAAATCACTCTGGTGTTGTTGCTTATTTCATCTGATACTGGGATAACTAAATTAGCTTTCCTTGTATTAGCGTTTGTACAGTATATTTTTTCCCATTTTTTAACTTTCAAACTTTGGAGCCCTTATTTTCAAGAAGTGTGTCTTGAAAGCAACATAATTAGGTTTTCAGTTTTAAAATCCATTCAGCTGACTTTTATCTTATAATTGGAGTAATTAGTTCAGGCACATTTTAATGATGTTGCTGCTATACAGGGTTTTAAATTTACCATTTATTTGTCCTGCCTGATTTATGTTCCTTGATCTGTTTCTTGTCTTTTGTTGCATTAATTAAGTTTAAAAACACTTTCCCTCCCTTCATTAGCTTGTTAGTACTATCTTACTGTATTATTCTTTTAGTAGTTACCATATATATTACAGCATGAATTTTTGACCTAGCAGAATCTTCCCTAAAATAGTATTTTCACCACTTCTTTGACAATATAAGGATTTTGCAGTACTTTAAATCTATTATTTCCCCTTCCTTTTGTGCTATTACCATCATAAATTTTAACTCTACGTATATTTTTATTTATTTATTTTTTTTGAGATGGAGTCTTGTTCTGTCGCCCAGGCTGGAGTGCAATAGTGGGATCTTGGCTCACTGCGATCTCCCCCTCCCGGGCTCAAGCGATTCTCCTGCCTCAGCCTCTCGAGTAGCTGGGATTACAGGCACCCACCACCACGCCCAGCTAATTTTTGTATTTTAGTAGAGACAGGGTTTCACCATGTTGGCCAGGCTGGTCTCAAACTCCTGACCTCAAGTGATCCGCCGGCCTTGGCCTCCCAAAGTGCTGGGATTACAGATATGAACCACTGCGCCTGGCCTCTACATACATTTTTAAAACTAGAAATGTTAGGCCAGGTGCGGTGGCTCACATCTGTAATCCCAGCACTTTGGGAGGCCGAGGCGGGTGGATCACTTGAGGCCAGGAGTTGGAGACCAGCCTGACCAACATGGTGAAACTCCTTCTCTACAAAAAATACAAAAAAATTAGCCAGGTATGGTGGTGCACACCTGTCATCCCAGCTACTTGGGTGACTGAGGCTCGAGAATTGCTTGAACCTGGGAGGCAGAGGTTGCAGTGAGCTGAGATTGCACCCCTTCACTCCAGCCTGTGCAACTCTGTCTCAAAAACCAAGATTTGCTTAGATTTAGTTACATATTTATTTTTTCCAGTATTATTTTTCCTATATTATTGCAATACTAATGGTGATCATTTTCATTCTGCCTAAAGAATTCCCTTTATATTTCTTTTAGTGTACACCACAATAATTT
The DNA here is from genome assembly GCF_008728515.1 of Papio anubis. NCBI lineage: Eukaryota > Metazoa > Chordata > Mammalia > Primates > Cercopithecidae > Papio > Papio anubis. Next base: position 111,427,878 of record NC_044985.1, read on the forward strand.
TGCTTAATTTTTGTCTTAAAAATATCTTTATTTTGACTTAATTTTTGATGAATATTTTTGCCAAGTATAAAATTCTAGGCTAGCAGCTTTTTAGTTTTCGCACTTTAAAAATGTTCTTGGGCAGAGGGCAAAAGTTGAAAAACTACCAATTGGGTACTAAGCTCACTAGCTGAGCGATGGGATCAGTTGTATCCCAAACCTCAGCATCATGCAATATACCCACGTAACAAACCTGCACATGTACGCCCTGAATCTAAACTAAAAGGTGCAATTATTTTTAAAAGATAAAAATAATAGGCTGGGCGTGGTGGCTCACGCCTGTAATCCCAGCACTTTGGGAGGCCAAGGCGGGCGGATCACAAGGTCAGGAGTTCGAGACCAGCCTGGCCAACATGGTGAAACCCCATTTCTACTAAAAATACAAAAATTATCCAGGCGTGGTGGCGGGCGCCAGTAGTCCCAGCTACTTAGGAGTCTGAGGCAAAGACAGCTGAACCCGGGAGGCAGAGGTTGCAGTGAGCTGAGATCGTGCACTGCACTCTAGCCTGGACAATGAAGCGAGACTCCGTCTCAAAATAAATAAATAATTAGAAGTAAAAATTAAAATGTTGTTTCATTGTTTTCTGGCTTCCGGTATTTCTGTTGAAAATTCACATGTCGTTATTACTAATACTCCTTAGAAAGAAATGCATCTCATCTTCATTTTATAGACAAATAGACTAGAAAATTTTAAGGCCACAGGGCAGTAATGCTGCCAGTAGTGTTCAGCCAAGGAAAATATTTTCAGATGTTTATTTCTGATTAACTTGCTGTATAGAATGAAACACATTGTTACACAGGAAATGAGAAGTAGCATTTAATTCCTTGAAGTGTTCTTCAACCAGTATCTACCACCTCCTTAGCTCATTTTCTGTACTTTATGATTAATCTAAATCAAATACTTCGTATTTTTAAACTACTGTGTGATATAGTATTTATCTGTAGTTTAATAGAACAGCTTCACTTCTATAACAGCCCTGAGAATATTTGATAAGTTGTTTCAAAAAGAAATAGATACGCTCTGACTATTCAAGCAGGAAAAATGGGAGTGAAAACTAAACTTAGTCAAAATTAGAATCGTATCTTATACTATGTTGCTAAATCAGACAAAATCAAAGCCTAACAACATATTATTGCTTATGAATTGTAAGAACTTCATTTATCCTCCTGATTAGGAATCTTAGTCAAGTCGTAAGAGAAAGTTGATTCAAATGGGAATATAGTTTCATTGTCTCTTGTGGGAAGCCTTAGGTATAACATTGCAAAATGCTATTCAGAAGAATAAATAAACATGTTTTGTTGCTTTAAGTAGTTTAAGTAGTTAAAAGAAATAGATGGTAAATACTTACACAGCTATGGTTGTAAGGAACATAAAACTTGACTTGAATATCAAGAGACCAGCATAGCACACCCAAATATTAGTTGTGAAATGCATGAGAAATAGAGAACCTGCATCTGCTCCTGAGAAGATCACCAAGGATAATTCGCCCAGAAGATCCCAGTTGACTTTGATGTAGCCACTGTGAAGGCTGCCATGGCCCCTAAAATAAAAAAAAAAAAAAAAAAAAAGATAAACTACATCTTGTTAATCCATGTATAGTAAAATAGCACACAGTTTTGTTAAAATCCACAGTTACAGAAGCACTGAAGCATTTTCAGACTATAAAAAAAAAATGCTGACTTATTGTGTACTTTGAATGAAAAATTGCTTGATCCACCTCTGTGAACTGTACATATCATTTTCTCTTAAGGGTTGAAATAGACCAGCCGAATTTAGGCTTCCATAAATCATAGACTGGAGAGGACCCATGGAGAGGGCCATTTTTTTCTTTCCTCTTCCCTTTGCAGATGTTAAAACTCAGGCTTAGAAACCTGGTGTCAGATAAAAAAAAAATATGTGACTTAGATAGGAGAGGCTTTATTTAGAAGAAAGGCTATTGCAATAAAAAGAACTCTCTGATTGCAGAAATCTGCATGATTCAAGATCAAACAGAAAAAGGATTTTCTTTTATAGGGTAAAGAGGGTACAAGCAGAGATAAGCAGAATCTCTGTAAAGGAAGCTGGATTCCCAGGGGGAAATGGTCAGTGGAGTTTGACAGGAAAATATCCCACTGTGGTCAGCCAATTCCCGTTTGGAGCTGATAAGGGGGACACATTCCACATTTTTTTTGTGTTTGCTCAGGGTTTGGAGTAAGCAACATTTAGGGGCCTGTGGGAAAGCCAGGAGCCTGACTAAAGTCTGGTCAAGACAAACAGAGGGTAAGAAATGGGGAACTGTGAATGCTCGGTCATCGGACTGAGGTGCACAAGGTCTGCAGTCTAAAGTTTCCTAATGGTGGTGCCGCTCTTTTCTCCCACGCCCTTTCTGTGAGCCTATTACCAATGCCTTAGGAAGGATGGCCTCTCTCTCTTTGCCCTTGTCTCTGTTTTCTCTTTCGTTTCTGTAACACCATTAAAAAAAATTTCCTCAAGATGCCTGACAGATGCCAAACTTTTCTATATATATATTTCTCTCTCTCTCTCTCTCCATATATATATCTATAAATATATATATTTATTTGTAGAGATGGGGTCTCGCTATATTTACCAGGCTGGTCTCAAACTCCTGGCTTCAAGCAATCTTCCCATCTGGGCCTCCCAAATATTAGGATTACAGATGTGAGCCACTGTGCCTGGCCTGATCATGCCCTTCTTTATTTGTTCCTTCCTTCCTTCTTTTCTGCCTTCCTTCTTTCCTTCATTTGTTAAACCAGCAAGTAGTTTTGAGCTTCTCTGTGGAACAATATAGTGGTAAACTTTGGGTCCTTGCTTTGAAAACAATACAGCCTAGTGGGGAAATTAGATAAATAAATTTAAGTTAATAAATAAATAAAAAAATACAGTGTGATAAGGATTATAAAAGAGCTCTGTTGGGAGGCCAAGGCAGGTGGATCACCCAAGGTCAGGAGTTCGAGATCAGCCTGACCAACATGGTGAAACCCCATCTATACTAAAAATACAAAAATTAGGGGGACTGAGGCAGGAGAATTGCTTGAACCCGGGAGGTGAAGGTTGCAGTGAGCTGAGATCATGCCATTGCACGCCAGCCTGGGTGACAAAGCGAGATTCCGTCCCCCCCAATCCCTCCCCCACAAAAAAAGCTCCGACCCTAATCCAAATCTTATCTAGTGGTTTTCAACCAGGGGTATTTTTGCCTTCTAGTGGACAGGTGGCAATATTTGAAGACATTTTTGGTTATCACAATGGGGTGCATCCTGGCAACTAATGGCTTAGAGGCATACGATGTTGCTGAACATCCTACAGAGCTCAGAACAGTCCCCCTCGACAAAGAATTGCCCAGCCCAAGAGGCCAGCAGTGCAGAGGATGAAACACCAATGGGAGCCCTGACCTAACCAATCAAACGTTAGGAATTTTCAGGGAGGGAAGTGAGAAGAATGTGAGCTCAACAATGGGCCCCACTTTGTTCAATAAACAGGTGGGTGTGGAACAACTTAGCTTTAGAATAAATAGCTTCAAAGTCTCATTTGATGTGAAAACTTTGTTTTGTCAGGAAAGTACATGCAGATTGTTGGGCTAACTTCAAAGACGGCTCTGGGGCCTGCCCTTTGTCCCCTGGAGTATTAATGCCCGTGTCAGCCCACCTCTCCCTCCTTGCACCACATTGTCTTTGGAAGACTGTTTTAAACCTCACAAAGTATATTCTGTGAGAGACGAGGAGTGCCTGGACAATTATCTAAAACTCTCCAAACTACTGTAGCTTCTGAGCCAGGAGGAAGGTTTTGCCCAAGCAGAAGGCCCAGGAGGGGTCTTGAAGGGTGAACCCAGTAGTGGGAGCTGAAAACCCTCAATTCCCCAGAGACCTTCCCAAGATTTCTCTTTGTTGCTCAGTCTTCCTACCTTTTTCCTGTCAGACAACACACAATATCAGAAATTCATCTTTAGATAAGGAGGAAGGAGACACCAGCCAACTCAAGGGACAGCAATGATGCTCAGGCACACACACACCCACTGGGAGGGCCAGCCTCATCCACCACCTCCCACCTTGCCTTTCTCATAGGGCACTTGTTTCCTGCTGTCATTTTCACCATAATTGAGGATTCCTACTTGTTAAGGGGTGCTGTGTCTGAGGTTTTTATTAAGGACAATGGAATAAAAACATAATATGCATACAAGGCCAGACAGAAAATTATACAGGATAATACAATAACTTGGTTGTGGAGAGAAGATAGAATGAGCAGTTATAAGAATTCATTCTGGGCCGGGTGCGTGGTGGCTCACGCCTGTAATCCCAGCACTTTGAGAGGCTGAGGTGGGTGGATGACAAGGTCAGGAGATCGAGACCATCCTGGTTAACACGGTGAAACCCTGTCTCTACTTAAAAAAAAAAAAAAAAAAAATTAGCCAGGCGTGGTGGCAGGCGCCTGTAGTCCTAGCTACTTGGGAGGCTGAGGCAGGAGAATGGATTGAACGTGGGAGGTGGAGGTTGCAGTGAGCCAAGATCCCGCCACTGCACTCCAGCCTGGGCGACAGAGCAAGACTCTGTCTCAAAAAAACAAAACAAAACAAAACAAAACAAGAATTCATTCTGGGGTTAACTGTTGTTTGAACAAATAAATATCTGGATATGGTAGAGAATGAGAAAGCTGAGTGTAGAGAACAGTCTGAAATCAGAGGGCAACAAGCTTTGGCAAATCCCCGTATGTACAGTTAAGGAAATATGCAAGTACGTTATTTGTCTTGCTGGGAACCCTGATATGTATAAGATAGCTCCAAAAGCAGAAGCTTTCAAACTTCTTTGACCATAGCCTAAGGAAAATATATTTTATATATTAATTAGTGCATATATATGTGTGTGAACAGAATTTTTGCAAAACAAAGTGTATCCTTACAAGCTGATATACTCCCTATTCTATATTAGACTAGTCTACTCTGTTTTAAAAATGCTAGTCAGCAACCCACTATATTGAGTTCAAGATTCACAATTTCTAAAGGGCCAGATAGTGAATATTTATAGCTTATGAGCCACATATCCTTTTTTACAACTCTTGTTCTATTTTTTTTTTCTACAATCCCTTAAAAAGGTAAAACTATGAGCTGCGGTCACCGATGGCTTAGGTCAGTTTATGCATATCAGGTCTGCAGACCATTACCTGAGTGTGCCCACCTCATGGTAATGTGGTCTGCAAACCACATTTTTTCATTATTATTATTTTTTGAGACAGGGTCTCACTTTGTCATCCAGGATGGAGTGCAGTGGTCCAATCGCGGCTCTCTGCAGCCTTAACCTCCTGGGCTCAAGTGATTCTTTTGCCTCAGTCTCCCGAGTAGCTGGGACTACAGGTGAACGCCACCACACCCGGCTAATTTTTTTGCATTTTTTTGTAGAGATGGGATTTCATCATATTACCCAGGCTGGTCCACCTGCCTTGGCCTCCCAAAGTGTTAGGATTAAAGGCATGAGCCTCCACACCTGGCCTTTCAAACCACATTTTAAAGACTAGAGTTATTGAAAGATTCCAGAAAGAAAAAAGACTTTTTTTCTATTTTTTTTTTCCAAGATAGAGTCTTGCTCTGTTGCCCAGGCTGGAGTGCAGTGGTGAGATCTCGGCTCACTGCAACCTACGCCTCCCAGGTTCAAGCAATTCTTGTGCCTCCTGAGTAGCTGAGATTACAGGTGCATACCAGCATATCTGGCTAATTTTTGCATTTTTTGTGGAGATGGGGTTTCACCATGTTGGCCAGGCTAGTATTGAACTCCTGACCTCGTGCTCCATCCACCTTGGCTTCCCAAAGTGCTAGGATTACAGGCATGAACCACCTTGCCCAGCCTGTTTGTTTTATGAGACCGTCTCACTCTGTCACCTAGGCTGGAGAGCAGTGGCACAATCATAGCTCGCTGAAGCCTAGAACTCCTGGGCCCAAGTGACCCTCCTACCTTCAGCTTCCCCAGTTGCTAGGACTACATGCACACACTACCATGCCCAGCTAACTAAAAAAAAAAAAATTTTTATAGAGACAGGGTCTCACTATGTTGGCTGGGCTGGTCTCCTGGCCTCCCCACCTTAGCCTCCCGAAACTCTGGGATTATAGGCATGAGCTGCCATGCCTGCCTGAAAAGAGTTTTGATAGTTTAACCTTAAACTGTCTAACTCTGCATGGTCCAACCATATTTGACCAGCAGGACACCAGTTTGTAGCTCCTGTTTTTAGGGATGAGTGTAACTTTATCTTCCCCGTATATCTTTTTCAAAGTTTTATTACATTAGTTGCCTCTTTAAATTTGTGACAAAACTCTTCTTTTTCAAACTATTTGGTAGTTGGTGTTGAAATCACTACAACAGAATTATTGAAGAATACAAATTTAAAAGTTGTATTATTTATTTTACTTTCAGGAAAATTAAATAAAAACAACTAATTTTTACCTAAGATACTACAGTGCACAAATACTTCCCAATGCATGATATCTTTTGATCTTTAAAGCAATCCTGTACAGTTACCCAGGAGGCTGAGGCAGGAGAATCGCTTGAACCAGGGAGTTGGAGGCTGCAGTGAGCCACTGCACACTCCAGCCTGGTGACAGAGCGAGACCCCGTCCCAAAAAAAAAAAAAAAAAAAGGAGCAATCCTGTGAAATAAACTAGTAGATATTGTTCTGGCCTTCAAAAAGAGAAAACGGATTGCTAGAATTTTCATTGATTTGCCTACTTGGCAAATGATAGAACATAGATAAAAAATTGAGCCCAGGGGCCGGGCATGGTGGCTCACACCTGCAATCCCAGCACTTTGGGAGGCTGAGGTGGGTGGATCACGAGGTCAGGAGTTCGAGACCAGTATGGCCAACATAGTGAAACCCCATCTCTACTAAAAATACAAGAAGTTAGCCACACGTGGTAATGTGTACCTGTAATCCCAGCTACTTAGGAGGCTGAGGCAGAGAATTGCGTGAACCCGGGAGGCAGAGGTTGTAGTGAGCTGAGATGGTGCCACTGCACTCCCTCCTGGGCGACAGAGCGAGACTCCTTCTCAAAAAAAATAAATAAATAAATAAAAATTGAGCCGTGTGTGTGTGTTTTAAATATACTCACTATCTTCTTTATAAACAGCAAAAATGTCAGTTAAATATATGTTGTATAGTTGACGTAGCTTAGGTCTTGTAATATCAGTTCTTATTATCTTACTTTTTTCAGGGCTCTATTGCACTAAACTGCATTGATTGGAGTTACTTCCAAATAGGCCTAATTTTTTTTTTACCGTGGAGTCTCTTAAAAACATGGAGCGGCACATTTTCTGCATATTAATGAGATAAAGTCTTATATACCTAGACCCAAAGGTTTCAAGGGCTTCTACTGCTTCATTATATATTTGTAGGGTTTGACTGTATGCCCATCCAAATCTCTTCTTGAATTGTAGCTCTCATAATTCCCACGTGTTGTGGGAGGGGCCTGGTGGGAGATAATTGAATCAGGGGGCAGTTTCCCCCATACTGTTCTCATGGTAGTAAATAACTCTCACGAGATCTGACAGTTTTATAAGGAGTTTCCCCTTTTGCTTGGCTCTGATTCTCTCTTGCCAGCACAGCAGTGACTTTGCTTCTCCTTTGCCTTCCGCCATGATTGTGAGGCCTCCCCAGCCATGCTGAACTGTGAGTCAATTAAACCTCTTTCCTTTACAAATTACCCAGTCTTGGGTATGTCTTTATCAGCAGCATGAACATCGACTAATACATGTTTTGTGAAACTTTGAGATGGTGCCTTGTAATCCCATAGGATTTGAACATAGTTTAACATCTGGTGAAAACCTGCTGTGGAAAAAGCCCACCACAGGGGCCAGTAAAAAAGATGCGTTGAGGCGTAGCACTCCTGCAAATCCCGGGACCACTGCACGAAATCTCTCAAAGCCACATTGCTTGGCTTTGGGGTGCCCCACTGCTGGCATCCAGGTCCCCTGAAACAGTGGATAATTCCGTGAACTGCTTTGTGATCCTTGTGAGATCCCTCTAAGATGGCATCCTCTCCTGGTGGCTTCTGAGGAGTTTCTGTTTTGGGTTTTGCATGAAAAAAACATGCTCTTCTTGGGCATTGGTTGAAAAAGTGAGAAAAGGAAGGCCACGGAGACAGAGGCCAAGGATATGACGTTGAGGTAAAAGTACAACAGGTTCACCAGGGATACCAAGCGTTGGGCCAGCACGGACCCTGCTGTGTAGGCGGCCAGGGTGACGCTCCTGCAGTAGCCGCTCACTCTCTGGTAGTGCCCGGGGCTGACCACGCTGTATACGTAGGCGTAGTAGGCCACCTCGGTGGCGGTCACCATCCCGTAGAAGAACTCTACAACCTGCATGGTCTTCACTCCTTGGCCAAACGAGAGCAGCAGCCAGGTAATGATGAAACTGATACCTTGCAAGATGATGACCGGCTTGTAGCGGACGTAGTGGGTGAGGACAAACACAGGCAGCAGCAGCACCAGGTAGGAGTATGTCCAAATGGGGAAGATCTCATCTGTCATCTGCAAGATTAAGTGGGGAGAGTACAAAGACAAAAAAAAATCAGGATGTGAAATACACCCTGGGCCTCTGACACTTACCATTATCAAGATGACATGAATCAACCCCAGGATGCACTGCTTGGCCTTTGCCAAAGTGGGTCTAGTTTCCTGGTTTACATGAATTTCTAGCAATACATTGGAAAGCAATGGGAAACTGAAATTCAGGGAAAAAAAAAATTGAATGACAGATATTCATAAGGTGTGAATTTATACTTCCCGGTGTAAAAACCACAGCAGCTATTATCTTAGTTATCTACCTTTTAAACTTTATAAATGTAATTTGATCTGCTATGGAGGCTAGGAAAAGAGGCTATAATGGATAAATTAATCTTTTTACACTTGACAGGATTTCCAGAACAAGCTAGGGCTGCTCAGACACTGCTGCTTACTAGCATGTAACAAAATAGTTTATTCTTCTTCACAGTCAGAACCAAAAGGTCAAAAAGGATGTTTCAGTACTGAAAGAACCTGACCGCCTTCTTTCCCTTTCACACCCATCAGTACAAAAATGAGGAGCCCATTGCGATACCATCTCGGTGATCAGGAAAATATGGAACAAATGACCAGTTTGAGACTGAATGTCAGAGAAAGAGACATGTGTGAGTTTATTTTCTACTCTTCTGTTTTCTTCGCTTTACTTTTTTGGGCTGCCCTGGAGGAATCATAAGAAACTACTTAGTAGCTCTCTCGTTCAAGTCAATTTTGGCCACAGTTTCTCTTGGAACTGGTGGCATTGGCCAATTATCTGAGCCCATCTGTAGTAAGTGATTATTTCATTTTCTATAAGGGGAATGTATAGTGGGTGGAGGATGACATAAAGGCGGTTGGGGTAGACCTTCTCAAATCCCTGTCCTCTGAATTTCTAGACAACCAAAATAAACCCATAGATTTACTGAGCCTGAGAATGCCCTTTGCTATGACCTAATCTGTGTCCTTATGCTTTGGGTTCCCAGGTAGACTTTTACCCAAGCACTCTTGAAGTTTGGTAGAACTTTATTCTTGCTGTTTTGGGCTTTTGGGTATAGTCACCAGCATGGGAAAAGCTGTATGCCAGATATGCTTTTTGTGACAATGTCTGGTGTTTGAATCCAGCCCATTCATAGCTTCCAGCTAAACCAGTTTGTACCTCATGGGATGTACTGGTGTTTATTGTGAAGAAAATGGTGGATTGGTTTAGAAGGCAAAATCTACTTGGTGTGAGGTGGGTGAACGTAGGTGGTGGCTAGGAAAGAGAGGCAAAATAAGATAAAATTGTTGGGTGCAATGGCTCATGCCTGTAATCCCAGCACTTTGAAAGGCCGAGGTGGGAGGATTGCTTGAGCCTGGGAGTTCCAGACCAGTCTGGGCAACACAGTGACACCCTCTCTTTACAAAAAAAGTAAATATTAGCCTGGCACCTGTAGTCTTAGCAACTTGGAAGGCTGAGGCAGGAGGATTACTTGAGCCCAGGAGTTCCAGGCTGCAGTGAGCTATGATTGTGCCATTGCACTGCAGCCTGGGCAACGAAAGTGAAACTCCGTCTCAAACAACAACAACACCACCACAAACAGACATTCGGATTCAATAAGTCTGGGGCGGGGTCTGAGTATTTACATTTCCAACAAATTTCCAGATGATGCTGATATGCTGGTTCAGAGACAACACTTTGAGAAGCACTGGCTTAGAGGCTTCTTAGGACTGTTATTCCTGTGACTGTAGTAAAAGTTAAAAACAGCCTTAGTATTTATAAATAAAGAGGGGAAAACCTTGTGAGGATTTTTCACATGGTTGTCAGTAACTTTTCTCCTGCCCCACCCTCACCACAAAATTTCATTTTATCCTCTAAGACTTATACTATTTATTTATTTATTTATCTATCTATTTATTTATTTGAGATGGAGTCTTGTTCTGTTGCCCAGGCTGGAGTGCAATGGCATGATCTTGGCTCACTGAAACCTCTGCCTTGCGAGTTCAGGCTATTCTCCTGCCTCAGCCTCCCGAGTAGCTGGGACTACAGGTGCTGGCCACCAGGCCCAGCTAATTTTTGTATTTTTAGTAGGGTGGGATTTCACCATGTTGCCAGGCTGGTCTTGAACTCCTGACCTCAGGCTATCTGCCCGCCTCGGCCTCCCAAATTGCTGGGATTATAGGCGTGGGCCACCACACCCAGCCAGACTTACATTCTTTAGTGGGGATGGCTTCATTTTAGGTTAATGATAATATGCATTGAAGTCCTGGAGTATTGTTTTTGTACAACTGAAAGATTAGGTAAGGCTGTTTTCCACCATAAAGAGTTTATATTTTTGACAGGGCGCAGTGGCTCATGAATATAATTCTAGCACTTTGGGAGGCCAAGGTGGGGGGGATTGCTTGGGCCCAGGAGTTTGAGACCAGCCTGGGTAACATAGTGAGACCTTGTCTCTACAAAAAATAGAAAATTAGCCAGGTGTGGTGGCACACACCTATAGTTTCAGCTACTCAGGAGGCTAAGACGGACCGAAGGATTGCTTGAGTCTGAGAGATCGAGGCTGCAGTGAGCCATGATAGTACCATGGTACTCCAGCTTGGGCAACAGAGCAAGATCCTATCTCAAAAAAAAAAAAAAGTTTATATTTTTATATGTCAAATACATAAAATTCATTAAGGCCCATCTGTTCACATTAGAGGGTGTAAGAAGTACTAGTATTTGGCTTCTACCCAAGGCATTAGAGATAGTTCTAGCTAGAGTTAAATCTAAGATAAGCATGTTAGTTAACTTACCATGCTGAGGCTCAAATATTTATCTGGTCCCAACAAATAAGGTACAAAAAATGGATCTGATGGTTTCATCATGGAGAAAAATCCAAATAAATGGAGAATTATGGTGGGAAAAACCCAAGAACAGCTCAGTGAAATTTGGTGACAATTCATGATTGGTTAAACTGTCACAGGGAGAAAAAAGCAAGTAAGGAGACTGGTCATCAATCTAGTTGTTTTTTTTTTTTTTTAATGAAACTTGCATTCTCTTCCCTATGTTCCTTTTGTCCTTCAGTCTTAAAAATGAAAAAATAAAAAACATTGTGATTGAAAATATGTCACAGGTCAAAACACAAGGCTTGAGTCTTTGCTTTTGGATTTCTTATCGAAAGAGAAAAGTAATAATTACTTGAAAACAGTAAGGGATTACGTTTCAGTTTGGCTGCAATGATGGGGTCGCTGATGGAAAACCACTCTTAAGTTTCATTTAGGTAAATCAACCAAATTCTCTTTTCATCTTTTAGAGTTAGAAAAACATCAGGGACTTTCTTCTGAAGCAGAAATCTTGGGCAGAAGAAAAGACAGTGACATTGGCAGACTTTAGACAGGAAAGAGCGTTACCAAGAGATACTAAGCAAACATCTGCTTCGTGCCCCTTCCCCCAGCATCCTAAAACATGTAGCTATTAATAAGCTGGAAACTAATTTTAATGAGTATTTATATGTAGTGAATAAAAAAGCCTTTGGGAGATAGGATTTATAAAGCAGATAGACTCTTTGCTTTTTCTGAGCATCAAACTCAAAGTGAACATTGGCTTAGCATAAGTAGCCTAAATTAATTTGAACTGTCGTCCATCCGGGCAATTTCATGTGTTTTTAGTACCTATTTCTAGAAGAAGAATTATGTGAGACCTAAACAAGATCACGACATGGATAAAATTCAAATACGACACTTAGAAGTACTTTTCTGAGTTGATATTTTAGCCCCCCTTATGATTCTTTTCCCACTTCTGTAACCATATTGAAAAGTAAGAATTTATGGTCAGAATGAGAAGCCTCCGGGTTGGCTGATGGCAGGCAGGACCAGGGCACCTTTTATTATAGAAAGTCTCCAGCAGCACCAGGCGGGGTCTCACCCTCTCAGTTGTTCACCACTTCCTTCCTGAAGGCTCCCTGACCCTCTCCGTCTCCTCCTCGTCCTTCCATTAGACGTCATCTCAGTCCAGCTCTGGCATGCCATTGAAGACCATGGACTCTGCAGTCAATCAGCTCCAAATCCTTCTCTGCTGCTTACAAACCTGTGACCTTTGGTAAGTTACTGGACCTCTTTATACCTCAGATTCCTCATCTGTAAAGTGGGGATGATAATATGTTTTGAGGATTCCATTCGCTAGTACATGTTGAAACAATGTCTGGCACACACTACGCAGTCATCAATCAAAAGCTATACAATTTGCAGTACTGATGGCTTTGAAAGGTATTGATGTGTTGACACACACATCTCACCACTAGCCTGGGATCTCCTTGAGAGCAGGGATTCAGCTTTGTCACCTTAGAGTCTAGCCCCATGTCTGACCCATCAAAGGTATCAAGCTGGGAGCAGTGGCTCATACCTATAATCCTGGCACTGTGGGAGGTAGAGGCAGGCAGATCACTTGAGGCCAGGAGTTTGAGACCTGCCTGACCAACATGGAAAAACTGTCTCTACTGAAAATGCAAAAATTAGCCAGGCATGGTGGCACGTGCCTATAGTCCCAGCTACTCTGGAGGCTGAGGCACAAGAATCGCCTGAGCCTGGGAGGCAGAGGTTGCAGCGAGCCATGATCTCGCCACTGTACTCCAGGCTGGGCAACAGAGTGAGACTCCATCTCAAAAAAAAAAAAAAAAAAAAAGTATCCTAGAAGTGCGTGTTGAAAGTACAGTCGTCAAACCAGACTTTTCTAACTGACCATAAAAATTCAAGTAATAATAAATTTTCCAAGCATTTGCCATATTTAAAGTTGTTCTCTGGAGTGAGAACTACAAGCCACCATTTGATACTCAAGGATATGCTGGTTACTTACTCCTAAAACAGTTCTGGAATAAGGAAAAGAGGATTTCCTGGTGGGAAGAACATGGGCATTGTAGTTGAGTAAATTTAAGTCTCTGATCCACTCTTTCAAGTTGTGTGATCCTGTCCAAGCTTTTTGGGTCTTGGGGCCTCAGTTTTCTTTACCTGAAGAGGGAGATGGTAATGCACATCATACAGGTGTAGTTGTGAAGAAATTTCCTGGCCTAATGCTTTCATGGTAGCAGGTGCATAACGTGGGTTACATTCCACGTTATGCCACCTCTACGTAGGAATCCACATCTAGCTTCTGTGACCGTGGAGGAGAGAAGGATCATCTTTACAGAGAGTGGAGACACTGGTCATCATCCAGCTCATATAAGCCACAGGCAGGTGCTGGAGCCTAAAACCACTAAGTTTTAAGTGAGTTTAGCAATTGAGATTGTTATTTACACTGATCAGTCCCACTGGCAATTAGGGGGAATAGCCAGGGGAGACTTGTATTCATTAGAAATAATCCTCTGGAAAGTGAGATATTAAATAATTGCATACCTTAGAAAAATGCATAATTTCTTGTCACCAGATCCACTGCAGTTTTACAAGTGTATTTTGGAGAACATTAATTCCTGGGTTACTACTAATAAAATACAGAGTAGAAACGATTTCTAGGGCCAGGCACAGTGGCTCACACCTATCATCCCAGAGTTTTGGGAGGCCAAGGCAGGAGGATCACTTGAACCCAGGAGACTGAGGCTGCAGGGAGGAAAGATCATACCACTGCACTCCAGCCTGAGTAATAGTGTGAGACCTTGTCTCAAATAAAACCCCCCAAATTAGCCAGGAAATCTCAAGTCCTCTTTCTGAATCAGGCATGGACCAGACATCACTCACCATTTTCGAGGACCAGGAGAGATCATGACTTCAGGTTTTTACATTGGAAATAACTCCCTATTCCTCCCCTGATGTTAGCAGCAGAATGTTTAACTCAAGATGGTTGGATGGGTTGGTTCAATTAAATTAGGAAGTCCATTACCAGCACAGTGAAAAGACTCAAAGAATATGAGTGATCACATGGAGAAATAGCTACAACAAATCCTCTTCAGTGTGAGATTTCCACAACTCTGATTAGGATGGGCACCAACTTTGCCCCCTGCTAGTATCTTCATTTATTGTAAAAAGATGGTGAATGGTATTTTATCTGTCAACATTCTGCTTGCACGGCCCCTCTGAACTGAATGCTTTTCCTTATGGACTACAGAAAACGAATGTCTACCGAGGAAAAACTTTGAAAACATAAAGAATACAGTATTCCTTGATTATATGGTCTCTCTGAGGTGGAAGGGAGCAAAAAACTCAGCGGGAAAGACTCAAACACTCCTTCCTTAGGGCTATTTTTCTAACTTCAAGGCATTCTTCTACTTGTACAATTAAAGGCACAGTTATAACTATGGAAAAAAAAAAAAAGACAAACAGTGAATTTACAATCCCATGTTATCCCAGTGGCATACTTTTTAATATATCAAGCAGGTGTTAATTTTTATTTAATGTTTAACCTCTGCTTCCAGGTCATTGGTTAAAATGTCACCGAAGAAATGCTCTGATTTGCTCCTAATTATGTTAGAATGCAAATTTCTAACCTTTGCAAGGAAGATGGGTGCAGAGAAAGCAGTGGACTTCTGGTCTGGGCCACTGGTCTATCCTGGTGTTGCTATACACGGCAATCCTGGAACTTAGGGGCTCTGGCTTACTGCAGAGCTGGTGGGTGCTCTGAGCAGCGTGGTATTTCATAAACAACCCAGGTATTACTGGGATGTGGTCATCAGATATTTTTTCTGTTGTACTTAATCACAGCTAGGTGACCTTACTCAGATTCCTTAACCTTTCTGAGTCCCACTGATTAAGAGAAGATAAAAATTATCCACCATCTTCTTTGTAAGGAGTAAAGAAGATCAATAGGGGAGGAATCCAAGCAGCACCTGATATAATAAATACAGCTGTCTTTCCCTTGCTTTTCTTTGAAAATCTGGTCTAGTCCCAGTCACCTGGAAGATCACGAGGACCAACGAACTGGTGATAAAATAAAAGCCCATAATGTCAGACCCAGCTAATATAGATTGTTGATCATCTGTACAAAAATCAATGTAAAAGTTTACGAAATCAATTTCAAGGCTGTGCTGTAAGAATAAGGAGAGATTGAAAAAGTAAATTTATGGCTTAACTAAGGTTGCAAGGAGAACTATTTCTTTAAGGAATTACATTGTCTGAAAGCACTTTGTAGATACTGACTTATGTAAGAATAGTAATAAATCATTCTTATCTGCTCTTTAATCAGATTTTCAGTCCTTCATTCCATAGTTCCTTCCATAGGGAACCCTTGGTCAGCTTCATTAAATTCTGCTCAAAATACATGCTTTCCACACACATACTTCCCCCATTTGGATGTTTTACTAATTCATTTTGATTCTTCTCTACATAGTCTAAATCAGCAAATGTTTATCATACGTACTTTTTGAAGAGTTGAAAGGAAGTGATCCCTATATTCTAGTGTCTCATGACTCATGTTTCAGCATTAAGAGTATTTTTTTATCCAGATTAATTAAATCAACATTCCACCCCAACATTTCCCATCTGAACCTTGGCCTGAACCTTGGCCTGCCCATTTTTCCTGGCAATGTTGGTTAACACCCAATGACCATGTAGTTTCACCATTTTTAATGGTGATGAGGTAGATTTCCTCCTAGTTCTCACATTTAATAGTCTATGTCACTGATCTTGTTATTTGGATGCCATGAGCTAGGACTAGGGACTCATTTCAATGACCTGTTTCTCTGTCACCCAAGAAATCACAAGGCTCAATGAATTGCTGATAGCAATTTTGATACTAAAAAGTAGGGCGTGGCTATACCAAATATGTAAAAGTGTGGAAGTGCCTTTGGAATTCTGTAATAGGTAGAGGCTAGAAGTGTTTTGAAGCACTTCATAGTAAAAGCCTAAATCACATGTCCAAAATTATTGGTAGAAATACAGACATTAAAAGCAATTCTGGGCCAGGTGCAGTGGCTTATGCCTTAATTCCAGTACTTTGGGAGACCAAGGCGGGTGGATCACGAAGTCAGGAGTTCGAGACCAGCCTGACCAACACGGTGAAACTCCGTCTCTACTAAAAATACAAAAATTAGTTGGGCGTGGTGGTGCATGCCTGTAATCCCAGCTACTCAGGAGGCTGAGGAGGGAGAATAGCCTGAACCTAGGAGGCAGAGGTTGCAGTGAGCAGAGATCATGCCACTGTACTCCAGTCTGGGCGACAGAGCAAGACTCCTCCTGGCAGAGTGGGGGTGGGCGGGGGGAAAGACAATTCTGATGAGGGCCCGGAAGGAAGAGAGGAGAGCTACAGAGAAAGCTTCTATTGTCTTAGAGAATACATGTACCACCATGTACGGAATGTTCCTAAAATTAAGAAACATTACAAGGTGTTTCTGGTGAGGTCTCAGATGGAAAGGAGAAGCTTTTATTGGACACTGAAGGAAAGGTGATTGATCTGTGTTATAAAGCAGCAGAGAACTTGGCTGTATTATGTTGTGCTGTTGGAAGGAAAGTAGAACTTGTAAGTGATGATGCACTTGGATATTTAGCTGAGGAGAATCCCGAGCAAAGTGTGCAAAGGGCAAGCCTGATGTCTCCTTGTTGCTTGTAATAAAATGTGAGAAGAAAGAGATAAATTGAAGAAGGAACTGCTAAGCAAAAAGGAAGCAGTGTCTGATTTGGAAAATTCTCCAACTGTCCAAATAGAATACTGTAGAAACATCACAAATATGGCTCAATAAGTGTTTGCTAAATAAATGAGGTGTGTGGCTCGTGGATCCAATCAGTTATCTCATTGGAAGCCAGGAATAGAGATGTAGTTGTTCAAGAAAGATCTGTGCAGGGCCCTCTTGTCCGATAGCTTAGATCACCATGAATTTCTTGGGAGGCTGACAAGGCTTTTGAGAATTTTATACCAGAAGAAACATTGCCATTCTTGACTGAAAGAGACAATAAAATTAAGAAGAATGACTTAAAGGCTGGAGTGCTGGATGCAGAGGCGAGTCTCGAACTCCTGACCAGTTCAAGATCAGCCTAGCCAACATGGTGAAACCCCATCTCTACTAAAAATACAAAAACTAGCCAGATGTGGTGGCAGGCACCTGCAATCCCAGCTACTCAGGAGGCTGAGACAGGAGAATCGCTTGAACCCAGGAGGCACAGGTTGCAGTGAGCCAAGATCACGCCACTGCACTCCAGCCTGGGTGACAAGAGTGAAAGTCCATCTAAATAAACAAATAAAAACATTGTAGTCTTTTATGAGAACATCTAAGTTTTTAAACAACCACCATATGGGTGTAAAAGACCATCAGGCCATAGAGGATTATGCTCAGGTCTTGAAATCTCTTTTTTCCTTTTTTAATTTTAAGTTTTCTTCAGGCTCAGAAGGTATCAGGCCTTGAAATCTAATGGAACTTGCCTTTGTAGGTTTCAAACTTGTTTGGGACCCATGACCCCTTTTGTCTTTCCAATTTCTCCCTTTTGGAATGAAAATGTCTGTCCTATGCCTAGATACTGTATTGTGTAAGCAGATAACTCATTGTCTGACTTCACGGGTTCACAGATGAAGAGGAGTTTGCCCCAGGGTGATTCATACTCTGAGTCTCACCATTGATGATGTAGATGACAACATTTGCGACGTCGAGTTGATGATATTTAGATGAAATTTTGGACTCAGAGTTGATACTGGAATGGTTAAGACTTTTGGGGACATTTGGAAGGGGTGGATATGTTTTGCATATGGGAAAGACATGAATTTTGGGGCAAAGGGGAAGACTGTTATGAATTGCTTGTGTCCTCCAGAAAGACACGTTGAAGTCCTAACCCCCAGCATCTCAGAATGTGACTTTATTTGAAAATAGGGTTGCTGTAGATGTAATTAGTTCGGTTATGGTGAAGTCATGGTGGAGTAGGGTGTGTTCTTAATGCAATGACTTGGTGTCCTTATAAGAAAGGGAAAAGAGACACAGAGACAGACCTGACAGCGAGAAGACAGCCATGTGAAGACCAAGGCAGAGACTGGAATGATGGATCTACACGCCATGGAACACTGAGAATTGCTGGTAAACACCAGGAGCTGAAAGATGCAAGGAAGGGCTGTTCCCGATAGGTTTCAGAGGGTACATGGCCCTGTTGACATCGTGAATTCAGACTTCTAGCCTCCAAAACTGTGAGACAATAAACTTACGTTGTTTTAATTCAACCAGTGTTTATGGTACGTTGTTAAAGCCACCCTAGGAAGCCGACACAGATTCTGGTGCACCTAATTTGAATTTTTAATCATTTGCACAAAATGTGGGATTAATGTCACATTAAAAATATTTCATTTAAATCTACTCTGTTCTGATTTTCCATGTATCAATACTTTCATTATTGTTAAATACAAATAGGACAGATGAATCTGTATTTACATGTGGAGTGAAATTTTCCAGTTTGTTTTTGTTATCTTTAGCTAGGTAATAAATGTTAGTTACATCCCATATGGTGGTTGTTTGAAAACTTAGATGTTCACATAAAAGACTACAATGTTATTTATTTATTTATTTATTTATTTTGAGACAGAGTCTTGCCCTGTCACCCAGGCTGGAGTGCAATGGTGCGATCTCGGCTCACTGCAACCTCCGCCTCCCAGGTTCAAGCGATTCTCCTGCCTCAGCCTCCCAAATAGCTGGGATTACAGGTGTATGCCACCACGCCTGGCTAATTTTTGTATTTTTATTAGAGGCGGGGTTTCATCATGTTGACCAGGCTGGTCTCGAACTCCTGACCTCCCACCTTGACCTCCCAAGGTGCTGGGATTACAGGCATGAGCTACCACGCCTGACCTACAGTGTTATTTTTTAAAGCTAGATGCTATATGAAATGCTGACATGATAAAGGGGTGCTTAACCCTTTTAGATGACCTGCGTTTTTAAGAAAATGGCAATTTTCATATACAAATGTATACATTTTTAAATAGTTTAGTCATTACTCGATGTGTAATTTATTTTATATGGATTTTCCCCTCTGAGATTCAAATGTTTGTAACCATTGCTGTCTTTTTTACAAGTCTCTCTTCTTTATCAAGTTATCATATTTGGGAGCAAGTGTAACATGATAGAAATGAAGATGTCTCTTGCGCGGGAGGCTGATGCGCCAAGGGAACCTTGGGCAGGATCCATGCTTTCAGCTAACACAGGCTTCATCTACCCTAAGTGCTCAGGCAGCATTTGGAGAAGGAAGAAGGATGACTGGAAGGATGAAAGTTACCTTTTTTTTTTTTTTTTTTTTCAGCTGTGGGGAAATTTCACTGATCCACACTTTTACTCAGCCTGCCTGGTCATGAACAGAGCATTATTGCTGCACGGCTGGCCAGAACAAACACTTGAGCTGGAAATACCAACCTCTATATATGTTCGACACAGGTTAGTTTTACAGAATTTTCACCTCTACTGCTCAATACAAAACCTGTTTTTCATAACTAGCATTACTTTCATCCGCAGAAATTTTCAAAGAAAAGATGACTCAGTCTATTCTAGAACCTTTTGTTATTCCTGGCAGTGCTACAATGAAATTGGGTATAGTGGGATTTATTGTTGGGGTGGATGTAACTCCTATTGAATCTGAAAGCACAGCATCAAGTGAAAACTGCTGAACAAATGCTAAGCATAGAAACTCTTCTGTTTATGAACTTTTTGGTTTTCAATAGGCTGCCCTGAGTCTGCTTTTTTGTTCTTAATTGAATACAACATGGTACAAAAAATTACTACCCCTGGCCGGGCGCAGTGCCTCACGCCTATAATCCCAGCACTTTGGGAGGCCGAGGCGGGTGGATCACAAGGTCAGGACTTCGAGACCAGCCTGGCCAACACAGTGAAACCCTGTCTCTACTAAAAATTACAAAAATTAGCCGGGCATAGTGTCACACTCCTGTAGTCCCAGCTACTCAGGAGGCTGAGGCAGGAGAATCACTTGAACCCGGGAGATGGAGGTTGTAGTGAGCTGAGATCGTGCCACTGCACTTCAGCCTGGGAGACACAGTGAGACTCCGTCTAAAAAAAAAAAAAGAAAAAAGAAAAAAAAATTACCTGTGGGTGCTGGGCAGAGTCATAATTTTGTTTCTCATTTGGAGGGATTAAGGACTGCTTGGCTAAGCCCATCCCCAGTTATTGACTCAGTGGGACTTGTTAGGAGGGTGTGAAACCAAAATTTTTTATTTCTAACAAATTCCCAGGTGTTGCCGCCGCTGCTGCTGCTGGTTGTGGACCTCACCTTGAGAACCACTGCGTGCCTCACAGCCATCTTGGCCGGCTCTCAGCCGTCTTGGCCAGCTCTCAGGCTGCAAGTTTGAGAGAGATTTCTGCAGTCATTTTAGCTGTAATTCCCCCGAGGGTTACACTAGAGGGCAGTGTGATTACAGCTACTGCGATGGAGAGCGGATTGACTTCACGCTGAATCCAGACCGAGATTTTTTATTTTGTTTACGGATGTTTCATGTAGGCGTTTGTAGGTAGAAAAGGTTCTGCTGCTAAAAACAAGTTAAAAGTTTGCCCTCTCTCTCTCCTGTCTTTTTATTTTATTTACTTATTTTTTTGAGATGGAGTTTCGCTCTTTTTGCCCAGGCTGGAGTGCAATGGCACGATCTCGGCTCACTGCAGCCTCTGCCTCCTGGGTTCAAGAGATTCTCTTGCCTCAGCCTCCCGAGTAGCTGGGATTACAGGCATGCACCACCACTCTTGGCTAATTTCATATTTTTGGTAGAGATGGGGTTTCACTATGTTGACCAGGCTGGTCTCGATCTCCTGACCTCAGGTGATCCGCCTGCCTCAACCTCCCTAAGTGCTGGGGTTACAAGCGTGAGCCACCACGTCCAGCCTTTTTATTTTCACATCATATATACTCATTAGCTGGAGAGCTGAGGCTGTTGAGGTGTACAATTTTATTTTCCATTATTCAGAGAACATTAGAGATAAATTTGCTCTTTGAGCTCACTATTTCTAAACGTGTTTTCAGTGACTCCAGTTTTGTTAATATAGAAATAGGGTCTGAGACCAAATAAAGCTGGAAACACTGAGTTAAAGTTACACAGACTCCTTTATTAAAATGTTCTTAGAACCTGTATTCGTACATTGGAAACCACTGGGAGGAGGATGCGGAAGGCGGGACTGCTGTGGGAGGGATGCCTTTTGGGTACTTTGGATAGGAAACACCTACCTGGTCCTGATTCTTCATCTTTTCCTTAAGGAATTAAAAACTGGAAGAGAAAAATGACTGCTATGTAGTGACAGGACCTTTCTCCGGACTGTAGCCCAAGGTACTTTCCGTAGGACCAAAATATTATTACCTGGAGTTGTGTGTGCAATGACAATCCCCAGGCCAGTCAAATGCACTCCGTCTTCAGGCCTTGGGTCTTCCTGTTCCACCTGTTAGAACGCCCTTACTCCAGGCACCTGCAGCCTTGCCGCCTCACTGCACACAGACTGCTCAAATGCCACCTTACCAAAGAGGACCTCCCAGACCACTCTCCAAAATGGGCCTCCTTGGGTTACTCTCTATTTTCGTACCTTGCTTTGTCACCACCTATTATATGCTTAATTATTTTTTGTTTGCTGCTTCTCTCTAAAATAGAGCTAGAGCAGAAGGGACTTTATCCAACTTAGTGTCTGCTATATTCCTAGTACTTTGTAGGTGCTCAATGAACATATACTGGATGAATTAATATTTTCAAAGTATATAACGTAAGATTGGTTATTCTATCAGCCAGAGTTCTCCAGAGAAATGGAACCAGCATATTGATATATAATTGGTTATTCTATCAGCCAGAGTTCTCCAGAGAAATGGAACCAGCATGTTGATGTGTAAGTATACATAACACATTATACATATATATAATGTTAAATATGTTAAAATGGTAAAAATTGGTATCTTTTATTAAATGGTTCTAACAGTACCCAGATAATCTGAACATTATATACATTTACAGAAAAATTTCCACTTGCACTTCTGGGTTTAAAAGTGCAATATCTGACCAGGCACAGTGGCTCACACCTGTAATCGTAGCACTTTGGGAGGTCAGGGCAGGCAGATCTTTTGAGCCCGGGAGTTTGAGACCAGCCTGGGCAACATGGTAAAACCTCATCTCTACGAAAAAATACAAAAACTAGCCGGATATTGTGGCCGGCGCCTGTGGTCCTAGCTACAGGACTAGGATTATACCTAGACCTACACTACACCTATGCTGAGGTGGGAGGATCACCTGAGCCTGGGAAGTTGAGGCTGCATCAAGCCATGATTGGGCCGTTGCACTCCAGCCTGGATGACAGAGTGAGACCCTGTCTCAAAAAATAAAATAAAATAAAATAAAATAAAATAAAATAATAAAAGTGCAACATCTGACTTTCTAGTAATTGTTTAAATGTAATGATATTGTATACTCTGGTTTCTCTTCAAATTGTGTACATCTTTTGCCTTTTAAATGTAATGATATTTTATTTTATTTTATTTATTTTATTTTTTTGAGATGGAGTTTCACTCTTGTTGCCCAGACTGGAGTGCCATGGCGCGATCTCGGCTCACTACAACATCTACCTCCCAGGTCAACTGATTCTCCTGCCTCAGCCTCCCAAGTAGCTGGGATTACAGGCGTGCACCACTATGCCCAGCTAATTTTGTATTTTTAGTAGAGACGGGATTTCTCCATGTTGGTCAGGCTGGTCTCCAACTCCCAACCTCAGGTGATCCGCCCGCTTCTGCCTCCCGAAGTGCTGGGATTATAGGCGTGAGTCACCATGCCTGGCTGGTATTTTGTTTTTATATACTCTGGTTATGTTAGAGAATATCCTTCTAGGCTTCAGGGAGTTTGAATTTAAATATTGTTAAGGTAAGGGGTATTTATATTTATCCAAAGGTCTCTCTGAGAAGGAATTCTACACTGGGTGGGACAGTAATTAAGGTAACTGCCTTGGAGAGTACTGGTCATTTTAATTTTCCACTCTCCAAATTTCACAGACATGTTCTCATTGTCATACTGACCTACAGTCATACAGGGAAGGGAATCCAGGCAACATCATCCCAGGCTTCTTCCATAAAGGAAGGAGGAGACCCTAGAAGGTGGTGGTGGTGGTGATGCCAACAGACATGAAGTACAGGACCTTTCAAAGGAGGTTTTGAGGTTCACACACCTTCCATAAGGCCCACCTTCCCCTCTTCCACTGAGGATCACAGGGTTTCATTGTCTGTCCGTCAGCCACAAGGCATGGGGAGTGGAGTGTGTGTGGTCTTAAGATATAAAAGAAAGCCTGAAAAGAAACGTAATGTGCTAAACAACTGATGTGTTAAACACCTGCCTTCTGATATTCTTAAACGGCAGGCAGTCCTGTCTCCAGTGAGAAATAAATGTGTTTTGATAAATGCATTTACACTTACTCTCTGGTCACGATTGGCCAGTCCTCTGGGTAATGTCACTTTGAAGGAAGGTTGGATGCTTATCAGGAGAGAGTGAGTGGCCTTGGGTGGAATCCAGCGCTCAGTGGGGGACAGCTTCAGGGGGATGACCTTCCAGATCACACCACACTGGCTGTCACCCCGCTCTGCCCTGCACAAGGTGGACCCAGGTGAAGATAGCCCTTTTTGGCGACCCGTTGGATGAATTCTTGTCTTCCTTAAAGTAAAGTTATTACTGTTCCAATTTATATCAACTGAACTCTTGCTTACGTGGAGTAGGTGGCAATGACAGTCAGAAACTGAATTATGCTCATAAAGAGCAATGCTGACAAGGAGAAAAATCTGTCAGTGGTTGAACTGACACCGGCTGCTTCCCATCTACTTTGACTTCACAGAACGTGGGGAGATGCTCTTTTCTGTGGGATACTTCTGAGGTTTGCTAGGTCTTTCCCGTGCAAATAAATGATGAAATAGCTCTCTGTGGAGTCTCTTAGGAGCCTTGCTGGGGTCAGTCATTTTCTGTGCTCCGGAAAGCTCATCCTCTTTTTCCTTCCATTATATTTCTGTCTCTTCTGACCACATGCTGTTGCACAACTCCAAGGCTGAACCTGGAACTGAGCTTCCAGTCTTTTCTTCCTCATGCTTTTCGGAGACCTGGAGATGCTGAAATTCCTCTGCCTTTTCTTGTCTCTTTGCCTACTCCAGCACTTCTGTTTTCTGAATTTGGTGGGAGAAAGTCAGAAGAAATAAATCTCATAGAATAAACAGAATAACAGTCTCCTTAGAGAGAGGAGGTGATGAAGAAGAAAAAATACAGACATGGAAGTAGATGATCTTAAATGAGAAGGTAGGTGGAAGCCAGTCCCCACAACTAACAAGGAGAGTAATAATGCTGCCTTTTCAGGATTTTTTTTTTTTTTTTTTTTTTTTGAGACAGGGTCTTGCTCTGTTGCACAGGCTGGCGTGCAGTGGTGCATTCACAGCTCGGCTCACTGCAGCCTGGATTTCCTCAAGCTCAAGCAATCTTCCCACCTCAGCCTCCCAAGTAGCTGGGACTACAGGCACACGCCACCATGGCTGGCTACTTTTTGTATTTTTTGTAATAGAGACAGGGTTTCATCATGTTTCCCAGGCTGGTGTTGAACTCCTGGGCTCAGGCAACCCACCTGCCTCAGCCTCCCAAAGTACTGGGATTGCAGGTGTGAGCCACTGCACCCGGTCTCTTTTTCAGGTTCTTGAGCTCAAATGTCAGCATCATCATTTTCTAGCTATGATCTTGAGAACTTAGATGTGGTCATTGATATTGTCCTTGCTTCTCATTGCTGCCTCCAGACAATTATTCCCAGCTCCTTGGGAGAAAATGAAAATGTCAATCTATTTTAAACTCAATCAGCTAGAACTCTGTCTCCTCGGCGCTGACATCGGCTGACTCCCTGGTCCACCTTCCTCAGTCATCAAACTCTTTGGCATCCATTCTCCATCCTAGGTCCTGCCATTATCTTGCAGTTTTTCAGTATCCACATGTGATACATCTTGTCTTTTCTGTTCCTCAGTCCCCTCATTTCCAGACTCCCTTTCCACTCTACCTCAGCTCCCCATTCTTGTGGCCACATCCTGTCCTCCCTCCAGTGTAAGGAACTGTGTCACCTGGCTCTGTCTACAGGGATCTCGCCTTCTTGCTTACTCGATCATCTACTTCCACCAGACCAGTCTTCAGTGTTATCGGGACATCCTTGTTCTCCTCCCAACCTCTCTGCCTGTCCTTTTGTCACTTCCCTTATTTCGTCTACAGCAATCACACCAATGCCCAAAGCTCCATGGCCTCCCTGTGTTTCAGTCACATTTATGTGGAAAAAAAACCAATTCCAGGAAAAAGCTTTGATCTGCTTGCTAGAGAAAGTCACACAACAAAGCAAAAATAATTCCATTATAAGCTCACAATTCCCAACCTCAAGTGGGATTTAACCAGGCAGTCCTGTGAGGTTTCTCTAGTTGGCTAGTTTCTTTCCTTTTCTTTTCTTTTTTTTGAGATTGTCACCCAGGCTAGAGTGCAGTGGTGAGATCTCGGCTCTCTGCAACCTCCACCTCCCAGGTTCAAGTGATTCTCCTGCCTCAGCCTCCCAAGTAGCTGAGACTACAGGTGTGTGCCAGCACACCCAGCTAATTTTTTGTATTTTTAGTAGAGATGGGGTTTCACCGTGTTAGCCAGGATGGTCTTGATCTCCTGACCTCGTGATCCACCCGCCTCGGCCTCCCAAAGTGCTGGGATTACAGGCATGAGCCACCGCACCCGGCTGGCTAGTTCTTACTGTCTATCTTGGCCATTTTACACTGTGTCTGTATTTCTCAGTCCTCAAATTCCCCTACTCTGCCTTCATTCCCGGAGATCATAACCTACTTTATCGAGAAAAAGGAAGCCACCAAATGCCATCTCCCTCAAGCTCTCAGGAACATGCAAACTACTCTCCGTCTGCCTCCACTCACCACGTCACTGCTCTGTGACACGAGGCAGCTGTCCCTTCTCACTAAGGCCAGTCCCTTCATCGGGACCTGGCATTCCCGCTCCTTCCCCCTCTGAGCACATTTGCACTACATTTTTTTTTTTGTTTACAAAAATAAATATTTCACTTCTTTTACTTAAATGGACCCTTCTTGTTTAAAAATTTATTCATCATCTTCCAGTTTAGAAAATCCTCTCTTGACCCGGCAACGCTCTTCAATGACGGTCTGACCTCTCTTCCCTTCATCAAAGACAAACCTCGTGAGCACGTTTTCTACGTCGACTGTCTCTGCGCTCCTCCTTCTCATTTTAAAACTCACCTGAAGGTGTCCTGTCTCCTAAATAGAAGCATCTCTTGCTGAGGTCAAAAATAACTTCCATGTTTGCAACTGCAGTGAAAACATTCCAGCAGCCTGCTGCTTGATTTCTCATTTTCATTGACCACTACTGATCACTTCTTCCTGCTTCAAACATTCTCTTCCCTGGGCAGCCAAACCCTTTCTGTTTTCCTGCTTTTCCCCCCTGTCCTCTCCTTAGACCACTGTGCATGCTCATTCTTCTCTAAATAATTGTATTTCTTCAAAAGTCTGTCCTTGAGCCATGCACAATGGCTCACACCTGTAATCTCAGCACTTTGGGAGGCCAAGGCAGGTGGATCACCTGAGGTCAGGAGTTCGAGACCAGCCTGGCCAACATGGTGAAACCCCACCACTAAAAATGGCTGCAGTGTGGTGTAGGGCACCTGTTAGCTACTTCTGGGAGGCCGAGGCAGCAGAATCTCTTGAACCCAGGAGTTGCAGTGAGCTGAGATCGGTGACCACTGGACTTAGCTTGGCCACACAGTGAGACCTCTATCTCAAAAAAAAAAAAAATCCTTGGTTCACTCCTCTCTTTTTTTCACTTTATACCTTCTTTCTAGGTGGTTTTCATCACTGTTCTGGCTTCACTTACCATCTATATGATATTCTTTTTTGTTTTTTTTTTTTTTGAGATGGAGTCTCACTCTGTCACCCAGGCTGGAGTGCAGTGGCACTATCTTGGCTCACTGTAACTTCCACCCCCCAGGTTCAAGTGATTGTCCTGCCTCAGCCTCCTGAGTAACTGGGACTACGGGCACGTGCCACCACACCTAGATAATTTTTGTATTTTTAGTAGAGTTTGGGTTTCACCATGTTGGCCAGGCTGGTCTCGAACTCCTGGCCTCTAGTGACCTGCCCATCTTGGCCTCCCAAAGTGCTGGGATTACAGGAGTGAGACACCATACCTGGCTTTGTGCTAGGTGTTCTTTTAGATACTCTTTTAATCTTCACAACAGTTCTGGGAAGTAGGACCACCCGTTTCATAGGCTAGAAAATTGAGGTGAAAAGATGTTAAGTGACTTTCCCGAGGTCAGGCAGGGAAAGTCATGCATGGTGCAGGGATCTGAAGCTGGAAAGGCTGACAGGAGAGTCTGAACCACTAGTCCGTACCTCTTAAATAAATGGCACAGACAAAACACATCCACCTGTAGCTCCAACAAAATACCGTGTCAAACCGTCCCATTCCCTCTTCAGTCAGTGAGGAGATCAGGAGGCTGGTAAATTGAACAAACTATCCTTTCTGATTACTGCTTGTTTTTATTCCTTTCCAGGTCCATTTTTCTTGTCTTTTGCATGTGTGTGTGAAAAGATTTTAAGCTTCTGATGTGATTTCTGTAATAGTTACACAACGATTCATGCTTTCTGTTTCTTCCTGTGAATTTCATTAAGTTATTTTTTAAATTATTTGTAGAGTTGGGATCTCACTATGTCTCTCAGGCTGGTCTCAAACCTTAGTTTCAAGCGATCCTCCTGCCTCAGGCTCCCGAAGTGCTGGGATTACAGGCGTGAGCCAATGGCCAGGCAAGTTTAACTATTAAAGTCTGAAGTTAGTCAGTGTACTTATTCTCCTCCCAAATAATTCAAAGATCTTAGTATGCTTCATCTCAGGCGATTGCCTTTCTAACTGAAATGCAGTGGTTGTGCTGTATTTTAGTGCTGTTTTTTCTTTACCCTATGGATGAGAAATTACTGTTGTTTTGTGGTTATTTGACTTTCTAGATCATCGGGTTTACTAGTTACTTTGTTCAATACCATCCTTCTCAAGGTCTCGGACCTTTCCTCTGGAATCATTTCCTTCTTCCTGAAGTACATCTTTTGATGGAAATTCCTTCAGAGAAGGTCTGTTAGTGGTAAATGCTCCATTTTTGTTTGTCTGAAAACATTTTCATTTCCCCAAAAGCTTTGAAAGAGACTTTCTTTTGGATACAATTCTAGGTTGATATTTATATCCCACAGTCTTCTGGCTTTCATTGGGCTGAGACATCTACTTTTGGTTTAATGCTCATTCCTTTGTGGGTAGTCTTCCTTTTCCTTCTGGCTAGTTGTAGATTTTCCTTATTGTTATTTGTTGTTGTTTAGTTTTACCAGAAGGTGTGTGGTTTGAATTTCTTTGATTTTTATGCAACTTCATTTTTTTGAGACACTTGAATTTGAACATTGGTATCTTACATCACTTCAAAAAACTACTGATCATTATCTTTGAATATTACATCTTCTCCATTGTATTATCTTCTTCTGTAGTTTCAGTTAGACATTGGTTAACGTTCCTCCACAGAAGCGCTGTTGCACATTTCAATGGGAAAATTCTTTATTGTTGAGACTATTTCTTGCATTACAAGACATTTTATATTCCTGGTTCCCAGATACTAAATGTCATTCAGATGAAAGTGACTTCATACTTTTCCAAATGCCCCCTAAGATAAGGAGCAACGCCTCTGCTTGAGAACCACTCTGAGAAATCTTCCCTTTTTCAACTATGTTTTTTT
Source organism: Papio anubis (assembly GCF_008728515.1). Lineage (NCBI taxonomy): Eukaryota > Metazoa > Chordata > Mammalia > Primates > Cercopithecidae > Papio > Papio anubis. Next base: position 111,457,067 of record NC_044985.1, read on the forward strand.
ACCTTTCATATTTTTAAATCTCTTTGCCTCTCTGTGCTGAATTCTGAGTAGCTTATTAAGCTGTTTTCCATCACCAAATTTCTCTTCAGCTGTGTCTAATAATCTGTTTAACCTGGCCATTGAGTTCTTACCTTCAATTGTTTTGTTTTTTATTTCTTCAAATTAGGGAAATTTGGTCCCTTTGCAGATTTGCTTGGTCACCATTGGTAGTCTTGTGTTCCTTTGCCATATTTACATTATCTTGTTTTATTTCTTTGAACTCAATATGTCATTGACTATATAAGAAACTTTGTAGGCCGGGCGCAGTGGCTCACGCCTATAATCCTAGCACTTTGGGAGGCCGAGGCGAGCGGATCACAAGGTCAGGAGTTCAAGACCAGCCTGGTCAACATGGTGAAACCCCCATCTCTATTAAAATACAAAAAAAAAAATTAGCCGGGCGTGGTGGTGTGTGCCTGTAATCCCAGCTACTCAGGAGGCTGAGTCAGGAGAATCACTTGAACCTGGGAGTCGGAGATTGCAGGGAGGTGAGATCACACCATTGCACTCCAGCCTGGGCAATAGAAAAAAAAAAAAGAAAGAAAAAGAAACTTCACTCTTATGTGTCACAAAGAAAGATACCAGGATCTCTTTTTAACAGACAAGTGTTCCTATAGTCTCCTGCTGTAGAGTAATATTTTTTTCTTTTCATTCAATACCTTGAGGGCATAGACAAAGTCTTGTCCATCTTCAGAAACTGATTAAAGATCTAGCACTTTTTCTTGAGATTTCCCTGTAATCTGAATCAAGGCTTATACTTTAGGACTATAGTGGGAGAAACCAGTGAGACAGTATATTAGCTTGCCTGCTGTAACAAAATACAACAGATTGGGTGGCTTACACACACACACAAAAATTGATTTTCTTAAAGTTCTGGAAACTGGAGTCTGAGATCAAGATGCCATCAGGATTCGGTTCTGGTGAGACTTCTCTTCCAGTTTTGTAGACAGCTGCCTTCTTACTGTGTCTTCACCTTATCCTTTCTCTGTCAGATAGAAACAGCTCTGGAATCTTCTCCTCTTTTCATAGGAACACCAGTCCTATAGGACTAGGGCACCACCCTTATGACCTTATTTAACCTTAATTATGTCCTTAAGGACCCTGTCTCCAAATACAATCACATGGGGAGTTGGGGCGTTCACATACGAGTTTTGGAAGGACACAATTCAGTCCATAACGGATGGTAACTGTAACAGAATTCAAAATTCAAAGGAAAATCTAGTTGATACACCACAAAATGTATTTCAATTACATAAGTCTTTTCTGTAATTTCTAGAGTTCTATTTTATCCATCCATGGAACCATCTTTTTCTTTGCAAGTTAATACGTCAGGTATGCATTATATAATGTGTAATGAATGATGTTTCCATGTTACTCACAGTCAGAAGGACATGTACTTTCAACTGTGTGTCTAAAGGTGGTGATAATTTGCTTTGAGTAATACACATTTCCCTATCCAGTCAATCTGCCAAACAATGGTACAGAAGACAACAGGGATATTTAGGTACAATCTGTGGATATGATAATGGAATATAGCTAAGTGGCCCACAGAGCAGAAGAATCTCTTCTCTGGCCCCAGTCAAGACCTTGTGGTCCTTCCTGGAGAACACAGTCTCCATCTGGTTCTCTCCGGTGCTGCCAATAGCCTGGAAGATGGGCTGCATTCCCCATTGATCCTAGTCCTGCCTGGCTGCCTGGAGGCCCTTGGTTCCTTGATCATTTCACTCCTGCCATGGTGACATCCTGGCACCTCATCTGCCAGCTTCCTCGACTGTCCTCTCTGTTCCGTTGTGCAAGGAGATGTTCCGGGTCTCTTCCATTTCACATGGGATCTGAGGGAGGCTTGGGGGTCACTCTCTGAAGTTGAGCAGGCCATCCCAGGAAGAGGATAAGATACACATCAACATATTTCTTCTACTTCTATTTTTCTTTCTCTTCTTGTCCCCATATCCTACTGAGTCAGAAGGCATTCATATCCCCCTTCCTTGTATATCACACCTTCTGAGTTTTCTTCTGTTTTAATCTTTGAAGCCTGGTTCTTAATATGTAAACAGGAGCTTTACAATTTTAGAAAAATTTCTTCTAAACTGTAACTGTTTTTGAGATCGAGTCTCATTTGTAGCCCAGGCTGGAGTGCAGTGGCCGATCTCAGCTCACTGCAAGCTCCGCCTCCCGGTTCGATTTTCATTCTCCTCGGGCCTCAGCCTCCGGTAGCTGGGACTACAGGCGCCACTTCGGCCTCGTTTTTTGTATTTCTTAGTAGAGACGGGTTTCACCTGTTAGCTTTTTCAGGATGGTCTCTCGATTCTCCTGATCTCGTGATCCACCCGTCTCGGCCTCCCAAAGTGCTGGGATTACAGGCTTGAGCCACCGCACCCGGCAACTGTAACTGTTTTTTAAAGCCAAATGTTTCCAGAGTGGATATAGATGAGAAGAACTCTAGATTCCTTTATTCATTTCCTTTACACATACTGGGATAAATAGTAACAAGGAAGTAGCTATTTGTCATGTGCCGTGGGTCACTCCATCACCATCCTTCTCAGGATGGTACATAAGGGCCTCCCCCAGCAGAAGGAGGCATCAGACCTCCTCACCTCTCCTGAGTCCTCCCTCCTCACTTCACCTGAGTCCTCTCTACTGACACCATGGGGTGCTGTGGTTGTGGAAGTTATGGTGGCTGTGGTGGCTGCGGTGGTGGCTGCGGTGGCTGCGGTGGTGGCTACAGTGGCTGTGGTGGTGGCTGTGGTGGTGGCTGTGGTGGCTGCGGTGGTGGCTGTGGTGGCTGTGGTGGTGGCTATGGCAGCTGCACCACCTGCAGGTGCTACCGGGTGGGCTGCTGCTCCAGCTGCTGCCCCTGCTGCCGCGGCTGCTGTGGGGGCTGCTGTAGCACACCCGTGATCTGCTGCTGCCGCCGCATCTGCAGCTCGTGTGGCTGTGGCTGTGGGAAGGGCTGTTGCCAGCAGAAGTGCTGCTGCCAGAAGCAACGCTGCTGCTAGGCGGCCGGCCTGGCTCTGCTTCTAGACTGAGATGCTGGGTCCTGCTTTCTCCAGGTAATGAGACTTTCCCCCATGCCCCTGCCTGCTTCTCTCCCAGACCTCCCTATCTGGTATCATCTGGGTGTCCAGGGACTTGCTCCTTTGGATTCTATAACCCCGTCTTTGAATGTAGTGGTTTAAAATCTTTTTATTAAAAAAACAAATCCAAATAGGAAATGGCCATTACCAAAATACAACCCCAGACTCATCCTTAAAGATCAGTCTGCCTCACTGAGCCCAGCCAAGAGGGCCATGATCCCAAGTGCTCTGTTTCCTGGGTATTCGGGTGGTCTCCACCTTCGTGTTTCTACTTCTCTACACCTATATGAGCACTGTTTCCCACCTTTTCTATGAGTTTTGTTTCCAGTCACGACATAGCTACTGCTTATTTCCCTAATAAAACAATGTCAACAACCCCTAGTGCTTCTGTGTTTATTCTGCCATGTCAACAGGGGGAACATAAGACATTTCTATCTTGCTGGGTATGGTGGCTCACACCTGTAATCCCAGCACTTTGGGAGGCCGAGGTGGGTGGATCACTTGAGGTCAGGAGTTCAAGATCAGCCTGGCCAACGTAGTGAAACTCCATCTCTACCACAAATACAAAAATTAGCCAGATGTGATAGTGCGCGCCTGTAGTTCCAGCTAATTGGGAGGCTGAGGCAGGAGAACTGATTGAACCCGGGAGGCAGAAGTTGCAGTGAGCCGAGATAGCACCACTGCACTACAGCCTGAGCAAAAAGAGTGAGACTCTGTCTCAAAAAATAAAAAAATAAAAATAAATAAATAAATAAATAAAAAGAGATTTCTATCTCCTTGAACAAGTTGAGTGACAGACGCACCATGACCAGACTGCAGTGCCACCACCAGGCCTCTGGGGACCTGGCCTCCCTGCCACCTGCCCTTTCTCCATCTCCTGAGATTGGCACTTCCCTCAGGTATTTCCACACCTGCTGCCACGTACCCCTGTTCTTCTAAAGACCCCAAGAACCAGCTTACTTGTCAAAAAGTAACCACGCACCTCTCCAGATGCAGCTTCCTCAAAACAAATCTAAATACTTCACGTAAGTCCACGTCGAACTGTAAACAAAAGGCAGGCCTAAACAAGCTAGAAAAATGGCCTGTCGTTTTTTCTAAGGATAGTTATTCTCTTGCCTTTTCTATTCCCTTATTTCTGTTCTTTGTCTGTAAACTCTTGTGTTTGTGATTGTTGTCCCCGAGTTGTTCTGTGTACAAACTAAAGTCCTTAAAATGTTTCTCCATAGGGTATTCCTATGAGCCACAAAACTGCTATCTCTTACAAAGCAAACCTACATTCTCATATTTTTTACCTTATTTTTTATTTCTAACTATATTTTTCTTTTCTTTTCTTTATGAGACTGGGTCTCATTCCATCACCCAGGCTGGAGTGCAGTGTTGTGATCACAGCTCACTGCAGGCTTGAACTCGGGGGCACAAGTCATCCTCCCTCCTCAACCTCCCAAATAGCTGGGACTACAGGTGCACGCCACCAGGCTCGGCTAATTTCTTCTGATTTTTTGCAGACACAGGCCTTACTATGTTGCCGAGGCTGGTCTTGAACTCCTGGGCTCAAGTGATCCTCCTGCCTCAGCCTCCCAAAGTGCTGTGATTGCAAGCTTGAGCCACAGTGCCCAATATCTTCTAACTTTATTAAAAGTGAAAGAACTGCAAATGCCTAAAAACTTGTAGTCAATAGAACAAATAATGTTTTTAGTGCTTTTTCAAAGGCATGTTTCCCTCTACTAGTGTATTCCAAAGAGGAAAGGAACTACAATCAGTTTATTTAGTAAATTAAGCCAAGATGCGATATGAGGCATCTTTCACTGGGAGTGACCAAGGTTGACTACTCAATCTTTTACTTACATTGACTTTGAATACCAAGTGAGTTGACCAAAGCATTTGTGACTGTTATTATATTAACAACAAAGCAACCTTTGTTATGTTGTATAGTTGGTTAACAAATATGAACACAGAAACCAAGAGCACCTACGTGATGTCTAAGGGCAAATAATTAATATGAACGACATGTTCAGTGTCACTGTTAAGAATTGTGAGCCCCATTAGCCGTTTTTTCTAGGACCCTACGCTTTACTAGTATAAATATACACGGAAACTTTGGAATCAATACCTCCTTATTTAAACTAGTGGCTGTAGGCCGGGTGCTGTGGCTTACACCTGTAATCCCAGCACTTTGGGAGGCCGAGGCAGGTGGATCACCTGAGGTCAGGAGTTCGAGACCATCCTGGGCAACATGGTGAGACCCAATCTCTACTAAAATACAAATATTAGCCAGGTGTGGTGGTGTGCACCTGTAATCCCAGCTACTTGGGAGGCTGAGGCACAAGAAGTGCTTGAAACCAGGAAACTGAGGTTGCAGTGAGCCAAGATCACGGCACTGCACTCCAGCCTGGGTGATAGAGTGAGGCGCTATCTCAAAAAAATAAATAAATAAAATAAAATAAAATAAAATAAAATAAAATAAACTAGGACTTTCCAGGAGGTGGTACTGCCCCCGTGGGGTGCTTGGGAATTTGTAGAGGTGGTTTTTCGTTGTCACAATCAGGAGTACACCACTGGTATCTGTTGGGCAGGTGCAGGGATAGTAGATCCTGCCATATACAGGATATCTCCACAACAAAGACTTGTATTGTGACACATATGATTTTCAAAAGTCTCTTTGGCATTCAAATAAATGAAGCCCCTGTGTATAATTATTGGAACTCATAATTAACTCCACTCTACATATAAACAGAGTATTTTTCCCATTAGCTTACTGTACAGTGAAGGTTCTAGGAAAGCAATAGCTATGTAAATTAAGAGAAGATTGCATTCTGGTTGGTTGGGAATTTTACTAAGCATGGTCCTTAATTTCAGCAAATCATGTCATTGATTGTCCCTCCGCAAAACAGAATTCACTTGCATGTCCATAGACAAGAATCAACTGCATTATTATCGTCTCTTGGTGTTCCCATTAGTTCTCTGCATGGTTTTCGGTTCTCTGTAACAGAGTTATGAAATAGGCAGTGGAAGGCTAACATCAGAAAACCCAGAAAGATGTACTATAAACGATGCGTAGTCCTCAGCTGGAGACACCCAGTAATATTTTTGCTTATTCCAAATTTCTTAGGCATTTGAATTAGTTATAGTAGATTAGTTTCAGGTCTTCTATTAACAGTATGTTACATTGCTCTTTATGTGTATTTTTTATGCCAGGGGCACACTGCCTTCATTATTTTAGCTCTGTAATAGGCTTTTGTATCTAGTCACAAGAAGTCGTCTCTCATTTTTTTTTTTTCAAATTATCCATCTCCGCAGGGGAGCGGAGGTTGCAGTGAGCAGAGATTGTGCCACTGCACTCCAGCATGGGCCACACAGTGAGTGAGAGCCCGTGTCAAAAAAAAAAAAAAAAAATTATAGATGTGAAAACTGAGGCTCAGAAAAATATCTTTTCCTAAAGCGATTGCATACAAGAAGCATGTACAAAAGAATTACTCTACCTTGCCTAGGCATTCATGTGCTTACATAAAAGTTCCCTATCTATTTTTTTAAGCAATAACAATTACACCTTAACAATATCTTAGTAATTGCTTTGTAGCTTTAGATTTTTAAAAGAGGCACAGCAGGAGACCAGAGGTCATGAGGCTCACCTGAGCCGAGATTCTCGGTTCTGTCCTCACTGGTCAAGCAGTCTAAGTGATGACCAGCTGGATCAGTGGTGAAATAACTGTTTCCTGACACCAGGACACAGCATTTCATGCTATGGCTTCCTGCAATCTGAGATCTGACATTGCTCAAAAGCTTAAATCTTATCAAAGAACATTTATGATTTCTCTTATTTATTTTTCTGCATTTATTTTTCTTTCTAAAAGTCATACATGAAAACATTCTTTGAAAATTTTCAAATGATGTAGACAAAGCTACTTTCTCCTTACAAGTATCTCATCAATTCCAGTATGCTCCCCTGAGGAAATCAGTATTGTCAGTTTGGTGTGTCACTTTCCATACCTCTTCCCAGGTATATGCATGTGGCTGCAGAAACATAGGCTTTACTTTTGTGACTATTATCTTAAGTAGCACCGTATGACACTTATTGCTCTGCAGTGTCTTGGAGATCATTCCATGTTCGTATAAGGTCTACTTTATTCTTACTAATTGCTGCAAAGTATTCATTGGCATAAAAACACTGTGTTTAAATTTAATCAACTCCCTGTTAACGGGCATTTAGCATTGGTTCTAATCTCTTGTTCCTCCTTGTTTGTTACTTGCCATCAGGAGGATGAATGTTTCTTGAGGTTAAGTGTCAGTGTGGAATTGCTGGTGTCTTAGTTTGGTCTGCTATGACAAAATACACAAACTGGGTCTTATAAACAACAAACTTTATTTCTTACAGTTCTGGAGGCTGGGAAATCTAAGATCAAGATATCAGCAGATGTGGTATCTGGTGAAGGCCTGCTTTGCCACACGTGGTGCCTTCTTACTGTGTCCTCATATGGTAGAAGCAAGGCTTCCCATTTAAAAAACAGACAGAAGTGATAAGTAGTGTGATGAGCTACCTTATTGCAAGGTTTTTATTGATGCTACATCTTCTCTATTAAGTCTTTTTCAGTAGACACAATATGAAAGGGATATAATCCAATAGTAATTGTTTCTCTCTCTCTCTTTTTTTTTTTTTTAGCATCTCCATGGATATAGTATATAACTGTACAATTTCTGGAGAAACATTTTAACAATTGCTTCAACTAATCACTGATGTTCCAAACACTCAGTATAACTTGAAAAATGTATTTTGCTGTCATCTGATTTCAGATGCTGCTTGGTAGTCATTAAAAAGTAGTAAATGAAAGCATTGCTCAGTTTGATTCACTTATTCATTTTGAGGTTAGTTTTTAAAATGGGCATTTTCAGCACTTGGTAGGTAAATTAATGTCTAGAATACTCCAAATTTTACTGTTGGCAAATTTATTTTTGTTAATATACTGGAAACATTTGTAGTACAATTGTAAACACAATTTGTAGATTTTCAAATCCTGTTAGTAATCATCCAAGCCAAGAGTAAATGTAGGGTGGTAATCATGTAAATAATCCAAAGCCTTTTATACTTCTGGTTTTTAAAAATATGTGAGAATAGGTTAGTGTGAAATTATTTAACTTCCTCTCATAAAAGGGCACATTATGTATGTTTTAGGTTTTTAGGTGTTTCCACTTATAGAAGTGAGACAATTTAATACAAAAATACCAACAAATCAGCCAGGCTCAGTGGCTCACACCTGTAATCCTAACACTTTGGGAGGCCGAGATGGGAGGATCACCTGAGGTCAGGAGTCAAGACCAGCCCGGCCAACATGTTGAAACCCTGTCTCTACTAAAAAATATAAAAAGTAGCTGGGCGTGGTGGCGGGCACCTGTAATCCCAGCTACTCGGGAGGCTGAGGCAGGAGAATTGCTTGAACCTGGGAGGCAGAGGTTGCAGTGAGCTGAGATAGTGCCGTTGCACTCCGGCGTGGGTGACAAGAGCAAAACTCAGTCTCAAAAAACAACAACAACAAAACGCAAAAACCAACAACCAAAACAAGAAAAGAGAAAAGAAATATACATTGTGGAAGATCTAAATCGGTCTATTTAACATATGCATTACCTTTTATACTTATTTTTTGTGGTGAGAACACTTAAAAACTGCTCTCTTACTGATTTTCAAAGGAGCTCCATTTTGACTGATTTATTTTATTTTTAAATTTTTCATTTATGCATACTCACATTGGCGGTAATAGAGACTGATATACTTTAAATATAACCGCATCTTTGACTCATCATCTGACTAAAATGAGCAGCAGCGTTTCTAGTAAAATCCTACTGACTTAGAATCACTGTATCTGATTACAAATTACGGCCTAGCTCTGCACCTCCTGAATATGTGTATGTATGAAAGTGCATACATTCTGAGCATGGTATGTATTTTTATATCAGAAGTGATCTAACATTCTAGTATAAACATTTCTAGTTGTTTCTTTGTTCACTCATCAGGAACAAAGGTGTTGACTTGGCTCAGGGTCAGAATGCCTTGGAAATGAGAGCTGATTGTAATGGATTTCCACTGCAAACACTGAGGAGTGAAGAAGGCCATTTTAACTCTATAGTTAAGTGTGGTAAGGGCGAAGCTAAAGCGAAAGTCAGGGAAATCACACTCCACTTTAAATATTAGTTTCTACTTTTTCATAAAATGGTTCCACTTAATACCAAAACGGGTAGATATGATTTTCACAGCCAGGTGCAGTGGCTCACGCCTATAATCCCAGCACTTTGGGAGGGTTAGGTGGTGGATCACTTGAGGTCAGGAGTTTGAGACCAGCCTGCCCAACATGGTGAAACCCCGTCTCTACTAAAAATACAAAAATTGGCTGGGCGTGGTGGCACCTGCCTGTAATCCCAGCTGCTTCAGAAGCTGAGGCAGGAGAATCCCTTGAATCTGGGAGGCTGAGGTTGCAATGAGTCGAGATCGCACTACTGCACTCCAGCCTGGACAACAGAGTGAGACTCCATCTCAAAAAAAAGATAAGACTTTCACTTTATTTCTTAACTTTCTTCCTCCTAAGCTCTAATCAAGTTACTAAGAGGCAACAAAATATACAACAGCAAATGTTAAAAATCAAATAAGTAAAAGTTTCTTTTAAAAACAGGAAAGATCTAAGTAATCCTAGAGGGAGCTGGAGTTAGTTCTAGATTTACATAGAAAGTTGTTTCACTCACTTGAATCTTTTATAAGATATTTATACGGCCGGCACAGTAGCTCACGCCTGTAATCCCAGCACTTTGGGAGGGTTAGGCGGTGGATCACCTGAGGTTAGGAGTTCAAGACCAGCCTGACCAACATGGTGAAATCCCGTCTTTACTAAAAATGCAAAAATTAGCCGGGTGTGGTGGCAGGTGCCTGTAATCCCAGCTACTCGGGAGGCTGAGGCAAGAGAATCTCTTGAACCCAGGAGACGGAGGTTGCAGTGAGCCGAGATCGCACCATTGCACTTCAGCCTGGGGGACAAAAGTGAAACTTAGTCTCAAAAAAAAAAAAAAAAGAAAAAAAAGATATTTATATAAAATTTAAAGTAAATAAAGAAACTGAGACAATAAGGGAAATAATAAAATGTTTGTATCTCCAGCATATATTACTTTACTAATATCACTAAAATAAAATTTTTGAACCTATGATGACATTTAAAGAAACTTCTAGTACAGCAGAAATCTAATTTCACTGTGAAGTCCTATGTAGTACTGTCAGCCTCAGAAGTCGTTTTTGATACAATTCACAGCATGGCACTGATAAGGTGTCAAGTGAAATATGTAATGCCTGTTTCAGACTGAAGGCATATTTTATGATAGGCAAGAATTTCTTAAAATGCCGCATCAGCCAATCATCATTAAATCTCTGTATTAAACGCTTGAATGAAAGTTGTTACTCTCCATAACTTGATGAGGTAGAAGTGCTTGAGTTGATTCAGATGATAGGACTCTAGATTTACACGGTAGGAATATTTATTTGATAGGAAACAACTAGGTTGGCAATAAGAAGGGGTGAAGGCTAATAAAAAACTGGAACCCAAAAAGCTAGGGGAGTGTTATACTTTTTTAAAAAATTTTTTATTATACTTGAAGTTCTAGGGTACATGTGCACAACATGCAGGTTTGTTACATATGTATACATGTGCCATGTTGGTGTGCTGCACCCATTAACTCGTCATTTACATTAGATATATCTCCTAATGCTATCCCTCCCCGCTTCCCCCACCCCATGACAGGCCCCGGTGTGTGGTGTTTCCCTTCCTGTGTCCAAGTGTTCTCATTGTTCAGTTCCCAACTATGAGTGAGAACACGCAGTGTTTGGTTTTCTGTTCTTGCGATAGTTTGCTGAGAATGATGGTTTCCAGCTGCATCCATGTCCCTGCAAAGAACATGAACTCATCCTTCTTTATGGCTGCATAGTATTCCACAGTGTATATGTGCCACATTTTCCTAATCCAGTCTATCAATGATGAACATTTGGGTTGGTTCCAAGTCTTTGCTATTGTGAATAGTGCTGCAATAAACATACGTGTGCATGTGTCTTTATAGTACTTTCTAAAGAAATCAGATGATTTAAGAGTTTTCTCCCTCACTGCTGCAGAATTAAAATAAGCTGATTAAAATAATTGAGCTTTCTGCACACAGCACTAGGTTTGTTGTAGGGTTCAATAAATATCTGACTCATTTCCTAACTAAAGGCACCAGATCATGACTATATGATTGGGTCCTGTAGTGTTAGACTGAGGATACTTTTCCAGGTATGTTGCTTTATTACTAATCAGCTTGATCATTAATCTACGAATATAGGATCTAACAGAAAAGGGGCACTTCTTTGCTTTCACGTGCTCTCCAAGTGGCCTAAGGGCCCCTTAATTCTTCAGCTTACTTACCTAACTCAGACTTGACTTTATCTTTACTTTGTGGGTACAAGTGTTCTTTTGAACTTTGTAAACTTTCATGGAATTTAGCATTTCTTGTAATCTTTGCATTTAAGTGTTTTTTTGTTTTTTGTTTTTGTTTTTTTTGTATCTTCCCTGAGAACATGTTGTAATTTGTTTTTCAAAGAAATAGTTGTGCAGGAATTACTAAAGTAGATAAGAAAAACTGGGTGTGATGGTAAACAGGAAAGATATATTAAGACTGGAGACAGTATCACTGCTCACTGATCATAAGCATCAATATAAGTTTCCTATTCTTATATTCAGACAGCATTATGGTATCTAGCAGTATTCAGAAGCAGTATGGTATGTAGCATGAAGTATTTAATACAGTACCATAAATATCTTATAAAATGCTATTCTTGGAACTGAAATTACTAAGATAAAATAATACGATATAATTAGGGGCTGTAACTAAATGGACGATGATGCATATGTAACTGTAACCTGAATGAATATTAAATAACCAACAAAGCTTGCCCACTTCTGGGGGTAACAGCTGGTAAGATTCCCCAAAGCCCACTCTCCCAGAAGATCCCTGTGAACTTTCATGTGGCCCACTGTGAAGATATAGTCGTGTTCCCTGAAAGGAAAGAAGAAACATACCTGTATCTTGCTAGCCAGTGTGTGAAATGGCTACATCCATTGTTGTCAATCCCCATACTACAGCAAAACACAGATTTTTTTGCTTGAATTTTGATTTGATGAAAAGCAACCTTGTGTCAGAGACAAGTCTGAGAAAAAAAAAAAGAAAAAAGAAAAGAAAGAAAGAAAAGGAACTTGATTCAGTTCTACCGGATGTTAATAACCTTTTCCTTAACTTCTTTTTTTCTTCTCCTTTTCCTTAATTCATTGGCGTGAGGCAGCAGCCAAGGCCTGCAATGGCTCTGTATTCTCCTGGATCTTCCTTCCGCTTCTGCGGCCTTTTGGTCAGCTACATACATGGTTACCTCCATAACAAAGGGTTCCTTTTCCTGCAGGACACCCATGCCGCCAAGGTCACGGGCAACAGGAATTGACAAAGGGGGCTGTCTGTCCTCCTGGGCCCCAGCTCATAACGGTGAGCCTCAGCTAGTTCTTCCTCTCCTCCCCTTATATCCATTTTTCTGTCCTCACTTCTTGATCTGTGCACTTCGAGCTCCAGCAGAAGTACACAGCCTGGCAGAGAACGTGTAGCCAGGTCCTCAATGGCCTAAGTTCCTGAGGAAGCCTGTGTCTATGACACAGCAGTCACACTTTACTTTGCTTATTGGTCCTCAGCCCAATTCCTTGTAGGTCTGCTTTAACTTACTAGAAGTGCTAAAACCACATATCTATTCTCTGAATTGATTTAATAAAGACATTTACTACAATTAGGGGTTTTTTTTTTTTAATGTGATGAGAATGTATTTGTGTTTAAAATAAAAACTGATTTTCTGAGCACTGTGGCTTACATCTATAATCCCCAGTGCTTTGGGAGAAAGAGGTGAGAGATGATGATGTGAGGCCAGGAGTTCAAGACCAACATGGGCAATATAGAAAGACTCTGTCTCCAAAAACAAAAATAAGGCTGGGCATGGTGGCTCATGCCTATAATCCCAGCACTTTGGGAAGCTGAGGTGGGCAGATCACTTGAGGCCAGGAGTTCAAGATCAACCTGGCCAACATGGTGAAACCCCCGCCTCTACTAAAAATATAAAAATTAGGCAGGTGTGGTGGCGTGTGCCTGTAATCCCAGCTACTCGGGAGGCTGAGGCACAAGAATCACTTGAACCTGAGAGGTGGAGGCTGCAGTGAGCTGAGACTGTGCCACTGCACTCCAACCTGGGTGATGGAGTGAGCCTCTGTCTTGAAATATAAATAAAATAAAATAAAATAAAATAAAATAAAATAAAATAAATTACCTGGGTGATATGGTTTGGCTCTGTGTCCCCACCCAAATCTCATGTCAAATTGTAATCCCCACTGTTGGAGGAGGGGCCAGGTGGGAGGTGATTGAATCATGGGGCGGAGTTTACTCATGATAGTGAGTGTGTTCTCACGAGATGTGGTTGTTGAAAAGTGTGTAGCACTTTCCCCTTGGCTCTCTTCCTCCTACTCCTACCATGTAAGTCGTGCCCCTTTCCCCTTCACCTTCCGCCATGATTGTAAGTTTCCTGAGGCCTCCCAGCCATGCTTCCTGTACAGGCTGCAGAATCGTGAGCCAATTAAGCCTCTTTTCTTTATAAGTTACCCAGACTCAGGTATGTCTTTGTAACAGTGTGAGAACAAACTAATACAACAGGTGTGGTGGTACACACTGTAGTCCCAGAGACTTGGGAAGCTGAGGCAGGAGGATAACTTGAGCCCAGATCAGAGCTGCAGTGAGTCGTGACTGCACCATTGCACTCTAGCCTGGGCAACAGACTGAGACTTTGTCTCTAAAAACATAAATAAATAAACATATAATAAAATAGCTAAAATGGTACATTTAAAAAAAAAAGTCTGGGTGCAGTGGCTCATACCTGTAATTCCAGCACTTTGGAAGGCTAAGGTGGGAGGATTGTTTGAGGTCAGGAGTTTGAGACCAGCCTGTGCAACACAGTGAGACTCTGTCTCAAAAAAATTAAAAAATAAAATAAATTGAGAATGACATGAAATACATTTAAAGAATAAAAAATAAATAAATTTAAAAAGGAACAAAAATAAATATTTACCTCCTATTTCAAACTTGCATGTAGGAACAACAACAACAACAACAACAAAAATCCCAGAGTAATGCCAGATTCTAGAGCTAGACTGGAATTTCACAAGCAGGAGGCAATGAGAAAGTAAGCCCAAGCTTTTCTTGCAAAATGTCAACAAACATGAGTGTAGAACACTCCAGTTTCTTAGAAAATGTCTTCAAAAACAGAATTATCAGAAAATAAATGCAGATAGTTAGATTAACCTCTGACTCTTATCATGTGCTTCCCTCTGCCCTCTGAAGGAAATGTGAGAAGGGTCACAAGCTGCCTCAGGAGGAAAAGGCAAGAGTGTGACCAAGGTCCTGTCAACCTCATGCCTATTTTAACTCTTCAGCTGAGAGGGAGGATACAACGGGCAGGAAGGAAGCCCCCTAATGGGGAAACTATGATGAAAATTGGAGACCCTCACATCCATTCTTGTTTTTGTTTGTTTGTTTTGAGACTGACTCTCACTCTGTTGCTCAGGCTGGAGTGCAATGGTGGGATTTTGGCTCACTGTAACCTCCGCCTCCCAGATTCAAGTGATTCTCCTGCCTCAGCCTCAGAAGCAGCTGGTATTACAGGCAGCAGCCACCACACCTGGATAATTTTTATAGTTTTAGTAGAGACGGGATTTCGTCACGTTGCCCAGGCTGGTCTCAAACTCCTGACCTCAGGTGATCCACCTGACTCGGCCTCCCGAAGTGCTGGGATTACAGGCATGAGCCACCGCACCTGGCCACCATTCTTTAGAACTTCCTTCTGCAGTTTCTCCAGGTCCCAATGCTGGCTAAGACCACATTGCCACCATCAATTCAACCTTTTCATTTTCTTTCTCTGTATTCATCTTTTTCTCTGCTGTCATCTCCATAATCAAATGGTGTTTGTTAAAAAGTAATACGTTCTGATGCCCGGCACAGTGGCTCATGCCTATATTCTCAGCATGTTAGGAGACTGAGGCAGTTGGACTGCTTGAGCCCAGGAGTTTGAGACCAGCCTGGGCAACATGGAGAAACCTCATCACTACAAAAAAATACAAAAATCAGCCAGGCATGGTAGTGTACACCTGTAGTCCCAGCCACTTGGGAGGCTGAGGTGGGAGAATTGCTTGAGCCCCAGAGGCAGAGGCTGCAGTGAGCAGAGATTATGCCACTGCACTACCGCCTGGGTGATGGGAGTGAGACCCTGTCTTAAACAAACAAACAAACAAACATAAAACATAAGCAGGATATATGGAATAGATGGTATCTCTTAATTTTACACTGATTAAATGGAGCCTCAAAGAGTATTATATAACTTACACACTTTGTAAGGAATAGAATATGATTGAGAATTAGTCCATCCAATTAAGGTTTAATCACATGGTCCCTTGATAAAGGATACAACAAAAGTAGAATTGTTGGGTTCCCTGCCTTCTAATCACTCCTTTCTTAATCAGAAGTATTCTTGGTTGGGCACAGTGGCTCATGCCTGTAATCCCAGCACTTTGGGAGGCCGAGGTGGGTGGATCACCTGAGATCAGGAGTTCAAGACCAGCCTGGCCAACGTGGTGAAACCCATCTCTACTAAAATTTAAAAATTAGCTGGACATGGTGGCACATGCCTGTAATTCCAGCTACTCAGGAGGCTGAGGCAGGAGAATGGCGTGAACCCGGCGGTGGAGGTTGCAGTGACCTGAAATCGTGCCACTGACTCCAGCCTGGGCAACAGAGCAAGACTCCATCTCAAAAAAAAAAAACAAAAACGTGTTCTTGACAGTGATCTCTGAATGTGCACAGATAGCACAGCCATTTTGTGAAACTGACTTAAAGAATGTTTACCTTGATAAGGTAAAGTAAAAACACCTTATACTTCAATAGCTTCTCTTGCCTTGTTATATATGTGAGAATTATACGATGATGTCTTATGATTCCATAAAACTTGAATTATAATATGCTGGGTAGATACAAAGGGAACATCCTCTCTTTTCCCCCACATAATACTGTTCTGGTTTCAGTCAACTTTGGTCACAATATAACATGGATTGCCTAAGAGATTCAGAAGAGCTTTGGTTCTCTGAATCTCAATTTCTAGGTAAGAGGAAGATAATGGACAGAAGAAGGCATAGAGGAAGGTGCAGATGTCCATCCCATATTGCTGCTCCTTTCCTTCCATCTGAACTTGGGGGAATAGAAGCCGCATGCAGAGCCACAGAGAAGGCAGAGCAGTGAAGGAGCTACTGGCAATAGTCTACTAATGTCTTCCTTTAGGAGCGGGTGAACTGGCTGGGCACAGTGGCTCACGCCCATAATTCCAGCACTTTGGAAGGCCTAGGTAGGAGGACCACTTGAGCCCAGGAGTTCAAGGCCAGTCTGGGCAACTCAGGGAGACCTCCATCTCTATTTACCAATGTAAAATTTAAAAAAAGAGTAGTTGAATTGATGCTCCAGAGGATCTTCTGGGCTGAATTTGGGCTGTGCTTGTTATTCCCGTGTGCGTGTGTGTGTGTGTGTGTGTGTGTAAATTTATGGGACACAGTGTAATTTTGTTACATGAATAGATAGTCCAGTGGTGAAGTCAAGGCTTTTAGTGTGTCCATCACAAGAATGATATACATTATGCATCTTAAGTAATTTCTCATAATCCACCCCTCCCAGGACCCCCACCCTTCCTGAAATGCAATTCAGGCACAATAAAGAATGAAATCATGTCTTTTGCAACAAGATGGTTGGAACTGGAAGCCGTTATCTTAAGTGAAATACTTCAGATACAGAAAGACAAATATGGCATGTTCTCACTTATAAGAAAGAGCTAAATAACGCAGATACATGGATGTAGAGCTTGTCTTTTGTTTTGACTTGATCCTTCTCACCCTAGAGCTGTCTGAGATGTGACTGTATCTGCCCTGTTTCTGTTTCTGAGGCAAACTGCATTCCTCCCCCATTTTGCCTTTAGTCTAGCCACCAAAAGTAGCGGTATTTAGGCTTCCAATCAGTGTCATTCTCCGTGCACCCTTTTCTTGGCTTTACTTGGAGAATATAAAACTAGCCCAATGGTTCAAGTCTTCATTTAGGACAGAAAAAATTTCTCATTTTGTTTTAACAAGGACAAGTGGTGGATCGTTTAAATGAGGGAAGGTGATTGCGGGGAGGAAAATGGTTCTTGGGAAAAGGGTAAATTTCTGATTTAAGTGACATTTCTATCCCAAAGCAAGTGAAATGCTGCAGCCTCTTATCTTCTCCTTCTTGTATTTCCATGACCTGCAGATATATTGGGATAAATCCCGAGAGCAGATGAGGTACCTTCTAGGATTTGCTTAAAAAAATGGTGAGATGACCTCAAAGAAGAATAAATACTCCCTTTGGAGAAATATTTGTTCAAGTCTTCCTTTACCTTGTAAGACTTTAATTTTAGGACCAGGGCAATAGGATCATCTGGTCAGAATTTACAACTTGAGATACTGTATAAATAAAGCATTTGAGTGTTCTGAATCCCAGCCTTCCTCCACTACTTTTGTGTGTGTGGAAAAGCAAACAGGTGACACTAAGTAAGCTTCACTGAAATGAATCCCGGTTAAGGTGAATACAAAAATGTGAATCTTTGTTATTTATTCTCCAAGAATCATAAATGTCTGTCTGTGAGTGTAAACGTAAACTAAGCATGTATTCTTCTTTGAGGCCACATTTCTCTCTGGTTCTGGTATTAGAGAAGAAAAACTCTTCTGGCCGCTCTGTAGAGAGAAAAATCTATATACACAGATGATTACTGTAGGAACAACCCCAGATTGGCTCAATAAATTTTGGCAGTGATCCATGACTGAAACAAAGTCAAAAGCAGGTAAGTAGATTGGCCACTGGAATATCCTTATTAAAAACTAAACTGAGTGGGCCAGGTACAGTGGCTCACACCTGTAATCCCAGCACTTCGGGAGGCGGAGGCTGGTGGATCACAAGGTCAGGAGATTGAGACCATCCTGGCTAACATGGCGAAACCCCATCTGTACTAAAAATACAGAAGAAAAAAAATTAGACAGGCGTGGTGGTGGGCGCCTGTAGTCCCAGCTACTCGGGAGGCTGAGGCAGGAGAATGGCGTGAACCCAGGAGGCAGAGCTTGCAGTGAGCCAAGATTGCACCACTGCCTTCCAGCCTAGGCAACAGAGCAAGACTCCATCTCAAAAAACAAAAAACAAAAAACAAAAAACAAACAAACAACAACAACACCTAAACTGAGCGTATTTGATAAAACTGGAATTACCTTTCCAAACTCTTTCCTAGTTTAGATCATGGTTTCAGGTTGATTTTGCATAGTACTAATCTGACTGGTAACTCTTTGTGTGTCTTTTTCTTCATGAAAAAAATTAATGATTATTTTGAAACAGTTTATAGGTCAAGATTAAGTTTTGTCGACCTATAAGTGAAACGGAGGGATCACTAATAAATAATCACTCCAGGATAATGTTTTGCATAGTGCATCAGTGACAGTCTCCTAGTGGGGAATGAAAATGACAAACTAGAGTCCACAGAATTTTGCTAGGAAGGGAAGGAAGCTAGTAGTCATGAGGTCTCTTTTTTTTTTTTTTTTTTTTTTTGAGACGCAGTCTCGCTCTGTCGCCCAGGCTGGAGTGCAGTGGCGCGATCTCAGCTCACTGCAAGCTCCGCCTCCCAGGTTCACGCCATTCTCCTGCCTCAGCCTCCTGAGTAGCTGGGACTACAGGTGCCCGCCACCGTGCCTGGCTAATTTTTTTTTTGTATTTTTAGTAGAGACGGGGTTTCACCGTGGTCTCGATCTCCTGACCTTGTGATCCGCCCGCCTCGGCCTCCCAAAGTGCTGGGATTACAGGCGTGAGCCACCGCGCCCAGCCGTCATGAGGTCTCTTAAGTGTTAAACCCTGAAGGAGACTTTCCATTCTTGTCAGTAAAATGTACACATAGTCTGTAGCTATTGATAAATTGAAAACAGGTATTCAGATACACACGTTCTTTAAAATGTGTTTTAAGGTTGGTCAAATTACCGGTGGAGAAAAAGATAATAGATACAGACATGATAGGCTAGGCACGGTGGCTCACACCTATAATCCCAGCACTTTGGGAGGCTGAGGCAGGCAGATCACTTGAGGTCAGGAGTTTGAGATCAGTCTGGCCAACATGGTGAAACCCCGTCCCGATTAAAAATACGAAACATTAGCAGGGTGTGGTGGCGAACACCTGAATTCCTGGCTACTCAAGAGGCTGAGGCAGGAGAATTGCATGAACCCGGAAGGAGGAGGTGGCAGTGAGGCCGAGATCACACCACTGCACTCTAGTCTGGGCAACAAAGTGAGACTCAATATTTAAAAAAAAAAAAAGAAAAAGATACAGAGATGGCAAAAGTTTCTTATAGAGCATTACAGTTAAAGTGAATATAGGTGGACCACAGGATCCACAGGATTGTGTCTCTCTCTTTTTTTTTTTTGAGACGGAGTTTCACTCTGTCACCTAGCCCGGAGTGCAATGGTGTGATCTTGGCTCACTGCAACCTTTGCCTCCCGGGTTTAAGCAATTCTGCTGCCTCAGCCTCCTGAGTAGCTGGGACTACAGGTGCATGCCACCACACCTGGCTAATTGTTGTATTTTTAGTAGAGACAGGGTTTTACTATGTTGGCCAGACTGATCTCGAACTCCTGACCTTGTGATTCACCCGCCTTCGCCTCCCAGTGTGCTGAGATTACAGGTATGAACCACCGTGCCTGGCCATAGGATTATGTTTTGTTTGTTTGTTTTTTTGAGATGGAGTCTCACTCTGTCACCCAGGCTGGAGTGCAATGGCACGATCTCGGCTCACTGTAGCCTCTGCCTCTTGAGTTCAAGCGATTCTCCTGCCTCAGTCTCCCGATTACAGCTATGCACAACCACACCTGTTTAATTTTGTAGTTTTAGTAGAGACGGGGTTTCTCCATGTTGGTCAGGCTGGTCTCGAACTCCTGACCTCAGGTGATCCATCCACCTCGGCTTCCCAAAGTGCTGGGATTACAGGCATGAGCTACTGCGCCCGGCCATGTCTCTTACTTGGAATAGTTTTCTATTCAGATAATCATTGTTTTAATTTTAGAAAAGAGGCATAGCAACCAAAAAAAGGCCATATCGAGAAGGAAATAATTGAAAATTAACTTTTTTCCTTAGGTTCAAAATATATCTCCATTTAAAAACCAACCTGTATTGGTCTGTTCTCACACTGCTATGAAGAAATACTTGAGACTGGGTAATTTATAAAGGAAAGAGGTTTAATCGACTCACAGTTCAGCATGGCTTGGGAGGCCTCAGGAAACTTACAATCATGGCACAAGGCTAAGCATCTTCACAAGGCGGCAGGACAGAGTGACTGCAAGCAGCGGAAATGCCATATGCTTATAAAACCATCAGCTCTCATGAGAACTAATCACTTCCATGAGAATAGCGTGGGGGAAATCACCGCCATGATTCAATAACTTCCACCTGGTCCTGCCCTTGACACGTGGGAATTATGGGGATTACAATTCAAGGTGAGATTTGAGTGGGGACACAGAGCCAAGCATCACATCCTTAAAAAAATAATAAAGTAAAAACCATCCCTATTTATAATTTAAATACTAAAAGGGAAGGGTTGCTGTTCAGAGTTATAAATCACATTGGAACAATGTATAAAACCTACTGCATCTGAAAAAATACAAGTACGCAGATAATCTTAAATGTTCTGAAAGTTCTCAACAGCTCACACTCAGGACTCAGCTCAGTGATCAGTAGTTTCTTTCTGTCATGAGTTCCTTGCCCTGAGCAGGTGGAGTGGATCGGCCCTCCTAGCATGCATCTGGGAATCTGCTCTTTTGGCCTTAACCTCTCTCTGGAAGAGCATGTGTTTGGCTACTGATCCTATTTATCTTACTGCTAGTCTACTAGTCCTTAAAAGAGGGACCATGCCATCCTTTTTACTTTAAATTCACTGATTTTTTTTTCTTTAGAATATGGGGTCTCTGTCACCCAGGCTGAAGAGCAGTGGCAAAATCATATGTCACTGCAGCCTCAAACTCCTGGGCTCAAATGATCCTCCTGCCTCAGCCTCCTGAGTAGTCAAGACTACAGACTCACACCCAGCAAAATTTTTAAAAAGTTTTTTGTAGAGACCTGGTCTCACTATGTTGTCCAGGCTGGTCTTGACTTCCTGGCCTCAAGCAACCCTACTGCCTTCGCCTCTCAAAGTGCTGGGATTGCAGGCATGAGCCACCACACCTCGCCAACCGTCACTGATTTTATGGTGCCCGGTAAAGGGCAGTTATGTAAGAAACTTTTGAAATATAAAAATTCTTTAGATCAAAATGTTTTCTAGCTACTCCTGAGTTATTCTAAAATATACTTTAAAATTCACAACACTTAATTTCCCTGCAATCCTGTAAGTTGACATTTTGCTGGTTAGTGGTCCCCAAACTTTTTGGCACCAGGGACTGGTTTTGTGGAGGACAATTTTTCCACAGACTGGGTAGAGGGGATGGTTTCAGGATGATTCAAGCACATTGCATTTAATGTGCACTGTATTTCTTTTCTTTTTTCTTTTTTTTTAGACAGAGTCTCACTCTGTCACCCCGGCTGGAGCGCAGTGGCACGATCTTGGCTCACTGCAACCTCTGCCTCCCAGGTTCAAGCAATTCTCCTACCTCAGCCTCCCGAGTAGCTGGGATTACAGGTGCCCGCCACCATGCTAGGCTAATTTTTGTATTTTTAGTAGAGATGGTGTTTCACCATGTTGGGCAGGCTGGTCTCGAACTCCTGACCTCAAGTGATCTGTCTGCCTCGGCCTCCCAAAGTGCTGAGATTACGGGCGTAAGCCACTGTGCCTGGCCTTGGGCACTGTATTTCTATTACTATTTCATTGTAATACATAATGAAATAATTATGCAACTCAGCATAATGTAGAACTGGTGGGAGCCCTGAGCTTGTTTTCCTGCAACTAAATGGTGCCATCTGGGAGTGATAGGAGACAGTGACAGACATCAGATATTAGATTCTCATAAGGAGCATGCAACCTAGATCTCCAGCACGCACTGCTCACAGCAGCGTTCCCACTCCTATGAGAATCTAATGCCTCCGCTGATCTGACAGGAGGCAGAGCTCAAGTGGTAATGTGAGCGATGGGGAGCAGCTGTAAATACAGATGAAGCTTTGCTCACTCACCTGCTGCTCACCTCCTGCTGTGCGGCCCAGTTCCTAACAGGCCACCGACCAGTACCAGTCCATGGACCGGGGAAATAGGGACCCCGCTCTGGATTTTATCTTTCATGAGTGGATACAATACTCTCCTGTGTTGAGTATAGAGCAGGGTGGTATCATAGAAAGACCACAGTGGTCAGACATACTTGAATTCAAATTGCACCTTCACTATTTCCTGCGTGCTTGACTTTGAACCAGTTTCATATGCCTATGAGGCTCTTTCCTGACTGAGGAATCACAGTTGGGATTGATCATCAAATGACACCCCAAAGTGACTGGTGCTTATATGAGGGGTCGTTATTTAAAAAATTTTTTTTCATTAATGAGATACCAAATAAAAAATTTTAATTTAATTTTTCAGTATCAGGTCTAATTATTATTATTAATTTTTTTGAGACAGAGTCTCACTATGTTGCCCAGGGTGGTCTTGAACTCCTGAGCTCAAGCGATCCTCCCACCTTAGCCTCCCAAAGTGCTGGGATTTCAGGCATAAGCCATGGTGCCTGACCAGGCCTACTTATTTTTTTCTTCTGTTGTTTGTTCCTTTTAATTATAAATGCACATTCAGTAATTCATTCACATTACCAAAAATATAAAACCACTATAATGGTTGCATAGCAAATCTCCAGCTCCTTATTCTTCAATGCAGATTTATTTCCCAAGAGGTTAAATGCTTTTTTGTAAAAGTAGTATTTTAATTTACTGGTGGGTTATTCATTTGGTGCAAGCATCAGATGCCTGAGAATGTGATGTCTCCCTCCCATTTCCCATTACTCCACAGTGGACAATCATTGGTATGAGTTTCATTTGTTTATTGATTTATTTGTTTGATTGTTGGTTCGTTTGTTCTAGACAGGGTCTCACTCTGTCACCCAGGCTGGAGTGCAGTGGCGCGATCTCAACTCACTGCAACCTCCACCTCCAGGCTCAAGCGATCCTCCTTTCTCCTCCTCCTCAAGTAGCTGGGAGTACAGGTGCAAGCCACCATGCCCAGCTAATTTTTGTATTTTTTGTAGAGACAGGGTTTCACCATGTTGCCCAGACTGGTCTCGAATACCTGAACTCAAGCAATCCACCTGCCTCAGCCTCCCAAAGTGCTAGGATTACAGGCATGAGCCACCGTGCCTGGCCTCATTTGTCTTTTTAGAAAAGTTATATGCATATGTAAGCCAATACAGATGTTTTTCTCCTTTTTGTACAAATGCTGAGTTGCTGCATTCATTATTACTTTGGTGCTTGACTTTTTTTCCACTTGATAATAGAGCTCTTAGAGTTCTGTGTCACTAAAGATCTTCCTCATTTTTTAGCAGTTAATTTTGTTATAGGTGAATATGTGAATGAATCATAATGCATTTTTTGGTCCCCTTTGGGTCTCACTCTGTCGCTCAGGCTGGAGTGCAGTGGCACAATCTCAACTCACTGCAACCTCTGCCTCCCGGGTTAAGTGATTCTTATGCTTCAGCCACCGAGTGACTGGGATTACAGGCATGCACCACACTCAGCTAATTTTGTTGGTTTTAGTACATAGGGGGTTTCACCATGTTTCCCAGGCTTGCCTACAATTCCTGGTCTCATGTGATCTGTCCGCCTCAGCCTCCCAAAGTGTTGGGATTACAGGCGTGAGCCACTGCACCTGGCCTCCTTTCCAATTTTTGACTTCTGATTTTTCTTGTTTGTCGAATTGTGATGCCTAACACCTCCAGTATAATACATTAAAAAAGAAGGATAATGGACTGAGTGCGAGGTGGTTCACGCCTGTAATCCCAGCACTTTGGGAGGCTGAGACAGGCGGATGACCTGAGACCAGGAGTTCGAGACCAGCCTGACCAACATGGTGAAACCCTGTCTCTACTAAACATACAAAAATTAGCTGGGCAGGGTGGCGGGCGCCTATAATCCCAGCTACTCAGGAGGCTAAGGCAGGAGAATTGCTTGAACCCGGGAGGCAGAGGTTGCAGTGAGCTGAGATTGTATCACTGCACCCCAGCCTGGGTGACAGAGCAAGATTCTATCAAAAAAAAGAATAGCAGCCATTCCTTCCTTGCCTTCAATGTAAGTAGGAATGTTACTCGTTTTCTCCACTAAGTGAGTGCATTGGTTCTTGGGCTGGATCTTAGTCCAGTGAATGAATTTGGGGATTTGGAGAGAAGTATAGTTGAGAAACATATTAGTCCATTATCACATTGCTATGAAGAAACACCTGAGACTAGGTAATTTGTAAGAAAAGGCGTTTAATTGGCTCACAGGCTATATAGGAAGCATGGCAGCATCTGCTTCTGGGAGTCCTCAGGGAGCTTTTACTCATGGCAGAAGGCAAAGTGGGAGCAGGCATCTTCACATGGCCAAAGCAGGAGAAAGAGAGAGCGAGGAGGTGCTACCCACTTTTAAACAACCAGATCTTGCGATAACTCGCTGTCATGAGAACAGCACTGAGGGGATGGTGCTAAACCATTCATGAAGGATTCACTCCCATGATCCAGTCACCTGCCAGCCGGCCCCACCTCTAACACTGGGGATTACACTTCAACATGAGATTTGGTGGGGACACAGATCCAAACCATATCAAAATGCAATTAAAGATTTTTTTGATTTGTTTTAGAGACAGGGTCTTGCTATGTTGGCCAAGATGGTCTCATACTCCGACCCTCAAATTATCCTCTCACCTCAGCCTCCCAAATTGCTGGGATGACAGGTGTGAGCCACAGCTGCCAGCCCTGATATAAATCTTGACTCAGCATTCTTTATTCTCACTGTCAGACTGCTCAATGCATCCCTTCTTGAGGTTTCAAAAAACAGGTATGTTCAGATAATTTTCAGCAGAATTCATCAAAAAAATGTTAAAAACTCTTTAAAATGTTGACACATTTTATGTAGCACAATTGCTGCCATTTAAAAATTAGGTGTTTTGGTCGGCATGATGGTTCACATCTGTAATCTCAGCTCTTTGGGAGGCCGAGGCAGGCAGATCACCTGAAGTCAAGAATTTGAGACCAGCCTGGCCAATATGGTGAAACCCCATCTCTACTGAAAATATAAAAATTAACCAGGCATGGTGGTGCGCACCCATAGTCCCACCTATTCAGGAGCCTGAGGCAGGAGAATGGCTTGAACCCAGGAGGCGGAGTTTGCAGTGAGCCAAGACCACGCCACTGCATTCCAGGCTGGGTGAGAGAGCGAGACTCTGTCTCAAAACAAACAAACAAACAAACAAAAAACAGGTGTTTCATTCCACTCCCTCCATCAGTGTTTTCTTATTTCTAATACTTCTAGAAACCTCCTTTAAGTGTTCCTATTTTAGACAGACATCACACAGGTGCTGTTTTTTGGGAGAGGGGGATGAGAGTCTTACTCTGTTGCCCAGGCTGGAGTGCAGTGGTGCAATTATAGCTCACTGCGGCCTCTGACTCCTGTGCTCAACCCATCCTCCCCCCATGACCTCCCAAGTAGCTGAGACTACAGGCACACACCATGCTGCCCAGCTAATTTTTTAATTTTTTAGTAGAGTCAGGTCTCACTGTGTTGCCCAGGCTGGTCTTGAACCTCTGGCCTCAAGCAAAACTCCCACCTTGGCCTCCCAAATTGCTGGGATTACAGGAGTGAGCCACCGCACCTGGCCCATAGATGCATTAACACCTCTATATGGTGGTGGAGAGAAGGCTCCCTGCCTCTCCCAGGCCACTGGGAAATGACCTGAGTGTCATTCTGCAAATACACAAGAGGGTCTGGAGCTATTCTTGAGGTAGACTTTCAACAGCAAAACTCAGAGCACAACATGGAAAATAATCATAAAAAATTAAATAATAATACGATCAAATCATAACTTGTGAATAATGCTGTTATCAGAGTTGAAGACAAGCCCTTAGAAATGGGATAAACCTTGTAATTCTCCTGGAGAACTATAACTTAAACAGAAATACACTTATTAGAAGAAGAAAGAAAATGGCTCGTGTGACAAAAAGGTCCCATGCGTTGACTTCTTTGGTAAGATCAAACAAGCATTTAAGCCAAGCAATAGGGTCCGTCCAGTTAGTGTTTCTCCCCACAAATGGTGAATACCAACTCCAGGATGGCTGGAGTTTTCTCATGGTTTGGTTCCACACCATCTGCATGTCCGTACAAGTGAGAAAAACCAGAATTTTCCAGCTGCTACTGGTCACAGGGGGGTCCCCAATATGGGTTGTTTAATTATGACGATGGGTTCTGTCAATTGCATCCAGTAAAATTGGGCAGATAGAGAACTCGTCTAAAACTGAGGTTTCGTTGTGGTTTTGAAAGGTCCATTGGAATCCCGATTTGCAAAAAGCATGTCAAGTTATGGCAAAACATATGCCACCCATCTCAAAATCCTTCCTTATTATTGCATAGCTTTGAAAGCCACTGCTGCAGTTGTTGCAATGAGGTTAGAGTTTTGTTGACATGATGACATTACTCTCTTCCTCTGGGTGAGACATATCTGGATTCTCGCTTGGAGCAGGGCTCTGTACATCCTTCTGGGATTTGGTTGAGTAGATAATATACATGCTTCTCATTAGGAAAATTCCAGCAATTACTGCAAAATAGCTCCCATAAACTAAAAACTGGAGAAAAACAAATAATTAGCCACATATAAAATATGACCATCTATGTCAATGATAATACAACACAATACTGTTGGTTTGCTTGGATTATGGGGTAAGTGAGACCCAGGTTTTTAATGTGGGGTCATTAAGGTTGAACAATACTCTCCTATCAAGTAAGAAATCAAGATCAAGTAAGAAATCAAGATCAAGTAAGAAGATGTAAGCAATATAGTGACTAAGAGTCTTGGCTTCAGAGCAGGTTGCTTGGGTTAAAATCATAGCTACTATTATCAATAGTAAAAAACAAAACAAAACAAAAAAACACTAAAATTCATTGATTTGTCTCTATGTCTTTGTTTGGAGGCTGGTGCAATGTTACATTCAATGTCTCCAAGAATAAATTTAAGCACTGAAGTTACTTCTTACCTGCATTATCCAGGTAAATGTTGTCCTAGTTGCAATTATTGCTCAAAATATACTTGGTGTGTTACAGTATGATAATTAAGGAGTTGTATATATTAAAATTTGCTTAACCAAGGAACTCAAGAAATTTAAATATTGCTTGTTGCAAGGTTGAGAAACCTTTGAGGTTACCTAGTTGAAAACAGAAGTATTACAGCTTACCTGAATGCTGATTGGCAAGTTGAGCCCTCTCTGATCTACTACAATCACAGTTATGATGGTCTGAATCACCAAGGCAATAAAGGTGTTGATTCCAAATACCAGGGCATAGCGTTCCACACTCAGATTAACTGCAATCTGAAATCTATCATTAAACATAAATAAGCATTTTAACCATAACATGGGTGGAAGTCTTCAAAAGATGGAAATTAGTGCCCACAGGGGTACCTGTGTCACCCACCTCCAGCTCCAGGTAGTCCAGCAAAGAGAAAGAGAGAGACTGTCTAGGAGAAAGTGAGGGAAAATAACAAGCGTCTCTGTCTGGTAATCCAGAAAATTCTTCTGGATCTTATCCAAGGTCACCAAAGCAGTACCTCTAAGAGTCTGCTAGAACCACAGTGTTACTGGGCTTGGGGTGCTCCCTAATGCAGATAAAGTTTAGATCATAACACCCAAAACCTTCTGAATACCTAGAAAGCCTTCCCAAGGAGGACAGGTACAAAAAAGCCCAGAGAGCAAAGACTACAATAAATACAACTCTTCAATACCCTGACACTGATGGACATCCATAAGCATCAAGATCATCCAGGAAAATATGTTCTCAGTAAACAAACTAAATAAGGCACCAGGGACCAATCCTGGAGAAACCGATATACGACCTTTCAGACACAGAATTCAAAATAGCTGTGTTAAGAAAACTCAAAGAAATTCAAGATAACACAAACAAGGAATTGAGAATTCTGTCAGATAAACTGAATAAAGAGATTGAAATAATTAAAAAGAATCAAGCAGAAATGCTGGGGTTGAAAAATGCAATTGACATACTGAAGAATGCATCAGAATCTCATACCAGCAGAACTGATCAAGCAGAAGAAATAATTAGCAAGCTTGAAGACAAGCTATTTAAAAATACAGTCAGGAGACAACAGAAAAAAGAAGAATGAGGCACACCTACAATATCTAGAAAATAGCCTCAAAAGGGAAAATCTAAGTTATTGGCCTTAAAGAGGAGGTAAAGAAACAGATGAGGTAGAAAGTTAATTCAAAGGGATAATATCAGAGAACTTCCCAAAACTAGAGAAAGATATCAATATCCGAGGACAAGGTTACAGAACATCAAGCAAATTTAACCCAAAGAAGACTACTTAAATGCATTTAATAATCAAACTCCTAAAGGTTAAGGATAAAGAAAGGATTCTAGGCTGGGCGTTGTGGCTCACACCTGTAATTCTAGCACTTTGGGAGGCCAAGGCAGGTGGATCACAAGGTCAAGAGATCAAGACCATCCTGGCCAACATGGTGAAACCCCATCACTACTAAAAATACAAAAATTAGCCAGGCGTGGTGGTGTGTGCCTGTAATCTCAGCTACTCAGGAGGCTGAGGCAGGAGAATTGCTTGAACCCAGGAGGTGGAGGTTGCAGTGAGCCGGGATTGCAGAGCGAGACTCCTTCTCAAAAAAAAAAGGATTTTAAAAGGAGCAAGAGAAAGGAAATAAATAACATACAATAGAGGCCCCATGTCTGGCAGCACACTTTTCAGTCTTAGAAAAGACTTAGAATCAGGGAGTGGCATGACATATTTAAAGTGCTGAAGGCGAAAAACCTTTACCCTAGAATGGTATATCCAGTGAAAATATCAAACCTGAAGGAGAAATAAAGACCATCCCAAACAAATAGAAGCTGAGGGATTTCATCAACACCAGACCTGTCCTACAAGAAATGCTAAAGGGAGTACTTCCATCTCTAAGAAAAGGACGTTCATGAGCAATAAGAAAACATGTAAAGGCACAAAACTCACTTGCGATAATAAGCACATAGAACAACACAGAATATTATCACACTGCAACAGGTGTATAAACTACTCTTGTAAGTAGAAAGACTAAAAGATGAACCAATCAAAAATAGTAACTACAAATTTTCAAGACAGTACAATAAGATATAAAGAGAAACAACAAAAAGTTAAAAAGCAGGAGGACAAAGTTATACTGTAGAGTTTTTATTAGTTTTCTTTTTGCTTGTTTGTTTATGCAAATAGTCTTAAGTTGTTACCAGCTTAAAATCATGGGTTATAAGATAGTATTTGCAAGCCTCACGGTAATCTCAAATTGAAAAACATACAATGGATACCCAAAAAGTAAAAAAGAAATTAAATTATATCACCAGAGAAAACCACCTTCACTAAAAGGAAGAAAGAAAAGGAAAAAGGCCACAAAACCAGAAAAGAAATAACAAAATAACAGGAGTAAGTCCTTACGTATCAGTTTAAACTCTTCAAAAGAGAGTGGTTGAATGGATTTTTAGAAAGACCCAATGATCTGTTGCCTACAAGAAATACATTTTACCTATAAAGACATACATAGACTGAAAATGGAGTGATGGACAAAGGTATGCCATGCCAATGGAAATAAACAAAAAAACAGGGTTTGTAGCTATACTTATAGCAGAGAGAATAGATTTCAAGACAGAAACTAGAGACAAAGGTCATTATACAATGATAAAAGGGTCAATTCAGCAAGAGGATATAAAAATTGTAAATATATATGCACCCAACACTGGAGCACCCATATATAAAGCAAATATTAGAACTAGAAAGAGATAAGAGAATGCAATACAATAATAGCTAGAGACTTTAAAACCCCACTTGCAGCACTGGATAGATTTTCCAGATAGAAAATCAATAAAGAAACATCAGACTTAATCTGTACTATAGAAAAAATGGACCTAATAGATATTTACAGAACTTTTCATTGGCCACAGAATACATACTGTTCTCAGCATATGGATCATTGTCAAGGATAAACCATGTTAGGTCACAAAACAACTCTTAAAACATATTCAAAAATCTGAAATAATTAATATCAAACATTGTCTCTGACCACAATAGAATAAAACTAGAAATCAACAAGAGGGATTTTGGAAACTATAGAAACACATGGAAATTAAACAATATGCCCCAAATGACCAGTGGGTCAATGAAGAAATTGAGAAATTGAGAGAAATTGAAAAATTTCTTGAAACAAATGATAACGGAAACACAACATGCCAAAACCTATAGGACACAGTGAAAACAGTACTAAGAGGGAAGTTTATAGTTACAAGTGCCTACATAAAAAAAGAAGAGAGGCCGAGTGTGGTGGCCCATGTGTGTAATTCCAGCATTCTGCAAGGCTGAGGCAGATGAATCACTTGAGCTCCAGAGTTCTAGACCAGCCTGGTCAATATAGTGAAACTCCGTCTCTACCAAAAATACAAAAAATTAGCCAGGCGTGGTGGTGGACATTTGTGGTCCCAGCTTCTCAGGAGTCTGAGGCAGGAGGATCACTTGAGCCCAGGAGGCAGAGGTTGCAGTGAGTAGAGATGATCATGCCAGTGCACTCCAGCCTGGGCAACACAGTAAGACCCTGTCTCTTAAAAAAAAAAAAAAAAAGAAGAAGAGACACCTCAAATAAATAACCTAATGATGCATCTTAAAGATCAGAGCAGAAAGAAATGAAATTGAAATGAAGAAAACAATACAAAAGGTCAATGAAACAAAAAGTTGGATTTTAGAAAAGATAAAATTGACAAACCTTTAGCCAGACTAAGAAAAAGAGAGAAGGCCCAAGTAAATAAAACTAGAGATGTAAAAGGAGACATTAAAACCAATACTGCAGAAATTCAAAGAACCATCAGTGGCTACTGTGATCAAGTATATGCCAATAAATTGGAAAATCTAGAAGAAATGGATAAATTCCTAGATACAAACAACCTACGCAGATTGAACCATGAAGAAATCCAAAACCTTAGCAGACCAATAACAAGTAATGAGATTGAAGACATAATAAAAAGCCTCCCACTAAAGGAAAGCCCAGGACCCAATGGCTTCACTTCTGAATTCTATAAAAGAACTAATTCCAATCCTATCCAAATTACTCTAAAAAACAGAGGAGGGAACACTTCCAAACTCATTCTACCAGGCCAGTATTACCCTAACAGCAAAACCAGACAAAGGCACATTAAAAACAAAAAACAACTACAGGCCAATCTCTGATGAATATCAATGCAAAAATTCTCAACAAAATACTAGCAAACTGAATTCAACAATACATGAGAAAGATAATCTATCATGACTAAGTGGGATTATCCCAGGGATGCAAGGATCATTTAACATATGCAAATCAATCAATGTGATAAGTCACATCAACAGAATGAAGGACAAAAACTATGATCATTCAATTGATGCTAAATAAAGCATGTGATACAATTCAACATCCCTTCTTGATAAACACCCTTAAAAAACTGGGTATAGAAGGAACATACTCCATATAATAAAAGCTATATATGACAGACATACAGCTAGTATCAGACTGAATGGGAGAAAACTGACAAGGATGCCTACTTTTACCACCACTATTCAACATAGCACTGGAAGTCCTATCTAGAACAATCAGACAAGAGAAAGAAATAAAGGGCATCCACATTGGAAAGGATCAAGTCAAATTATCCTTGCTTGCAGACGATATGATCTTACATTTAGGAAAACTTAGACTCTTACCAATAAACTATTAGAGCTGATAAATAAGTTCAGTATATTTGCAGGACATAAAATCAACATACAAAACTCCATAACATTTCTATATGCAAACAGAGAACAATCTGAAAAAGAAATCAAAAAAGTAATCCTATTTACAATAGCTACAGATAAAATAAAATACCTAAGAATTAACTAAAGAAGTGAAAGATCTTTGCAATGAAAACTATAAAACACTTTTACAAGAAATTGAAGAGGACACACACACACAAAATGGAATGATATTCCATATTTGTGGACTGGAGGAATCAGTATTGTTAAAATGCCCATACTATCCAAAGCAATCTACAGATTCAATGCAATCCCTATAAAAATGCCAAGGATATTCTTCACAGAAATAGAAAAAACAATTCTAAAATTTATGTGAAACCACAGAAGACCCAGAATAGTCAAAGCTATCCTAAGCAAAACAAAACAAAATGAAACAACAACAACAAAAAAAAACTGGAGGAATCACATTACCTGACTTTGAATTATACTATAGAGCTATAGTAACCAAAACAGCATAGTTCTGACATAAAAGCAGACATGTAGACCAATGGAACAGAAGAGTGAACCCAGAAACCCAGTAGTGAACCCACACATCTACAGTAAACTCATTTTCAACAAAGATGCCAGGAACATACATTGGGGAAAAGACAGTCTCTTCAGTAAATGGTGCTGGGAAAACTGAATATCCATATGCAGAAGAATGAATGAAAGTAGACCCCTATTTCTCACCATATACAAAATCAAGTCCAAATGGATTAATGACTTAAATCTAAGACCTCAAATTATGAAACAACTACAAGAAAACAAATTATGAAACAACTACAAGAAAACATTGGGGAAATTCTCTGGGACATTGGAGTGGGCAAATATTTCTTGAGTACCCCACAAATGCAGGCAACCAAAGCAAAAATGGACAAATGGGATCACATCAAGTTAAAAAGCTCCTGCACAGCCAAGGAAAGAGGCAACCCACAGAATGGAAAAACAAATCTGCAAACTACCCACGAGACAAGGGGTTAAAAACCAGACTATAGAAGGAGTTCAAACAACTCTATAGGGAAAAAAAGTCTAATAATCAGATGAAAAATGGGCAAAAATCTGAATAGACGTTTCTTTAAAGACATGCAAATGGCAAACAGATACATGAAAAGGTGCTCGACATCATTGATCAGAGAAATGGAAATCAAAACTACAATGAGATATTATCTCACTTCAATTAGAATTATCCAAAAGACAAGCAATAAATGCTGATGAGAATGTGCAACCTCCGCCTCCCAGGTTCAAGTGATTCTTCTGCCTCAGCCTCCCCAGTAGCAGGGATTACAGGTGCTCACCACCATGCCCAGCTAATTTTTGTATTTTTAGTAGATACGGGGTTTAACCATATTGGCCAGGCTGGTCTTGAACTCCTGACCTCAGGTGATCCACCTGCTTTGGCCTCCCAAAGTGCTGGGATTACAGATGTGAGCCACTGTGCCCAGCCATGAATATTTCTTTTTTAATGCAAAGAAATGATATAATCCTTTATCATTTAACAAAATCCTCACATTAAAAAAAAAAGCAACCTAAGATGCATGATTCTGATTAAACTAAGACATTTCCATGAAGAAAATAAACATACCAACTAATTTTTTTTTCCTTTGATGATTTTTTCCCTGGAGTGCTCATATTTCTGTGTGGTAAATTGTTTATAAAACACTTTTTTCACAAATTAAAACCAAAACTCGATGAAGCTGTTGTCTCCACTTCTTTCATGCAATTTGAAATTCAAATGTTTCTCATCTCTTTTGGTTAATAGCAAAGCATATTTTCTGCAGTCAGCTTTAGCTGTACTTTTATATGAAACCAAATGGTTTTTTAATCATTTTCTTAAAGAGATCTCTGAGAAACAAAGAGATCTCTTAAAGATCTTAAAGAAAGATCTCTTTCTTAAAGAGCTGAGATCTCTTTCTTAAAGATCTCTTTCTTAAAGAGATCTCTGAGAAGCAAAAATGATAGGAAACTCTAAATCCCAGAAATCATTTTTAGAAAATGATTAAGAACTAGACCTGGCAAGGTGGGTCATACCTGTAATCCTACCATTTTGGGAAGCTGAGGCCAGAGGATTACTTGAGCCCGGGGGTTCGAGACCAGCCTGGGGAACATAGCGACACTCTGTCTTTACAAAAATGAACATTAAAAATTTAGCCAGGCATGGTAGTGTGCACCAGTGGTTTCAGTTACTCAGGAGGCTGAGTTGGGAGGACTGCTTGAGCCCAGGAGATCAAGGTTGTGGTGTGCTATGTTTGCACTACTGCACTCCTGCCCAGGTGAGACCCTGTCTCAAAAAGAAAGAAAGAAAAGAAAAACTACTTGGTTCCATATATGACTGCAGCTAAAGGTTTCTTGTTATCTTTGCATCCACTTTTTTTAGTCTCCAACTTTTTAATAACTTTCCTGAGAATCTTTTGTGTCACAAAAGTATGTGCCTAGAATTTCTCCAGCAACCAAATGAAAGTAGGAATGAAATCTAAACCTAACCATTTAAAAGCAGATCACATCACACCTTATGTGGAAAGTTGCTGGAAATAAACAAATCAAAACCTGACAATGTTGCTAGATGTAGTGGCTCGCACCTGTAATTCCAGCACTTTGAGAGGCCAAGGTAGGTGGATCGCTTGAGCCCAGGAGTTTGAGACCAGCCTGAGCAACATGGTGAAACCCCATCTTTACAAAATGTGAAAAATTAGCTAGGTATGGTGGCACATGCTTGTCGTCCCAACTGCTCAGGAGGTTGAGGTTGGAGACTCACCTGAGCCTGGGAAGTCAAGGCTGCATTGAGCCGTGATCGTGACCACACCACTACACTCCAGCCTGGGCAAGAGAGCCAGACCATCTCTCAAACCAAACAAAACAAAAAGAAAAACCTGACAATGTATCATTGCTTTTGGTTTATAAACCTACAGAGTTTTTTCCCTTGATGACTAAAGGTATATTGTAGCAATATTCAGAGAGCAAATAGTTAAACGAAAAGTTGGCTTAGTTGTGTCTAATTTAATATAAAGTAGTCAACATTTAATATTGCAATTGACTAAAATCCTTCTGAAGTTCTTAGAGAAAGCTTAGGAAGACAGAAGAGAGAATAATACAGTTCAGTTTTAGGAGTGGTTGGTAAAACTTACACTGCTATGGTTATAAGAAGCATATAGCTGGACTTGAATATCAAATAGCCAGCATAGCACGCCCAGATGTTGGCTGTGTAATGCATGAGAAATAGAGAACCTGCATTGACAACTGAGAAGACCGCCAGAGCCAGCTCTCCCAGAAGGTCCCAGTTGACTTTCACATAACCCACTGCAAAGGCAGCCACAGCCCCTGAAAACAAAACATTGAAGGCAATCAAACACAATGACTTTGCATGCAAGAAAACATCAACGCCCTCTCTTAAAAACCCAGGTCTCGGGTAATTCTGAAAGATAAATATATTGCTCTCACAAAATTGTGTGATCGACCTGAATGTGGATCTATCCTTTTCTCAACCACGTCTTCTTCTGGCTTTTCTTTTCACTTGCTATTCTTTCGGTCACTTAGTCATCACACTTTTAATTAGTATCAACTATACACCAGGCACTGTACTCTCCAGAGGGGCCAGAAAGGTTCCTAACCACGGCAGTGGAAGGAGAAATGATACGTTAACCTAGTCACTCAACACAACGTGCAGGGATGGAAAAGGATGAAATCAATTCTCTGGGAACACATGTGGCCTCTCTATTTGCCTTTCTTTTCTCGGTTTTTGCTGTAAGTCTTTTTCAGTGATGAGTATCAGATGTGTTACATGGATAGCTTTAGTCTTTTTTCTTGCCCCACCCAGTGTTAGTCTTTATTATGAATCTTTAGTAATCTTAGTCTTATTTCCAATCTCCACTCTAAAGTCTTCAACATCTGACATAATTTACTTGAGAAGCTTTGGGTGAAAACATCGGTATAGACTGACAGAGTTCAAGAAATTGAATAATTGACAGTAATTAGGGTTAGTACTTGTGTGTGGTTCTCTTCAACAAAAGTAAAAGGTATTTAGGGCTGGGGACAGTGGCACACTCCTGTAATCCCAGCACTTTGGGAGGCCGAAGGGCGTGGATCACTTGAGGTCAGGAGTTAGAGACCAGCCTGGCCAACATGGTGAAACCCCGTCTCTACTAAAAATACAATCATTAGCCAGCATGGTGGCGGGTGCCTGCAATCCCAGCTACTCAGGAGGCTGAGGCAGGAGAATCGCTTGAACCCGGGAGAAAGAGGTTGCAATGAGCTGAAATCATGCCACTGCAGTCCAGTCTGGGTAACAGAGTAAGACTCTGTCTAAAATAAATAAATAAACAAAAGGTATTTAGATTTCAAAGTACTACACAGACATATGACTAACTTTCCCACATATGATCATGACTACAGAGGAAAAAAAAATAATTATTTTCCCCCCATGGATTTGGAATGTAGGAGCAACAATTTCAGTGAAGCAATTCTGGCACAGTCCTAGTTTCCAGGAGTTAAACTTGAAGCTTCCCAAAAGGGAGATAATAATAAAATAGAGGTCACATGAGTTTTCTAAAACCTTTTGTAAATGAGGGTGGGGCAAAATCTCACTTCCTAAAAAATACCTTCAAAGTCTCATTTGACATTTAAGCTTCCAGTTATTAGGAAATAAACATTTATTGTAGATTAAACTTCAAAGACAGATTTCCCTCTGATATTAAAATCCTGACTTTCACATCTCTTTCACCCCTCATTTAAATATCATGAGAAAGCTGCTTTTGAAAGTTGTTGGTATATAGCCTAGAACTATTTTAGGTGCATGCTACTTAGTTCAAAGCCTGTATTAACGAAACCCTCAGTGAGAATTTGGAATCCTTAATTTATTTTTCTAAAATAATAAAAACATACACACATATATGTATATATTTTGATATTAAAAATAATCCTAAAAGAACAGGGCATGTTATTAACCTTTGTGCTAATGAGGAATTGGAATCTTAGGGATTCAACTAGAATTTCATTGTTTGGTGCTAAGCCCTGAGCTCCTAAGAGTTACTTGTTGTGGCTGGGTGCAGTGGCTCATGCCTGTAATCCCAGCACTTTGGGAGGCTGAGGCGGGCAGATCATGAGGTCAAGAGATCGAGACCATCCTGGGCAACATGGTGAAACCCCGTATCTACTAAAAATACAGAAAAACTTAGCTGGGCGTGGTGGCACACGCCTGTAGTCCCAGCTACTTGGGAGGCTGAGGCAGGAGAATAGCTTGAACCTGGGAGGTGGAGGTTGCAGTGAGCTGAGATCACACCACTGCACTCCAGCCTGGGTGACAGAGCGACACTCTGTCTCAAAAAAAAAAAAAAAAGAGTTACTTGTTGGAACTACAATACAGTAGAAAATCATGGTATTCTTGTTTTTCCAGTGACTTTCATTCTTGATTGAAAAAAAATTATGCTGCCTTCTGAACAGAGCTAATTCGTACCATGAAGTTCGGTACCTGGAGAAACGGTCTTAAGGGGGAAAAGCCAACAAAGGAAGATTAAGTGACATTTGCTCACCTCCAAAGGTTGCAGTAGCTTCTACAGCCCCATTATAGATGGAAGAATCTTGGGAAGGTGCCTTGTAATCCCACAGGATTTGAACATAGTTCAAAATCTGGTTAAAACCTGCTGTGGCAAAAGCCCACCAGAGAGACCAGTAGAAAAGACGTTTTGAGGAGTAGCACTCCTTCAGATCTTGGAACCACTGCACAAAAACTTCCACAGTCACATTCCTGGGTTTCAGGCTGTTCAGCTGGCCCTTATTCAGCTTCCCTGAAGTGCTGGGTATTTCTGATGTGGGTTTCTGCTTTTCACAGTCTGGCGCTTCACCTTCGTGAGTTTCCTCTAATACTGGATTCACACTCGATGACTTCTTTATTTCTCTGCTGGGTTTTGCATGAAAAAACATGCTTTTCTTGGGCATTGGTAGGAAAAGTGAGAAAAGGAAGGCTATGGAGACAGAGGCCAAGGATATGACGTTGAGGTAAAAGTATGACAGGTTCGCCAGGGATACCAAGAGTTGGGCCAGCACGGACCCTGCTGTGTAGGCGACCAGCGTGACGCTCCTGCAGTAGCCACTCACTCTCTGGTAGTGCTCGGGGCTGACCACGCTGTATATGTAGGCGTAGTAGGCCACCTCGGTGGCGGTCACCATCCCGTAGAAGAACTCTACAACCTGCATGGTCTTCACTCCTTGGCCAAACAAGAGCAGCAGCCAGGTAATGATGAAACTGATACCTTGCAAGATGATGACCGGCTTGTAGCGGACGTAATCGGTGAGGACAAACACAGGCAGCAGCAGCACCAGGTAGGAGTATGTCCAAACAGGGAATATCTCATTTGTTATCTGCAAAGTTAGTACACTGCATGACCGTGAAGCACTGGTACTTTACTAAGGTACCTGTGGTTTGTATCTCAAATTCTGCATCCAATTGGAAATTATTCGCGTTACGGAGAAACATAATGAGAAAACTCATTTTCAAGGAAATCACTAAGAAAAGGTAGTCTCCTTTCCCATTGGTAAAAACCAACCAACTTATACACTTAGATAAAGCCCGGTAGAAGAATATATTGGCTTATTGTGCAATCTGAATTATATATTAAGTTTAAATAGTATGTACAGTTGAGTAGATGAGTTAAAAAGCGTTTGGACACTTCTACGTTTTTCAGATTCTTTTTTTTTTTTTTTGGGATGGAGTCTTGCTCAGCCACCCAGGCTGGAGTGCAGTGGCCCTATCTTGGCTCACTGCAACCACCGTCTCCCGGGTTCAGGCCATTCTCCCGTTTCAGCCTCCCGAGTAGCTGGGATTACAGGCACCCGCCATCATGCCCGGCTAATTTTTGTATTTTAGAAGAAACGGGGTTTCACCATGTTGATCAGGTTGGTCTTGAACTCCTGACTTCAGGTGATCCACCTGCCTCAGCCTCCCAAAGTGCTAGGATTACAGGCGTGAGCCACCACAGCCGGCCCAAGATTCTTAAAAAATACCATTTCCTTCTTGTTCAAATACTAACATTAGACAAGTAGACTATAATGTTAAAAGAATCCAGGCTGGGCGTAGTGGCTCAAGCCTGTAATCCCAGCATTTTGGGAGGCTGAGGCAGGTGAATCACGATGTCAGGAGTTCGAGACCAGCCTGGCCAACAGGATGAAACCCTGTCTCTACTAAAAATACAAAAATTAGCCAGGCATGGTGGCGGACACCTGTAATCCCTGCTACTCGGGAGGCTGAGGCAGGAGAATCGGTTGAACCTGGGAGGAAGAGGTTGCAGAGAGCCGAGATCGTGCCACTGCACTCCAGCCTGGGCAACAGAGCAAGACTCCATCTCAGCAACAACAACAAAAAGAATCCAGCAGCCTTTATTTTCATGTGGTCTATCACTATGTCAAATGTTTCAGTCCTTCCAACATCTGGAAAGATATGGGAAGATAGGGAAAGAGTAAATAACTTTGCCACATTATAGAGTGGAAGCAAGTAATGCATCTCATTTTCCTTCCTGGGCAAATTTACTAGGTTCCCAACCTTCCCCCGTCTCCCCCTAACCATTCTGCTGATTTGTCTGTACCTCAATTTAATATGGATCATCTCACGGATTTAGTCAGAAATGCATAGGATATCAATTTTCATAATAGGAAGGACTGGAGTTACTGATCTGTGGGGCATGATGGGTGAGTGCCGCAACGTCTCAAATCACTGAACTTACCCACCTTGACACCTGGATCACTGAGGTTGCTGGAGAAAGCAGGAGACCACAGAGCAAAGACCACACAACTGAGCAGCTCCTTGGAGGGAGGATCTATTAACTGGTCCATAGTGGCTGCAGAAGCAGACCCCAGTGGACTCATTGAGTTGCTTCTGACCCTGTATCTGTCCTTTGTTGTCTTCATTGTGGCATGCTTCAACCTGAGCAACTCGGAAACACGGTTGTCCCTAAGTGATCTGATACTACAGAACAAGCTTGCCTTTCTGTCCTTGCCACCTCACCACCCGAGGCACCAATTAGCCTTGCAGGTGAAGCCACACACTTTACATAGTGTTTTCAAGGCTGAGGCTGGAGATTGTAAAATCAGCCCAGGGTAATTTTACAGTTAGGTCAGTGCATTTTCTTGTTGTACTTCTTATAAAGAAATGCGAGGCCGGGGGCAGTGGCTCATGTCTGTAATCCCAGCACTTTGGGAGGCCGAGGAGGGCGAATCTCTTGAGGCTAGAAGTTCAAGACCAGCCTGGCCAACATGGTGAAACCCTGTCTCTACTAAAAATACAAAAATTAGCCAGGCGTGGTGGCTCATGCCTGTAGTCCCAGCTACTCAGGAGGCTGAGGCAGGAGAATTGTTTGAACCTGGGAGGCATAGGTTGCAGTGAGCCAAAATCACACCACTGCACTCCAGCCTGCATGACAGAGTGAGACTCCATGTCAAACAGCAACAAAAAAGACGTTGCTCTTTT
Source organism: Papio anubis (assembly GCF_008728515.1). Taxonomy (NCBI): domain Eukaryota; kingdom Metazoa; phylum Chordata; class Mammalia; order Primates; family Cercopithecidae; genus Papio; species Papio anubis. The sequence goes on from NC_044985.1 coordinate 111,497,764, forward strand.
AAGTAAGAGAATCTGGCATTTCAGAGAAGGAGGCAAGGGCTGGGAGATAAAGCTGTTAATGGCTCACCTGCTGGTAAACAGTGTCATAAAGAAATACCACAATTCTTTAGCTCCTGCTTATCCCTCAGCAGCCTGAGAGTTTATTTAGATTTAGATCCTGTGCCTGCCAGTGATGCTGTTTTAGGATTAGTATAATAGAATCAATGGAGACCTGAAAGGCTCCTATCATTAACACAAATGTTAGCACTCTATGCGAGTTAAAAATTTGTTAACACATGTAATGTGTTTTGGCTGCAATTTTCTGCAAGTATGAGGAGGAAATAGTTTGAAAAGTTCTTTATGTGACACATATTATGAAAATCGGGCTCACTGAGTTTAATGTGTTCATCTTATTTCAAGTTGAGGGAAGCCCCGTATCCTTGTTCAAGTCCTGTAAAATTTAAAAAACCACATTAAGATACGTATGTATGTTAACTTACCTCTGCACTGGACAGGTTTTTATCTGGTTCAGATAAATATGGGATAAGGAATGGTTCTGAGGGTCTCATCATGGAGAAAAAACCAAATATGCAGAGGATCACAGTGGGGTAAATCCAGGAATTGCTTGGTGAAGTTCTGTAACAATCCATGGCTGATCAAATGGAAACAAAGAGAAAATTAAGTGATGCTTATTCTTTTTAGCATCTTTGATGTGATGAAAACCTGATTTTTGGCCGGGCGCGGTGGCTCAAGCCTGTAATCCCAGCACTTTGGGAGGCCGAGGCGGGCGGATCACGAGGTCAGGAGATCGAGACCATCCTGGCTAACACGGTGAAACCCCGTCTCTACGAAAAATACAAGAAAATTAGCCGGGCGAGGTGGCGTGCGCCTGTAGTCCCAGCTACTCAGGAGGCTGAGGCAGGAGAATGGCGTGAACCCGGCGGGGCGGAGCTTGCAGTGAGCTGAGATGGCGCCACTGCACTCCAGCCTGGGGCACAGAGCAAGACTCCGTCTCAAAAAAAAAAAAAAAAAAAGAAACCTGATTTTTTTTTGAGATGGAGTCTTGCTCTGTTGCCCAGGCTGAAGTGCAGTGGCATGATCTCAGCCAACTGCAACCTGCACCTCCTGGCTCAAGCGATTCTCCTGCTTCAGCCTCCCAAGTAGCTGGGATTACAGATGCCCGCCACCATGACTGGATAATTTTATATTTTTAGTAGAGATGGGGTTTCACCGTGTTGGCCAGGCTGGTCTTGAACTCCTGATCTTAAGTGAGGAAATTGCTTGAAATTCAAGCTTTAGACATAAAGCCCAACAGAGGATCTCATTTGTCACTGCACAGAAAAAACAAAAAACAGTCATTGTATGGTGGCTATATTTGAAAACATCTTGCTATCTCATGTGAATTATCATGTGCACAGGGAAATTCACTAATTCCTCCACATTTTAGCTCAAGCTTTGCCTTGTTGTAACTCTTTTATAGATTTTTCACGGTCCTATATGTGGTTAACTCCTCTGAGATAAATGTATAGGAAGGAATCTAATTTGTTGTATGATGCTTTTCCGCATACTATCTCCTTAAATCTACATGATAACTGTAAAATAGATATCATTTCCCCACATTCCCAGAGGAGCATATGGAAGATGCCTAAACACTGGCTTCAAACCACATGATCAAGATCTGAATCCAGGTCTCCCTACTCCCGTCAGGAACCTTTCACCCACTCCACCCTCCCACATTCCGGAGGCCCCCTCAGCTGCTCGTATTAACCTAATGACAACCACAGTGAGGGGAAAAATGTGTATTTATAAACACATTCATACTAAAGATTATGGTTTCATGTATAGAGATTTTAGGGTCAATTACAGTTTGAAAGCAGGCTAGAGAGAAGGAAAAGTATTCTCATTCTAGAATAGCAAGTCACCTGGGTGGAATTCCAGGTATCCAGTGGGTGGGGAGCTTTACTAGGGGTTGGGGAGGTAGGAAGGACCTACTAGGTCACATCATTACGGCTTGCCACTCACCCTACCCTTTCCCAAGGTGACCCCAGACAGCTGCATAATTCCTCTCTTAAGTTTAACAGGGTAAATGCTGTTTATGTCAACAAAACCCTTGAGTAAGCAGTAGAGAGAAAAGGGCGATCAGATTTTGAAACTAGGATTACAGCATCAGTAAGCAATGCTGACGATGTGAAAATTTTGCCAAAGGCAAATTAGAGTGATTGTTCACCTACTCCCTTAGTCCCGAAAACAGGGCTTTCTCTTCTTCCTGGAGCGCTGCTGGGTTTGCTGGTGCTTGCTTTCTTTGTTGTTAATGATCTTATAGAAACGGCTGTCCTGGACAGGTAATCACGGAGGCTTGGTCATCTTCTGAAGAGTGGTTTTGCTGCGGTGGCATCTGCTGCCTCTATATCCAGAGCCTCCTCTCCACCTTTGCTGACCATGGATTTGTTCACTAAATCCAGGTCATCATCTTCTCCATGCATCTGAGACCTATGCCTTTGCTACAGTGATCCACAGGCGGCTGAAAGCCTGCTGGATGATCTATCTTTTTATCTCTTTAGGGTTCTAATACTGCTGTCCAAATCGATTTAGTTGGGACAGTCAAGCAGAAAAAAAACCTATCTAATACATGCCCTACTAAAGCGCCAGCCCAAGAGAGCAGATCATATTGCCTGGTTCACCGCTCTGTCGTAAGTGCCTAACTTAGCACCTAATACATAGCACTCAAGGAAGATGCTGAATGAATTGAATAAACAAACAATTACAGCCTACCTGAAGAAGGGTAAGGGTGAAAAGAAGTGTCAGGAACAGGCAAGAATCCAGGAGTTAGGGAAGGCAGTCTTACAGAGGGAAGGGCATGAGTCACGCCTCACCACTGAGAATAAATTCAAGTGCTGCCTGGTTTTCCTGAGTGCATCTCACTTCCTAGCTGCATCCCTTAAAGGACAGAAAGGTCCTCAGCTCTACAAGTGCTTTACCATTTATGACTAGGACTATGATAATTGAATTACTTATGCAATCTTTTAAAATAATTTTTACATTTTGAAAATGATTTAATTTTTCCTTGAGCATTCTGTGAGGCACATGGAGGCGGGATGGTTGTCACCGGATAGATGGGGAAAAATGGAGGGCTAGAGGTAGTAAGATTTGTGCAAATTTTCACCTTTAACAAACATCAGAGCCTGGATTTGGCCTCAGTTTCCTAATTCCAAGTTCAGCTATCTTTCCTCTTACCTTCTGTTTGAGAGAGCCTGGCTATATCCTCAAAATCCCCATTCTAAGCTGAGCATGGTACCCAGCACTTTGGGAGGCTGAGGCAGGAGGGTCACTTGAGGCCAGGAGATCAAGGTGTTAGTGAGTGGTGATCGCACCACTGCACTCCAGTCTGGGCAAGAGTGAGATCTTATCTCAAAAATAAAAACAAAAATCCAATTTCAGTTTATTTTAAAACAGTGATTTTCATATTGTGGTGTCAAGGAAATTTAGTATGGGGTTGCAAACAGTATTATTATTATTATTATTTGAGATGGAGTCTCACTCTTTCGCCCAGGCTGGAGCACAGTGGCACAATTTCAGCTCACTGCAACCTCCTCCTCCCAGGTTCAAGTGATTCCCCTTCCTCAGGCTCCAGAGTAGCTGGGACTAAAGGCACCCACCATGCCTGGCTAAGTTTTGTGTTTTTAGTAGAGATGGGGTTTCGCCATGTTGACCAGGCTGGTCTCAAACTCCTGACCTCGGGTGATCCGCCCACCTCAGCCTCCCAAAGTGTTGGGATTTTTTTAATGGTACAAAAAATGTTAACTATCAGAATGCATTGCAGAGAAAGGCTAAGCTTTTTTTCTGAAACTTCTGTTTAGGTCAGCAATATATAAATACAAATACATAATCATAATGTACACTATCTTACTATGGGGCATGGCACTAACGTAGAAGTTGTAGAGGAAGACTGGGCTCAGTGGCTCATGCCTGTAATCTCAACACTTTGGGAGGCCAGGGCAGGATGATTGCTTGAGGTCAGGGGTTTGAGACCAGCCTGGACAACATAGCGAGGCCCAATCTCTTAAAAAAAAAAAAAAAAAGATATACACGTTCATGTATCTTCATAATACAATGATTTCTATTTCTTGGGGTATATACCCAGTAACAGGAATGATGGGTCAAATGGTATTTCTGCTTCTAAATCTTTGAGGAATCGCCACACCGTCTTCCACAGTGGTTGAACTCATTTACATTCCCACCAACAATGTAAAAGCATTTCTTCTTCTCGGCAACCTGGCCAGTGGGAACGGAACAATGAGAACACATGGACACATGGGGGCGAACAGCATGCCCTGGGGTCTGCCAGTGGAACGAGGAGGTGGGAGGAGTAAGAATGGCTAATGGATGCTTGGCTTGTACAGAGGTGATGGGTTGATTTGTGCAGCAAACCACCATGGCAAACGTTTACCTAGGTTACAAACTTGCACATCGTGCACATGTACCCTGGAACTTAAAATAAAGTTGATGGAAAAAAACAAACTAAAAAGATTTAGCCTGGTGTGGTGGAGCATGCCTATAATCTTAGCTACTTGGGAGGTTGAGGTGAGAGGATCACTTTAGCCCAGGAGTTCGAGGCTGCAGTGAGATGTAATCATGCCGCTGCACTCCAGTCTGGGTGACAGAGTGAGACCCTGTCTGGAAAAAAAAAAAAAAAAAAAAAAAGCAGAGGAAAAAAATAGACTAAATATGAACACATGTCCCTTATAAACACAGTAACCACCTGTGCTGTCTCAGAGGATCACATCCTCCACAAGAAAGTACTATTCTGGAATAGACTGTCCTTTTGTCCTTTTTCCATTTATCGTTCCATTTTGACCTTGTGATATTATCGGTCTCTAAAAAGTGCTCTAAACGTCCCTTTGCTTCCACTGCTTCTAAGGTGAGGACATGAACTGACTTGATTTTCTGAGTTCATACCTGTGAAAGCCAGATGTTTACCTTTCCCCTTCATTTTCTGTGCATTCCAAATCACAAGATAGTCCTTTTAAAAGTTGCTGCTGTAGCAGTAATCCTCACCCATTACTATAAGCTCCATCACTTTTTAAAAAGGTACAAGAACACTATGTAAACAGTAGATTAAATTTTTTTTTAAAAGGCTGGGTATAGTGGCTCATGCCTGTAATCCCAGCGCTTTGGGAGGCTAAGGCAGGTGGATCATCTGAGGTCAGGAGTTCAAGACTAGTCTGGCCAACATAGTGAAACCCCATCTCTACTAATAACACAAAAATTAGTCAGTTGTGGTGGTGGGTGCCTGTAATCCCAGCTACTTGGGTGGCTGCGGCAGGAGAATCACTTGAACCCGGGAGGTGGAGGTTGCAGTGAGTGGAGATCACGCCACTGTACCCCAACCTGGACAACAGAGAATGACTGTGTTAATAACAACAACAGGAAAAAAAGGCACTTTCCCCAAACAAAACTCAGCCTATCAGGCTCTCACGATTTAAAACATGCAGTGAAGATGCTGAAAGTAGAAAGAAAGAGTCAATTCATCAGCTGCTCCTTTTAGCAGAGACTCAGAGCAGCTAAATCCACAACAGACCTTACCTTGGTGGACTTGGACGCACAGGAGAGAGTTTGCAGAGGCACAGTGTTAGTTACAACAGCAGATTGAGGAGGTGAACCCTGAGCTTTGGCCTTTGCTCCACTCCGGAGCCACAGTGACCCTGGGCAGGTCTCCTTGCTGCACCGGCACAACAAACCAGCGTGCACCTGCCCCCTAACCCTGTTGCAGCACACCATGTGAGCCCTGAAGAAAACGGCCATGGACACTGTGGGGATACACAGAGGTGCTGATTCAGCCAGCACCTTTGACTTTGGCCAACATGGTGAAAACCCATCTCTAATAAAAATACAAAAGAATTAGCTGGGCGTAGTGGTGGGTTCCTATAATCCCAGCTACTTGGGAGGCTGAGGCACAAGAATCTCTTGAACCCAGGAGGTGGAGGCTGCAGTAAGCCAAGATCATTCCACTGCACTCCAGCCTGGGTGACAGAGCGAGACTCTGTCTCCAAAAAAAAAAAAAAATTGGAAGGTGCTTCCACCAACTTCTAGGGAGTTATTGTTTTCTGGCTGTAACTTCATCTTACTTGAAAGGCATCTTACTGATCACTGCTTCACTCCATATACAAAAACTAATTTGACATAACAAATACTAATCCCACAGCATGCCATCCAGAAGGAAACAGATCTTTGTTACCTAGGGACTGGTACATATTTGAAATGATAAAAAGAACCTTAAAAGAAAAAAATGATAAATTGGATTTCATCAAAAAGCCACATCTGCTTCTCAAGAGGTACTGTTAATAAACTGAATGGAAAGGAGGCCGGGCGCCATGGTTCATGCCTATAGTCTGAGCACTTTGGGAGGTCGAGGTAGGTGGATTACTTAAGGTCAGGAGTTTGAGACCACCCTGACCAACATGGCGAAACCCTGTCTCTATTAAAAATACAAAAATTACCCAGGCATGGTGGCGCAAGCGTGTAATCCCAGCTACTCGGGAGGCTGAGGTAGAAGAATCGTTTGAACCCAGGAGGTGGAGGTTGCATTGAGTCGAGATCGCGCTATGGCACTCCAGCCTGGGCGACAGAATGAAATTCTGTCTCAAAAAAAGTAAAAAAAAGCCACATCTGCTTCTCAAGAGGTACTGTTAAGAAACTGGAAAGAGACCAGGTGCAGTGGCTCACGACTGTAATCCCAGCACTTTGGGAAGCTGAAGCAGGAGGGTCACTTGAGTCTGGGAGTTCAAGACCAGCCTGGATAACATTTTTTTTTTCGTCTGTACAGAAAAATACCCCCCCCCCACACACACACACAGAGGCAAATAAATTAGAAAGGGAAGCCACAGACTTAAGAGAAAATAGTCATAAAAGCAATATCTGATAAAGGAGTTGTCTCCAAAATAAAGAACCCCTGCAACTCAATAAGAATAGATGAACAAAAGATTTAAATACTTTGCAAAAGATGTAGCAGGCCAAGAGCAAATGCAAAGATACTCAACATAAGTAATCAGAAATCCTAAGTTAAAACTAGGAGAGAAAACTAGCACTGGAATGGCTACAGAGACCAGCACACCAAATGTTGGCAAAGATTTAGAGCAAGTGAATCCATATACATTGCTTGTACGAATGTAAAATGGTACCAACCCTTCGGAAAATCATTTGGCAGTCTATCTAAGAATGTTCATATATTCATATTAGTGAAAAAACGAGAAGCAACTAAACGTCCATTAAATGAGGAATGAATAAACAATCATAAACTTTGGCACCCAATACTAATTAGCAATAAAAAGGAGTGAACTATTGCAAATACTTGAATGAATATAAAAAAAAAATTTGCTGTGACAAGGAATCCAGCCACAAAAATGTATGATTCCATTAACATATAAAGTCCTAAAACAAGCAAAACTTACCTGTAGTGATGGAAATTGGATTGGTGGTTGCCTGGGGTGGGAGTTAGGGAAGAGAGTGACTGCAATAGAGCACACGGGAACTTCCTGGGGTGACCAAAACACTCTACACCTTGATTGTGGTGATGATTATAAACATTTGTCCAAACTCATGTATTAATACCATACACTTACGATACACATTTTCTTATTTGTAAACCATACTGCTAGGGTTTGAATATCTGTCCTCTTCAAAACTCATGTTAAATCTTAATCCCAGGCCGGGTGCAGTGGCTCACACCTATAATCCCAGCACTTTGAGAGGCTGAGGCAGGATTGCTTGAGGTCAGGAGTTCAAGATCAGACTGGTCAAGATAGCGAGAACATGGTTCTAAAAAAAATTAAGTAAATTGGCTGGGCATGGTGGTACATGCCTGTGGTCCAAGCTACTGAGAAGCTGAAGCAGGTGGATCCCTTGAGCCCAGGATATCAAGGTTGCAGTGAGCCATGACTGCACCACTGCATTCCAAGTTGGGCTGCAGAGTGAGACCCTGTTGTAAAAAAAAGGTGGGGGTGGGTGGGGTTTTTCAGAAGTGATCATAAGGGCTCTGTGCTCATGAATGAATTAGCTCATTCATGAATTAATGGAGTCAAAGGTTAATGTATTAATGGGTCATCATGGGAGGGGAACTGGTGGTTTTCTAAGAGAAAGCCCTGAGCTAGCAACCTTAGCCGTCTGACCATGTGATACCTGTGCCCCCCCTTGGGATTCTTTAGAGTCCATATGAGAAAGAAGTGCCCCTTAAACCTTGGACTTCCCAGCCTCCATAACTGTAAGAAATAAGCTCTTTTATTTCTAAATTTCCCACGTTCAGGTATTGTTATAAGCAACAGAAAACAGATTAAAAGAAAAAGATGTACTTCAATAAAGATGATTTGAAATTTGAAAAAAAAAACAAAAAACAAAAACAAATCAATGATACACGGAAGAAAATAAACCAAACTCGAACATTATCCTGTGTACAAGAATCCAGACGCAAAAAGGACGCACCATGAAGATTTCATTTACTCCAGGTCCAAAACAGGCAAAACTGCTTCATGCTGATAGAAATCATAATTGCGGTCATCTTGGAGAATTGACGGTGAAAGGGCAGGAGGCAACTTTCTGGGTTGATGAAATATCCTGTATCTTGATGGGATATAGTTACACGGGTGGTATACAATTATAAACACTGAAACTTAAAATCTTTGTTTGTATGTAAATTATACCTCAATTTAAAGAAATGCATCCTACTCTCCGCCTTCAAAGCATTTTACTGGGCACAACTCTCTGTAGCTCTGGACTTTTTCTAGTGGTGCAATGACTATTTTAAATTTAAATTCCACATCAGGGCAAGGCCTCCATATAATAGGAAAACCGAACAGGTTCTTTGAACATGAGTCTGTCCCAGAAAATTGCTGATGAAAACAGTGCCTATAAAGCAAAACTAGGACAGGCCAATCAACCTTGTAAGTCTGGCCACATATAACATTCTTCAATTAATACAAATGGAATCTGAATCTGAGAAGCCGAGGCAGGAGGATTCCTTGAGTTACCTGTTTTTTCTGTGCCCACAGTTTCTTTCTTTCTAGAACCAAGCTGGCTTCCTGCCTTCAGATCCAACTTCTGCTCCTTCTGCTGCCCGCCACTATGAAAATCGCTTTCCTCTCCTTGGAGTCTCTTGTCCTCCTCCTTCAGACAGAGCTGCCAAGAGCAATAGCTTTATACGCAGAAGCCCATCCGCTTCTGGTGGCTTTATGTACCGGGGCCCACCCTCTTCTGCAGCCAATGCCATTTGAAATCCCATTCAAAAAAAAAAAAAAAAAAAAAGCAGACACCCAGATTCAGATCTTTCTGAAACACAAGTTATTAGAGAGATAAACAAATGACAAATGAATAACACCTTCCCCTGACTATTCTTTTTTTTTTTTTTTTTTGAGATGGAGTCTCCCTCTGTCGTCCCGGCTGGAGTCTGGAGTCTGGAGTGTAGTGGTACAATCACTACTCACCGCAACCTCTGCCTCCTGGGTTCAAGAGATTCTCCCACCTCAGCCTCCTGAGTGGCTGAGACCACAGGCACCTGCCACCAGGCCTGGCTATTTTTGGATTTTTAGTAGAGACAAGGTTTTGCCATGTTGGTCAGGCTGGTCTTGAACTCCTGACCTCAAGTGCTCCGCCTCCCTCAGCCTCCCAAAGTGCTGGGATTACAGGTGTGAGCCACCATACCCGGCCTTCCCCTGACTATTCTTACTAAAGTCATCTAATTTAGCGTCTATAGAATTTTGTGCTAAGTGACCTAGACTCTTAAAAAACTACAAAGCAGCCTTATCATCCATTTATAATCCTTTATGTCAAACCCCACACTCCCCGCCAAAAAAAAAAAAATCTTTGCTGAAATAAAGCGGCCGGGCGCGGTGGCTCAAGCCTGTAATCCCAGCACTTTGGGAGGCCGAGACGGGCGGATCACAAGGTCAGGAGATCGAGACCATCCTGGCTAACCCGGTGAAACCCCGTCTCTACTAAAAAATACAAAAAACTAGCCGGGCGAGGTGGCGGGCGCCTGTAGTCCCAGCTACTCTGGAGGCTGAGGCAGGAGAATGGCGTGAACCCGGGAGGCGGAGCTTGCAGTGAGCTGAGATCCGGCCACTGCACTCCAGCCCGGGGGGAAAAGCGGGAACCCCGGTCCCAAAAAAAAAAAAAAAAAAAGAAATAAAGCACTCCACACAGCTTCCAAAGACATGAACTAGACCCAGATATTCAATATGTGGGCCAGAATAGTTCTGTTGTTTATTTTTGTAAGAGTAGAAACGTGATATTTTTTAAATTTTATTTTTAGTAAAGACGGGGCTTTCCCATGTTGGCCAGGCTGCTCTTGAACTCCTGGCCTCAAACAATTGGCCTGCCTCGGCCTCCCAAAGTGCTGGGATTACAGGTGTGAGCCACTGTGCCCAGCCCAAGTGATCTTTAAGATGCTTCAGCTTTTATTTTATCATATATGGTACCATTCCTTTTAATTTGCATGAGGTATTTGCTGGTAAATTAATCATTCCCTTCCAAATTCTGTTTATTCTGTTATGTCTATGTTCAGATCAATCTAGTCGTAGGTAGAGCAGGAGGAATATGCCTGAGAAAACCATGAAACTGATGGGAGCAGCTTAGAAAGTCAACTGACCCCAGCCTGGGCAAAGTAGCGAGACCTCATCTCTATAAAAAAATACAAAAATTAGCCAGGTGTGGTGGCGTGTGCCTGTAGTGCCAGGTACTTGGGAGACTGAGGTGGGAGGATCGCTTGAACTGGAAAGGTCAAGGCTGCGGTGAGCCGAGATCCCAGCCACTGCACTCCAGCCTGGGCAACAAGAGCGAGACTCCATCTCAAAAAAAAAAAAAAAAAAAAAAAAAAAACTTCGAAAACCCCAAACAAAACATAAAAGGAAAGTGAACTGACCATCTAGTCATTGAGATGCAGTGGAAGTATCTGATTAAATGCACTGAGAGAAGGTGGGATTGTAGGGAAAAAATTGGATTAAAGAAAAATTAGAGGTCATTGGAGCTATTTGACAACTCTGTAAATTTTAACAACTGACGGCAATGTTAAATAATTATTGTCTATAGACAGGCAAATAAGGTTTATCCTGTGAAGGACAACAGTCTTCCTTTCCCCCATGGAAAACCAGTTTCAATATTCCTGATCTCTATATATTTCATTATTCAATATTCCTGATCTACAAACATACCCATTCTTTGGGTTCTTCTTTGATCTGGCTATTACAGACTCACCAGTTTCATCACTATTAAGTGGTGGGACTCAGAAGCCGATACCCCAAAATATGGGGCTTTGACATGCTAGAGACCTCAAGGTCTCTCTGACCTTCCCTGCTCCCAGCTCAACAAAGCCTTTATCTGCCAAAGATCCAGACCCACCAAAAGGAACAATTGTTTCTTTTCCCCTCCCTGTAAGACCAAGAATATACCCCACACCTGAACAGACCCTTTCACAAGATACTGTAGCTTATTCTCTCCCCTGGGCCATTCATTCTCCCTAGCAGGCCCCTCAACAGAACCGCTCTTCTCTTCCCTCCCATAACCTTATTTGCCAGGGTAGTCTATAAGCTTCCCAGACATGTTGCAAGGTGGGTAATCAATCACTCTGAGTCTCCCTGTGTGCATGTTAAATAAATGTGTATGCATTTACCATTATACAACCTTATGAGTCTTGTTGGTTTTTTACCAATAATGACTGAAGGAAATTGGTATTTTTGTTCATTTCAGCTACTACTAGGATAATCTTATAAGGTATTTGGGAAGTTATGTTTTGGTCTATTTAATATATGTGCCTCGATGAAAAACACCTTTTGCCACAGGAGACACCAATGTTTCAATATTGATAGGAGCAAAACACATGATAGTACTTTTTTTTTTTTTTTTTTTGAGGCAGAGTCTTGCTCTGTCGCCCAGGTTGGAGTGCAGTGGCACAATCCTGGCTCACTGCAACTTTCACCTCCCAAGTTCAAGCCATTCTTCAGCCTCAGCCTCCCGAGTAGCTGGGATTACAGGTGCCCGCCACCATGCCAGGCTAATTTTTGCCTTTTTAGTAGAGGCAGGGCCGGGCTGGTCTCGAACTCCTGACCTCAAGTGATCCACCCCTCTCAGCCTCCCAAAGTGCTGGGATTACAGGTATGAGCCACCACCCCCGGCCTGAGAGTACTTTTAGAGAACATTATATCTTTACCCTTTTCAAACTTGAAGCACTCGGAAAGTACCAACCTTTTGCACATTTGCGGAGGTGACATTGATTTGGTAAATAGATGTCACACTATTTATTTATTATTTGATGACTTAGGTATTCTTCCCAGCAGTGTTTTTGTAAAGCGCAGTTGTGTTTTCCTTTAGTTTCAATTAACTAAATTTGAAGTGGTTCCCAAAAAAGCCCCTGCTCTCTTAAATTCAAACTCACCTTCCTTTTTCTCACTAGGAAGGGCCTTTTCTCCATCCTTGGATTGGAATTTGGAATTCTGTGCTAAAACGCCTTTGCAGTTAAAATCTGTGAACGCGGGGTGTAACCATAGGAGGTGCTGGCACTTTACGAGAATGGTGATTTTATTTAATCTGCTTTTCCAGAAGGCTGCAAATGGGAATTCCAGACAAACCCACTTGGGTGAGTTCCAGCACGCGGGCTGCGGCGCGGCGGGACAGCTCCTCACGCGGCTGGAGTGTAGCCCAGGTCCGCGGAGCCAGGACCCCGCCCCCAGCTCTCCGAACCCGGGAAGAGAGAGGCGACACTGCTGAGGCCGAGGGATGACAGTGCTGTTTCCATTAATTCGCCCCCCGAGATGTTCTTACTTACAGAAGGAGGTGTCTGTTCACCAAATCGCTCACTTGCCGGACGACCACTCACCCGCGGCTGCCGGGTGGATCCAAGCGCTCTTGATGGGAAGGGGGCGGAGCCTGCCTGGCCGGGAGCCCGGGGCCACGCCCCCACGTTTTGCATATGTTGTGTGAATCAGCGCGTCCATACCTTTCATCCCAGTGTGGAAGCCCAGGTTTTCCCGGGCCAGGGCCGGTTTTCTGGGCAGAAACAGTGAACTCCGCTGAAAGGAGCAACTTAAGTAGTACACTGACATTTAGCATAATAAAGCTAGAGGGCCTGAATTCGACGTCGATCGTTTGCTTTGTTTACAAATATGTCCTTTCTTATGAATCCATTTATTTCTCCTCAAAAGCTTAGGAGAGAAGGCAGGCTGGCTGGCTGTGACCCCTACTCTACACATGAAGAAAGTGAGGAGGAAGAAAGCAGGCCTAGTAAATAGAGAAGCCTGGGTTTTTGTTGGGGCTTCTGGCTCCAGAGCCGGTGTTTGTAATCACGCTGCATTTTTTTTTTTTTTTTTTTTTTTTTAAAGGAGGTGGAGTGGGATGGTTTCCTGGCACTTTGAAAATCTTCTGATACAAACTATTCTTCCTTCCTTCCTTCCTTCCTTCCTTCCTTCCTTCCTTCCTTCCTTCCTTCCTTTCTTTCTCTTTCTTTCTTTCTTTCTTTCTTTTTAACTGCTGCTTTCTTTCTTTGCTGCTTTCTTTCTCTCTCTCTTTCCTTCCTTCCTTCCTTCTTTCTTTCTTTCTCTCTCTCTCCCTCCCTCCCTCCCTCTTTCCCTCCTTCCCTCCCTCTTTCCCTCCCTTCCTTCCTTCCTTCCTCCCTCCACCCTCCTCCCTCCCTCCCCTCCTTCCTTCCTTCCCTTCCTTCCTTCCTTCCTTCCTTCTTCCTTCCTTCCTTCTTTTTTGAGACAGATCTGGCTCTGTCGCCCAGGCTGGGTGCAGTGTTGTGATCGGCTCACTGGCTTTCATGCCGGGTTCAAGCCATTCTCCAGCCTCAGCCTCCAGAGTAGCTAGGACTACAGGTGCGCGACACCATGCCCAGTTAATTTTTTGTATTTTTAGTAGCCACGGGGTTTCACCATATTGGCCAGGCTCATCTCGATCTCCTAACCTCATGATCCGCCTGCCTCGGCTTCTCAAAGTGCTGAGATTACAGGCATGAGCCACCGCGCCTGGCCTTTTCTTTCTTTCTTTCTTTCTTCTTTCTTTCTTTCTTTCTTTCTTTCTTTCTTTCTTTCTTTCTTTCTTTCTTTCTTTCTTTCTTTCTTTCTTTCTCTCTCTCTCTCTTTCTCTCTCTCTCTCTCTCTCTTTTCTTTTCTTTTCTTTTCTTTCTTTTCTTTCTTTCTTTTCTTTTTTGATGGAGCTTCGCTGTTGTTGGCCCCGGGCTGGAGTGCAATGGCACGATCTCGGCTCACTGCAACCTCCACCTTCCGGGTTCCAGCAATTCTCCTGCCTCAGCTTCCCGAGTAGCTGGGATTACAGGCGCCCGTCACCACGCCCGGCTAATTTTTTAAATTTTTATTAGAGATGGGCTTTCACCATGTTGTCCAGGCTGGTCTCAAACTCCTGAGCTCAGGTGATCCACCTGCCTCAGCCTCCCAAAGTGTTGGGATTGCAGGCGTGAGCCACAGCACCTGGCCACCCGGCCTCTTTTCTTTTCTTTTGTTTCTTTTTCTTTTTTTGACAGGGTCTCATTTTGTCTCCCAGGCTGGAGTGCAGTGGTGCAACCCCAGCTCACTGCAACCTCGATCTCCAGACTCAATGATCCTCCTGCCTCAGCCTCCTAAGTAGCTGGGCTTGCAGGTGGGTGCCACCACATCACATTATTATTTTTTTTTTTTTGGTAGAGACAGAGTCTCACTATCTTGCCCAGGCTGGTCTTGAACTCTTGGCCTCAAAGGATCCTCCTGCCTTGGCCTCCCAAAGTGTTGGGATTACAGGCGTGAGCCACTACGCTCAACCTACAAAGAGTTTATATATTAAAGTGAAATTTCTTATTAAACAGAAGTTTTTTTTTAAAAGCATTACAAGGTTCTTACTAGTTAAAATGGAAAAAAAATTGTATTTTTGTTCATCTCCTGGTAGAATTGAAAAACCCTACCTAAAGATGAACACTGCATGGCTTCTAAGGGCTACCAGCAGAAGTGAAATGGATTAAAAGACCCCAACGTGTCTTGGTTCTCTGTCCTGTGGCTCTGGGTTTTCTATTTTCATCTTCTTGGTTTGTGAAAAGTCCCGAGCTGAACCTTAGGTGTAGGAGTGCCCTGTTCATTGTGCAACCTTGCAAATAGCTGGGTTCTTCCAGAGAATGTTGTGAAATTTTCTTAAAGGCTGAAGGTGTCATGATTTTCTCCACACCTCTTGAAGAAGATGAGTTCAAATCAGATCTTGAGAAGTTTACTCTGATTCTCTAATATCTCATAGCCATAGTCTAAGTCAGAGAGAGGTATTGAATTCATTCATGCGTAGAAACATAAATGACACATTTGCAGATTACATGACGTGACATTTGAGTTTGATCCCATATGATCGTGTGGGGAGAAGGGTGTGGATAGGGTCATAGATGACAAAAGATTGGCCATGTGTTGATTATTGTTAACTTGGGTGGTAGTTCTTAGAAATGGATTGTACTGTTTTCCACTTTTGTATATGTTTGTTGTTTTCCATAATACAAAATAGTTTTAAAATCATTTGTTCTGACTGGGCACAGTGGCTAATGCCTGTAATACAGCACTTTGGGAAGCTGAGGTCGGTGGATCGCTTGAGCCCAGGAGTTCAAAATCAGCCTGGGCAACATAGTGAGACTCTGTCTCTACAAAAATACAAAAATTACCCAGGCATGGTAGCCTGCATCTGTAGTCCCAGTAACTTGGGAGGCTGAAGTGGGAGGTTGGCTTGAGCCTAAAGAGGTGGAGGTTGCAATGAACTGAGATCACGCCATTGCACTCCAGCCTGGGTGACAGAGCCAGACCCTGTCTCAAATAAACCCACACACAAAAAAGAAAAAAAATCATTTGTTCATTAAGAATTTATTTATTGAGTAACTACTATGTGCCAGACACTGTCCTGGGTGCTTGCGATGCATTCGTGAACAAAGTTAAAAATCTCTTGCCTTGTAACTTACATTCTAGCTTGGAATGGGGTATGTAGAAGGAACGTGAATAGTAAACATGATGAGTTAGTGAATTTTATAGTGTGTTAGAAAGTGATAAGTGCTGTGGATTCCATTGAGAAGAGGATGGACAAGGGGACTAAGCCTGAGGCTTGGGGCTCCAACTTGGGAAAGAACCTACAGGAAGGCTGAATGAGAACAGTAGGAGAGGGAGCCACAGTGTATTAGGGAGTTGCTCAACACTGTGTACCTCACTATTATACTTCCTTATTACTCAAAAATGTGACTGCAATTATGTCCATGAAAATCTATACAAGGCCAGGCATGGTGACTCACACCTGTAATCTCCCCACTTCGGGAGGTCGAGGTGGGCAGATCACCTGAGGTCAGGAGTTCAAGACCAGCCTGGCGAACATGGTGAAACCCCACCTCTACTAAAAATTCAAAAATTAGCCAGCGCGTGGCGGCGCACCGCTGTAATCCCAGCTACTTGGGAGGCTGAGGCAGAAGAATAACTTGAACCCAGGAGGCGGAGCTTGCAGTGAGCCGAGATCGCGCCACTGCACTCCAGCCTGGGTGACAGAGCAAGACATTGTCTCAAAAAAAAAAAAAAAAAAAAAAAAAAAAGCTATAGTTGATATAGGAGTGGAGAAAAGGAGGCCAGGCAAAGAAAATCTCACATTAGGATTACTGTAAGTATGCTAATTTAGCTGTTTCACTCTTAAATGTTAACTCTTTGAAGGCAAAGATTTGTTTATCTTTAGTTTTTTTTTTTGTTTGTTTGTTTGTTTGTTTTAAGATGGAGTCTCACTCTGTTGCCCAGGCTGGAGTGCAATGGAGCGATCTTGGCTCATTGCAACCTCCGCCTCCTGGGTTCAAGGGATTCTTCTGCCTCAGCTTTCTGATTAGCTGGGATTACAGGCACCTGCCACTACACCCAGCTAATTTTTGTATTTTTAGTAGAGAGAAGGTTTCACCATGTTAGTCAGGCTAGTCTTGAACTCCTGACCTCAGGTGATCCGCCCCCGCTCCATCTCCCAAAGTGTTGGGATTACAGGTGTGAGCCACTGCACCTGGTCTTATCTTTAGATTTCTATCTCGGCTGGATACCTGGCCTAATAGAGTAGTTACATATTTGCTGAGTGAATGAGTGAAAAACGCATGGAGAGTTGGAGTGAAGCTGTGACCTGCCATGCTGGGACCATCCAACGCTCCCAATCATAATTCAGTTGCAGATGCTGGAGCTCATAAACCGGTACCGCAAAATACAGTGCCTGGGGATACCGAACTGCAGAAGCCTAAAGATCTCTTTGATCTCCCCGACAAGGTCTCTTCCGAAGAAGTTGAAGTCTTCTGTCTGCCTAAGATCTAGACCCACCAAGGGGAACTATTGTTTTTTCTTCCCTCCTTGTAAGAGTAAGAATGTAAACACACTTGAATAGACCCTCTCACAGTCAAAGAGAACTGCTTACAAATTAATCTCAGTTCCTGATTCTTTATTGTCCTTCAGCAGAATTCCTCTTCTTCCTCCTCCCATAACCTGCTTAGCCAGGCTGGTATATTGAAGGGGGCCAGCCCTTCCATACCTGTGGGTATTTCTCGTCAGGTGGGACGAGAGAGTGAGAAAGGAAATAAGACACAGAGACAAAGTATAGAGAAAGAACAGTGGGCCCAGGAGACCCGCGCTCAGCATACGGAGGACCCATGCCTGCACTGGTCTCTGAGTTCCCTCAGTATTTGTTGATCACTATCTTTATCATCTCCGCGAGGAGGATGTGGCAGGACTACAGGGTAATGGTGGGGAGTGGATCAGCAGGAAAACATGTGAGCCAAGGACTCTGTGTCCTAAATAAGTTTAAGGAAAGGTGCTGTGCCTCGATGTGCACATAGGCCAGATTTATGTTTGATTTTACACAAACATCTCAGTGCAGTAAAGAGCAGTATTGGGCCGAGCGCGGTGGCTCAAGCCTGTAATCCCAGCACTTTGGGAGGCCGAGACGGGTGGATCACGAGGTCAGGAGATCGAGACCATCCTGGCTAACACGGTGAAACTCCGTCTCTACTAAAAAATACAAAAAACTAGCCGGGCGAGGTGGCGGGCGCCTGTAGTCCCAGCTACTCCAGAGGCTGAGGCAGGAGAATGGCGTAAACCCGGGAGGCGGAGCTTGCAGTGAGCTGAGATGGCGCAACTGCACCCCCCCCGGGGGGACAGAGGGGGCCTCCCCCTCAAAAAAAAAAAAAAAAAAAAAAGAGCAGTATTGCCGCCAGCATGTCTCACCTCCAGCCGTAAGGCAGTTTTCTCCTATCTCAGTAAATAGAATGCACGATCGAGTGGTACATCGAGACATTCCATTCCCGGGAACGAGCGGGAGACAGATGCCTTTCTCTTCTCTCAACTGCAAAGAGGCCTTCCTCAGCACAGACCCTTTACGGGTGTCGGGCTGGGGGATGGCCAGGTCTTTCCCTTCCCACGAGGCCATATCTCAGGCTGTCTCAGTGGGGAGAAACCTTGGACAACACCCAGGCTTTCTTGGGCAGAGGTCCCTGTGGCTTTCCGCAGTGCACTGTGTCCCTGGGTATTTGAGACTGGAGAATAGCGATGACTTTTACCAAGCATGCTGCCTGCAAACACATTTTTACTGAAGCACATCCTGCACAGCCCTAAATCCATTAAACCTTGAGTCAATACAGCACATGTTTCTGGGAGCACAGGGTTGGGGCTAGGGTTACAGATTAACAGCATCTCAAGGCAGAAGAATTTTTCTTAGTACAGAACAAAATGGAGTTTCTTATGTCTTCCTTTTTCTACATAGACGCAGTAACAGTCTGATCTTTCTTTCTTTCTCCCACAGTATATAAGCTTCTGAACCCTGTTGGGAGGTGGATACACTGTGTGGTTCTCCCTGTGCAAATATTAATATATCTCTATGCTTTTACCTTTTTTTAAATCATCCAGGGTGGAGTACGGTGATGCCATCTCAGCTCACTGCAACCTCCGCCTCCCGGGTTCAAGCAATTCTTGTGCCTCAGTCTCCCGAGTAGCTGGGATTGCAGACATATGCCATTACACCCACCCAGCTAATTTTTGTCTTTTTAGTAGAGATGGGGTTTCACCTTGTTGGCCAGGATGGTTTTGAACTCCTGGCCTCAAGTGATCCGCCAGCCTCAGCCTCCCAAAGTTCTGGGTGTATGCCTTTTCTCTAATGAATTTACTCTTTATTTTTTTTTTTTGAGACGGAGTCTCACTCTGTCGCCCAGGCTGGAGTGCAGTGGCGTGATCTCCGCTCACTGCAAGCTCTGCCTCCCGGGTTCACGCCATTCTCTTGCTTCAGCCTCCCGAGTAGCTGGGACTACCGGTGCCCACCACCATGCCCGGCTAATTTTTTTTTTTTTTTTTTTTTTGTATTTTTAGTAGAGATGGGGTTTCACCATGTTTAGCCAGGATGGTCTCGATCTTCTGACCTCGTGATCCGCCTGCCTCAGCCTCCCAAAGTGCTGGGATTACAGGTGTGAGCCACCGTACCCGGCCATATTTACCTTTTTTGTGAGTTGGTTTTCAGTGAACCTTTGGAGGGTGAAGGGGAAACTGCGTTGACCCCAACACGGACCCACAGCATGGAAGGATGTGTAGACGAGCACAGGAATTTCTGTCAGTGACACTGATGACCAAAGGTTGGAATTTACTCCCCAATTTTTATCTTTATTGTAAAATCTGCTACAGGATAGTATGGGACCTGGCATCCACTAACTGAAACCCATCCCAAATGTTTACATATCACCCGTTGTCTTTTGCTTTGTTGGCCTCACCAATGCAAGGTGCACATCTTATAGAACAGAGAGACGCCTGAGAATATGAAGAGATTGTTATTTTTATTAAGGAAGAGTAGCCTTTTTTTTTTTTTTAACAGGGTCACAGAAACAGGAAAGAACTTAGTGAATGTACAATATGAAACAACAATAAATCCATCATAAGAAATATTTTTCAAAAGAATAAAATATTAGTCTTCACGATTTTATTTTGTTAAGCTCAGAATACAAACAGATTTTTGACATGAGTGGCTGTGCTTCCACCCCTTATGTTGATAATATATGCTAATCTTTTATCTTTTTTTCCAAATGAAGACAAGATTACAAAAACGACAGAGAATAATAGCGTAATAGCACAATAGCATAATAGCATAATGCTAAATCTTGGAAGATACAGGGAGAAGAAATTGAAGTAGTCATACCACCACAAAGGAAGAAAAACAACCTGAGACTTCAGACTACGAGGGACAGCATGAGTAGTTCTAATACATACAGGTAGATGAGGCAGGACAGAAGCAGAAAGGAAGGGTGGAGGAAAGTTTCACCAAATTCTGTGAGCAAAGCCTCAGCGTTTCTTAGGCTAGAGGCAGAGCCAGGCTGGCCCACCTAGCAGCAGCATTGCTTCTTGCAGCAGCACTTCTGCTGGTAACAGCCCTTCCCACAGCCACAGCCACATGAGCTGCAGGTGCGGCGGCAGCAGCAGATCACGGGCGTGCTACAGCAGCCCCCACAGCAGCCGCGGCAGCAGGGGCAGCAGCTGGAGCAGCAGCCCACCCGGTAGCACCTGCAGGTGGTGCAGCTGCCACAGCCACCACCACAACCACCACAGCCACCACCGCAGCCACCACAGCCACCACCGCAGCCACCACCGCAGCCACCACAGCCACCACAACTCCCACAACCACAGCAACCCATGGTATCAGTAGAGAAGACTCAGGTGAAGTGAGGAGGGAGGACTCAGCAGGGGTGAAGAGGTCTGATGTTCTTTGCTACAGGGGCTCTTAAATACCCCTTCCAGGCCTAACACGCGGCAGGCGGCCACTTCCTTGTTTCCTCCAGCTTCCCTGGAGGAATTTCACAAGACCCTGAGTGTATTTCCTCATTGAACACCTCTGACTTCATAGAATTGCTTATTTTCACATTTACTTCTTCCTCAAGTCATGCTTCTCATAAAAACAACATGTTTCTTAAATATTTAGTCTCGTTTTAACCTAGCAGTTTGCAAGTGTAATCTATGAGTCTCATTTGATGAAAGCCCATCTCCTATATTCCGTGCATCAGAATTCCTTGGCCCCGAGAGGATCTTTCCTTGGTTTCCCCCTCCTCTAAAGGAAGCCTTTTCTGTTTTCAGGTGCTGTCTGCAGAATGCAAGAGAACGTGAGATCCCACATGGAGAAGCAAACTCGCAAAGCTTCACGTGTCATAAGTTCTCTTGGCTAACATCTCAGAAGACTTTCTCACCTGTTTTCAGACTGACTTTTGCTGTGGATTCACAAGTCAAAATATGGGAAAGCTATCCATCTTGGGTTGATAGTCACGGTGTATTTCAAAGTAAGCTTCCCACACTGGCTCATGTTCCCCTCTTGTCCTATGCACATGGAGTAGTGGATGAGGTAGCCAAGAGCCTCTGCCACCAGCAGGTTTCATGTCCCTTAAAAAGCCATGGTCCCTATGTGACCCAGTTTCCTTAGATTAGGGTAAATAATGTATACTCTTTTAAAAGACCTTATTTTTTAGAGCAATTTTTGGTTCACATCAAAATTGAGCTGAGGGCCGGGTGCGGTGGCTCACCCCTGTAATCCCAGCACTTTGGGAGGCTGAGGCAGGTGGATCACTGGAGGTCAGGAGTTCCAGACCAGCCTGGTCAACCCCCGTCTCTACTAAAAAATACAAAAATTAGCTGGGAGTGGTAGTGGGCACCTGTAGTCCCAGCTACTTGGGAGACTGAGGCAAGAGAATTGCTTGATCCCGGCAGACGGAGGTTGCAATGAGCCAAGATCGAGCCACTGCACTCCAGCCTGGGTGACAGAGTGAGACTCCATCTCAAAAATAATAATAATAATAATAATAATAATAGAGCCAAAAGTACAGAGTTCCCTTATACCCTCTGTCCTCCCCAACACAGCCTCCTTCACTACTGACATCCCATGCCAGGGTGGTATATTTGTTACAACTGGTGAACCTACAGTGAGACATCATAATCACCCAAAGTCCACAGCTTTCATCAAGGCTCACTCTTGCCTTCTTTCACCACCCCAGGTACTTAACCCCTTCAGAATCATATGTCCCGCCGGGCGTGGTGGCTCATGCCTGTAATCCCAGCACTTTGGGAGGCTGAGGCAGGCAGATCACCTGAGGTCAGGAGTTTGAGACCAGCCTGGCTAACATGGGGAAACCCTGCCTCTACTAAAAATACAAAAATTAACCGGGTGGTGGCTCATGCCTGTAGTCCCAGCTATGCGGAAGACTGAGGCATGAGAATGACTTGAATACGGGAGGCAGAGGTTCAACAGCCTGGGCATCAGAGTGAGACTTGGTCTCAAAGAAGAAAAAGAGAATCGTATGTCCTAGAAATTGTCTCCAAAAAAATTAAAAGAAAAGAAGAACTTCATGTAAAGCCCTTTTGCAGCCTTCAAAAGCTATTCCTAAATTGGCCTCCTTTTCCTGAGTGCTATGATGTGGGGTATTCTCCCTTACATTTCTGTAGAGCAGTGGATCTCAACGAGGGGCAATTTTGCCCCAGGAGACAAAAAAATGAGGGGCAATTTTGCCCCAGCAACATCTGAAGACATTTTTGCTTCTTTTCGTTTTGTTTTGTTTTGTTTTGTTTTGTTGTTTTGAGACAGAGTCTCACTCTGTGACCCAGGCTGGAGTGCAGTGGCGCAATCTCAGCTCACTGCAAGCTCTGCCTCCTGGGTTGATGCCATTCTCCTGCCTCAGCCTCCCAAGTAGCTGGGATACAGGCGCCTGCCACAGTGCCTGGCTAATATTTTGTATTTTTAGTAGAGACGGGGTTTCACCGTGTTAGCCAGGATGATCTGGATCTCCTGACCTCGTGATCCTCCCACCTTGGCCTCCCAAAGTGCTGGGATTACTGGGATTACAGACGTGAGTCACTGCGCCTGGCCTGACATTTTTGCTTATTATAACTGGCAGAGACTTTGTCATAACTAGTGGCTTGAGGCCAGAGATGCTGCTCAACATTCTACATTGTGCAGGACAGTCCTCACACAAGAAATTGTCCGGCTGAAAATGTCAGTAGTGCCAAAGTAGACAAATCTTGTCATATTTAGTGTTTTCCCTTTCTAAAGCATTTTCACCTCCATTATTTTGAAACAATATTATTGCCTGAGATTTACCTTAAAAAATTATTATTCAATTAGTTAACAAAGATGCATCATGCCCATGTCAGGTAAAATATTCTGGGCTGGGGCAAGGTATGGTGATTACGCCTGTAATCCCAGCACTTTTGGGAGGCTGAGGCAGGAGGATCACATGAGTCCAGGAATTTGAGATGAACCTGGACAACATAGCGACACCCTTATCTCTACAAAAAAATAAAAAATTAGCCAGATGTGGTGGCATGCACCTCTAGTCCTAGCTACTTGGGAGGCTGAGGTGGGAGGATCACTTGAGCCCAAGAGGTTGAGGCTGCAGTGAGCCATGATCAAGCCACTGCACTCCAATCTGTGTGACAGAGTGAGGCACTGTGTCAAAAAAAAAAAGAAAAGAAGAAGCCTGTGCTGTGCTGGAAGTTTCTGTAGCAGAAGATTTTGAGCCATGATTTGGCCTGTGAGTTAGAGCAAGAACTAAGGCTGGGAGGTCAGGGCACCACCATGCCCGGCTAACTTTTTGTGTTTTTTTCTAGTAGAGATGGGGTTTCACCATGTTGGCCAGGCTGGTCTCAAACTCCCAACCTCAGGTGATCCACTCGCCTTGGTCTCCCAAAGTGCTGGGATTACAGGCATGAGCCACCACACCTGGCCAACACAATGTTAAATATATTGAATAATGAAACATAGAGCCAGGCTTTGTAACTGTGTGGTGGGGACAAATCTTCCATTCTCGGGTGGACAATCTCCAGTGAGAGTATCCAGCTGCTTCTGCAGTTGGCAGTGACATTTGTGCCGGAGACACCTGTCATTTCTCCAGACTTTGGTAAGATAATTTCTGGGCACTGTACAGGAATAGCCTCCTGATAATGTTTATTCGTTGTTCGAATGTTGGACCATCCATTCAAGCATTGCTGTTGTACTATACGGGCTTTCTGAGTGTGCCCAAGGCTGTTGATAATACCCGCTTTCCCATGACTCTCAGGAGGTCTTACTGGAATTTTTAGGACATTCGACTCAGAAAATAAACAAAACAAGTAATCTCATAAATCTAGCTCCCATTCCAAAGGGCAGTAAATAATATATTATGAGATTCTCCCATGACAATTGACCCAAACCATAATAAGGAAGTGGTCATGTGTCTTCCCTCTCCTCTCCCCAGAGTTGGTACATAAGGGCCTCCCCCAGCAGAAGGAGGCATCAGACCTTCTCACCTCTCAAGTCCTCCTTCCTCACTTCTCCTGAGTCCCCTCTACTGACACCATGGGTTGCTGTGGTTGTGGAAGTTGTGGTGGCTGTGGTGGCTGCAGTGGTGGCTGTGGTGGTTGCAGTGGTGGCTGTGGTGGTGGCTGTGGTGGCTGCGGTGGTGGCTGTGGTGGTGGCTGCGGTGGCTGTGGTGGTGGCTGTGGTGGTGGTTGTGGCAGCTGCACCACCTACAGGTGCTACCGGGTGGGCTGCTGCTCCAGCTGCTGCCCCTGCTGCCGCGGCTGCTGTGGGGGCTGCTGTAGCACGCCCGTGATCTGCTGCTGCCGCCGCACCTGCAGTTCATGTGGCTGTTGCTATGGGAAGGGCTGTTGCCAGCAGAAGGGCTGTTGCCAGCAGAAGTGCTGCTGCCAGAAGCAATGCTGCTGCTAGGCAGGTCCCTGGCCTCTGGGAAGATGCTGCAGGTAACTAACTGTCCTGTTGGTAAAATGTTCTCTCCCTCCTGCCAGTCTTCTCTGATATGAAAGTCACAAGAAGTTTTATCCACATTCCCCGGTCTCTGACATCCTGCCTGCACATGAAAACCACCAACACAAACCTTCTCTATCAAGCACCAATCAAAGTATGAGTCCAACAAAACAGAGGGATATTTTTCATGCTATGTTTTCTTGAAATTTTACTATTGAAATGTTTGCTTCTATTCCTTTTTCCTTCATTCTGTAGTTTCTGTATTCTGCTCCTGCTTTCTGTTTCTGTAAACCTGAGACAATATTTTCGCAATAAACCACATAAAATTGGCATTAAAGGCTCATGGACATCTCCTTCTTTCTTTTGTTATTCTAATGTGTTTAAAGGAAAGATGCAATTAAATCTAGAAAACTAATACTCCCTATGTTTGTTTGTGATGGATTTAGAATAATCACTAATAGACCGGGCGCGGTGGCTCACGCCTGTATTCAAAGCACTTTGGGAGGCCGAGGCGAGCGGAGTTCAGGAATTCGAGGTCAGGAGTTTGAGACCAGCCTGGCCAATATGTCGAAACTCCGTCTCTACTAAAAATACAAAAATTAGCTGGGTGTGGTGGCGGGTGCCTGTAGTCCCAGCTACTTGAGAGACTGAGGCAGGAGAATCACTTGAACCCGGGAGGAGGAGGTTGCAGTGAGCCAAGATGTCACCACTGCACTCCAGCCTGTGCGACAGAGCAAGACTCCATCTAAAAAAAAAAAAAAAGAATGGTCACTAATAAACTGGGTGCAGTGGCTCACACCTGTAATCCCAGCACTTTGGGAGGCTGAGGTTAAGGCCAGGACTTCAAGACCAGCCTGGTCAACATGGTGAAACCCCGTCTCTACTAAAAATACAAAAAATTAGCTGAGTGCGGTGGTGGTCACCTGTGGTCCCAGCTGCTTGGGAGACCGAGGCAGGAGAATCACTTTGAACCTGGGAGGCGGTGGTTGCAGTGAGCTGAGATCATGCTACTGCACTCCAGCCTGGGCAACAGAGTGAGACTCTGTCTAAAAAAAAATAAAAATAAAAAATAAAAAAAGAAAAGAAATCATGAACAATCTGTTCCTAACAGGTTTTCACACAGGGGTAAAGTTTGTTGGCTTCTATTATCCTCTTATCTGAATTAGAAAACATTCAGAAAACTGTATCAACAAGATTTTATTTCATCACTTTTTCTCTACCCTTAGATTCAACTTTTCTAACAGATTTTAACCTCAGCATCTATAGCCAGATGAAATTCAACACCTAAAGCTATTTAGGTCTTGGTTATTTTGGTTTCAGTTCTATTAACAGATTAAAATTTAATTACAGCTCAATGAAATTAAAAAAAATTATCATCAGTACTAGTTAATTGTCTTTCTGGCAGATTATGGTCACAAAATACTAATGTGGTCATATTTGAATAAATTATTCATAAAAGTTGTGACCTACTAAAACACTATATCCACTTTAAATATATATATATATATTTTTTTTTTGAGATGGAGTCTCACTCTGTTGCCCAGGCTGGAGTGCAATGGCACGATCTCAGCTGACTGCCACCTCTGCCTCCTGGGTTCAAGCAATTCTCTGCCTCAGCCTCCCAAGTAGCTGGGATTACCAGCGCCTACTACCACACCCGGCTAATTTTTGTATGTTTAGTAGAGATGGGGTTTCACCATGTTGGCCAGGCTGGTCTCGAACTCCCAACCTCAGGTGAGTTGGCCTTGGGGTCCCAAAGTGTTGGGATTACAGGTGTGAGCTACTGCTCTCAGTCCCACTTTCATTATATTCTATCACAAGTAAGTAAGAATATTATAAGAACAAAAAAATACAGAGTTCACAAGGGGCGGCTTTCAGACCACATCTGTGAGTCCCCTGAAAGTGAAGCCACATATGGTGTATGTTGAAAAACCCATCTACAGAATGTAGCGCCCTTTTTTAAATGAGATATCCATTATAATTTTGATCCTAACTCTGTTCCCTGTTGAAAGCAAGAGATGGGGAAAGGGGCAGAAGACTTCTCCGTGGGGTTGGCAGCCACTCTGGGCCTGAGAAAGGTGATTTACTGCTTCTTGCTTCTGGACCACAGAGGTCTCTTCTCTTTCTCTTCCATTCTTGGAAGCACTCACAGAAAGTAGATACTTGAGAAATGCTACAGTGAAAAGAACTGTAGAAGATGCTAGTCCAGGGGCAAGTTCAAAGTCTACAGTAAATAGTAACACCACGGATGCTTCCAAACAGAGGCTGTTACGAGGGTTTCACAAGGCTCCAGGAAAAATGAGCACTTCTTGCCTGACTCAAGTGTGTTTCCATATGGACCTAAAAGATGAAGAGCTACAGTGCTGACTCGGCGGTTATTTCTTGTTCTTGCCTGTCAGCTTCAGCATCAATATGTGGATCAAAAGAACCAGGTAATAATATAAAGTAGATGAATTTGCTTCAGCATATATCTGGCAATCACAAACTTTGCATCAGACACTGTGGTGGGCAAAATAAGACACGAGAAAATGAGAAAGGGCTGGGACCACATCTGCACTAATGGTGGGATTGGATCCGAGTGATACAGTCTTTAGTGCGAGGATAACAGCAAAACCAAAAATATGCATCAGTAGCATAATATTTTTATAGATACATGATATTCACTCATTTTACAAATATTTATTGAGTATCTATGATGCGCTAGGCACTTTTCTAGGAATCAAGAATGCTTTAATGAACAAAACGTATACAAATGTCTGCCCTCATGGGCCAGGCACAGCGGCTCATGCCTGTAATCTCAGCATTTTGGGAGGCTGAGGAGGGCCGATTGCTTGAGCTCAGGAGTTCAAGACCAGCCTGGGTAACATGGTGAAACCTATCTCTACAGTAATAATAATAGTAATAATAATAATAAGTAATCAGGCATGGTGGTACATGCCTGTGGTCCCAGCTACTGGGGAGGTTGAGGTGGGGATCGCTTGAGCCTGGGAGGTTGAGGCTTCTGTGAGCCAAGATTGCACCACTGCACTCCAGCCTGGACCACAGGGGCGAGATCTTGTCTCAAAAAAAAAAAAAAAAGTATTAAAAAAAAAATCTGTCCTCATGGAACTAGTAACCTAGTCATGGGAGGTAGACAACACACATCATAAATAAGTATATTATATGGCATGTTAGATATGGAGAGACAGAACATACAAATGAACAGTGGCCAGATCATACATAGAAATAGATCTCTCACCTGTAAACTGCAGCAAATATCCCAGGAAACCAACCTATTATCTATCCTAACCAGTCCATGCATCCAGCCTACTCACTACAATCAGACTTGTAGGAAGTCAGACCACTATCTCTTAAAAACAGTCCAGCAAGCCAAATGAGGGCAATCAGCCCCAAATGGCCAGGACTTAATTAATAACTGGCAGTTTCCCTAATTCTTATCCCCTTTTTCCAATTTAGGACCAATTAGAGAGAGTCGAATATGCACTCCTAACGAATCACATAAGATGCCCCACTTCTAGTTAGTCTGTCTACAATGTTCTATACCAAAAGCCTCTCATCTGGACATACCTGAAACAAATAAATAAATAATTAAAAAATCAAGGAAATAGTCTATATTAATTAAAAGAAAAAAGAGGCCGAGTGCTGTGGCTCATGCCTGTATAACCAGTGGTCTGGGAGGCTGAGGTGGTCAGATCGCCTGAGGTCAGGAGTTCGAGACCAGCCCAGCCAACATGGTGAAATCCCCTCTGTACTGAAAATATAAAAATTAGCTGGGCGTGGTGGCGCATGCCTGTAATCCCAGCTACTTGGGAGACAGAGGCAGGAGAATCATTTGAACCTGGGAGGTGGAGGTCGCAGTGAGCTGAGATGGCACCATTGCACTCCAGCCTGAGTGATGAGAGCAAAACTCCATCTCAAAGAAAAAAAATTAATTAAAAAAAAGAAAAAGAAAAATACAGTAGATTAGCAACAGCAAAATCTGGTGGACATCATGTTAATTGGGTAATAAAATTTAATATCACTAGAAATGGGATCAATTAATGTCACACACTTGTGACGCACTGAGGAAAACACATCGACTGTGTAATATTTCTGCAAACATGTTGAACCAGAGCCTGACCATGAGGAAACAACCAGCCAAATCTCGATTGAGGGTTATTTGCAAAACAACTCTCCAGGACAAAAATAAAATGCTGGAAAACCATTCTAGATTAAAGTTCAATAAAAATACATATTTGATTGGATCTAACACGAAAAATTATTAAAAATGCAATTCCGAATTATAGGACATTCTTGGGATAATTAGGGAAATTTAGTGTGATAATAGTATTGTAGTTCTACAGGAAAATCTCCCTTTTGGGAGACACTTCCTAAAATTTGTAGGGGTAAAATGCCACTTCTTCAGCTTACTTTCATTCAAATGGGAGAGAGAAGGCTGGGTGCAGTGGCCCACTCCTGTAATCTCAATCCTTTGGGAGGCTGAAGTGGATGGATTGTTTGAGGCCAGGAGTTCAAGACCGGTGTGGGCAACATAGCCAGACCCCATATCTACAAAAATATAAAATTAAATTACATTAAAGAGAGAGAACTAAAATGAAATGTATGGCAAAATGTTAACTACTGGTTAACTTAAGTAAATGGTATACAGGATTTTACTGTAATATTCTTGTACATTTTCTGTGGGTTTAAGATTCTCCGAAATAAAAATATTGGGAAAAAACAAAACATAGAAAAATGATGGGGCAATGTGAAGTGGCTCATGCCTGTAATCCCAGCATTTTGGGAGGCCAAGATAGGAGGATTGCTTGAGCCCAGGAGTTGAAGACCAGCCTGGACAACATAGCAAGACCCCATCTCCATTTTTAAAAGGCACAGGAAAATGATGGAAGAAAATATGACAAAATGGTAAAATAGGTTATTACAGGCACTATTAATTTTCTCCTTTATGTTTTTCCATATTTTAAAATTGTTTATAATGAACTTATATTTATTATTCTAAATTCAGAAAAAAAACTTAGAGGAGAGAAAAACCACTCGATTTTCCCCATTTTTCTTTTTCAATGTTCTATGTCAATTTCCATAACCTGACATGACAACACGTGGACTCGGGAAAGAGGCAGAAGCAACTGCTGATGTCTAGATGTGGCACCTTCTGAGGTGTTTGGGAAAGTGCTGTTACTATCCACAGTGTGCATTTTGGAACAACCCTCAGTTCTGTTGTGAACGTGTTTTGAGGTAGGTGTCCCGTCTAGGTTGTGTTTCCCTGGGAATCTAAGCAATGGTTGGAGGTGTGGTCTAATTCCCTGAGCAAAGATGTTCTGGGCATGACCTATAAGAATTCTGAAGACATGCTGGGTGAGGTGGCTCACACCTGTCATCCCAGCACTTTGGGAGGATGAGGTGGGTGGATTACTGAGATCAGGAGTTCGAGACCAGTCTGGCCAACATAGTGAAACCGTGTCTCTACTAAAAAAACACAAAAATTAACCAGGTGTGGTATTGCGTGTCTGTGATCCCAGCTACTCAGGAGATTGAGGCAAAAGAATCACTTGAATCTGGGAGGTGGAGGTTACAGCGAGCAGAAATTGTGCCACTGTACTCCAGCCTGGGCAACAGAGTGAGACTCCATCTCAAAATAATAATAATTAATGATAATAAAAATAAATGCTGAATACTTGCAGAGAATAAGATTAGG
The DNA here is from genome assembly GCF_008728515.1 of Papio anubis. Taxonomy (NCBI): domain Eukaryota; kingdom Metazoa; phylum Chordata; class Mammalia; order Primates; family Cercopithecidae; genus Papio; species Papio anubis. Next base: position 111,528,191 of record NC_044985.1, read on the forward strand.
GTGAATTACTTACTGAAACCTATGGCCTGAGCAAACTTGAGCCCAAGAATCCCCTGATATTTCCCCCAAATTACTTCACTTTCAGCCTACAGGAACCCTGAGACATTGAGGTTTTTGGCCAATTGAAAAATCAGACATCTGCATTCCACAGAGAGGGGAGGGCAGCCATTGTGTGCTGTCACTGCTGCTGTTTTTGCCTGACATCCCCCAGCCCAGCCCCAAGCTATTGTATGTGTATTGGAGGACACACGGGTCCAGGAAAGTAGAAGAATTAGGAGCACTGCTCTGCCTGGTTGGGGGTTACTGAGGTCATTAATCCTTCTTAGCTGTGATGTCAAAAGCACACTACAGGCTGGGCGCAGTGGCTCATGCCTACACTCCCAACACTTTGGAAGGCTGAGGTGGGTGGATCACCTGATGTCGGGAGTTCGAGACCAGCCTGGCCAACATGGTGAAACCCTGTCTCTACTAAAAATACAAAAATTAGCCAGGTGTGGTGGTGCATGCCTGTAATCCCAGCTACTTGGGAGGTTGAGGCATGAGAACTGCCTGAACCCAGGAGGCAGAGGTTGTAGTAAGCCAAGATTGTGCCACTGCACTTCAGCGTGGGCGGCAGAGCGAAATTCCGTCTAAAAAAAAAAGAAGAGCACAAAAACAAGGTCCCCAAACAGAGTCCGGAGTTAGCCGTCTGTAGCTGAACCTAGTGGCATGGACCTATAGTCCCAGCTATTGGCAGGCTGAGGATGGAGAAGCAGTTGAACCCAAGAAGCTTGAGGTTGCAGTGAACTGTGATTGCACCACTGCACTCTAGTCTGGGTGACTGAGCAGGACCCTGTGTCAAAACGTTAAGAAACAAAATAAAACAAAAAGGACAGCCCTCTCATACAGCAGGGCAGACAGGTCTGGAAGGAGCAGGAACCAATTGAGGGAGTCTGGTCCTTGTTGTCTCTAACGTGGGCATCATAGACATTACATGAATGTCTCAAGTGGGGCGCTGGGCAGCCGAAACGGAGAGCAGGAGGAATCCTCGCAGCCCCGCACCTGTGAGAGGTGTATCAGGGGAGGGTGTCTTAAGCCGTTCTTCTGCTTTCAAAAAGTCAGCTTATGAAAGAGGTGCCAGTTGTAAATCCACAGACAGTGACATCCCGGGGGACAGGCAGCCACTGCAGAGCCTGGTCGTTGTTGATCAGAACCTGCAGTATAAGTTCCAAGAGGGACTGCAGGGTCCCCACAGCACGAGCCTCTTCTGTGAGTTGTCTGGAGAACAGAGATTAGCCGGGCAGACCTTAAACTCTGGAGATAGTCAGGCAAGAGCCTTACCCTACTGACTTACTCACGCCCACGGGCTAGCTGGGGCAGGAAGTGGAGGCCTGACAGGTAGAGTCAGGTGGACTGAATGGGATCATTCCAAATAAACATTCCATTAGTGTGTGGGCAGGCCGAAGCCTGGAGCCTCTCCATGGCTCTTAAATGCGAGAGAGGCACGAGAGCAGGCCAGCCACCAAATGTAAACTTTGTTGCTTTTCCCAATTATTTAACAGATAAACAGCAAACAGAAACCTCACCCTTGGCAGATGACTTAGGACTAGGCCCTAAATAATTGTATTTTTAGGATTTCACATAGCACAATATTTGTTTTTGGAATGTTTAATGATCAAGCAATTCTTCTGGTGAATGAAAAATTCCAAGGAGCTAGAAAAGAGAATGTTTGTGTTTTAAGGTGAGATATAATGTGCAAGATAATACATTCAGAAATGCCTACTCTGTTTCTTTCTATTTTTCTGAGATGGAGTTTCAGTCTGTCACCCAGGCTGGAGTACAATGGCACAATCTTGGCTCACTGCAACCTCTGCCTCCTGGGTTCAAGTGATTCTCCTGCCTCAGCTTCCCGAGTAGCTGGTCTAATTTTTTTTTTTTTTTTTAAACAGTCTCCCTCTGTCTCCCAGGCTGGAGTGCAGTGGCACGATCTTGGCTCACTGCAGTCTCCACCTTCTGGGTTCAAGGGATTCTCCCGCCTCAACCTCCTGAGTAGCTGGGACTGCACGCATGCGCCACCACATCCAGCCAATTTTTGTATTTTTTGGTAGAGATACGGTTTCATCATGTTGGCCAGGTTTGTTTCAAACTCCTGACCTCGGGTGATCTGCCCACCTTGGTCTCTCAGAGTGCTGGGATTACAGGCTTGAACCACCGCGCCTGGCCTTTTTTCTTTTGATTCTGATTTTCATTAATTCTTTCAAGAAGGTTTTGTTGTTGTTGTTGTTGTTTTGTTTCTTTGTTTTTTTGTTTTTTTTTTTTTTGAGACAGAGTTTCCCTCTTGTTGCCCAGGCTGGAGTGCAATGGAGCGATCTCGGCTCACCGCAACCTCCGCCTCCGAGGTTCAAACGATTTTCCTGCCTCATCCTCCCAAGTAGCTAGGATTACAGGCATGTGCCACCATGCCTGGCTAATTTTGTACTTTTAGTGGAGACGGGGTTTCTCCATGTTGGTCAGGCTGGTCTCGAACTCCCGACCTCAGGTGATCTGCCCTCCTCGGCCTCCCAAAGTGCTGGGATTACAGGAGTGAGCCACCGCGCCCAGCCGAGAAGTTTTTTTTTTTTTTTTTTTAATAGATCCTAAGACTGTGTGATGAATTCCAATAGAGAGAAAAACAATGTTTTGTCTAACCTGTGACAACTGAGAAGTATCAACAGAAACACAAGAGTTTTACCTGGCTTTGGATTCAGTCTCTCATGGTTATAAAGAAATGAAGACTATCCTTAAATGTTCTAGGCATTTATTTAATTCAAAAGATACCTATTGAATACTTACAATGTGTTGGGCACTATTTTAAGCCTTGGGGCAAAAACTATACACATATTTAAGTTCTTACGAACACAAACGTCTTAGAGGTGTGTTCTCAAGAGGTGAGTAAAAGTTAAATTTAGCATTATTAGCTTGTTAAGACGTTCACGAGGTAGGGCATAAGACAACTCATGAGATCTTTTACGAGATCTCATAAACAACAACAAGAGATGGGATAAACAACAAGAAATGGGCCACATATTGGGCTTGGCTTGCTGGAGTTGCTATATAAGGGCTTCCCCGGACAGAAGGAGGCATCAGACCTCTTCATCTCTCCTGAGTCCTCCCTCCTCACTTCTCCTGAGTCCTCTCTACTGACACCATGGGTTGCTGTGGTTGTGGAAGTTGTGGTGGCTGCGGTGGTGGCTGTGGTGGCTGTGGTGGTGGCTGCGGTGGTGGCTGCGGTGGTGGCTGTGGTGGCTGTGGTGGCTGTGGTGGTGGCTGTGGCAGCTGCACCACCTGCAGGTGCTACCGGGTGGGCTGCTGCTCCAGCTGCTGCCCCTGCTGCCGCGGCTGCTGTGGGGGCTGCTGTAGCACACCGGTGATCTGCTGCTGCCGCCGCACCTGCAGCTCTTGTGGCTGCGGCTGTGGGAAGGGCTGTTGCCAGCAGAAGGGGTGCTGTCAGCGGAAGTGCTGCTGCCAGAAGCAATGCTGCTGCTAGGTGGGAACCCAGCCTCTGGGCAGGGGCTGCAGGTGCTCATGCTGCTGGTAAGACTGCGGGTCTGCAGGTACCACAGGGAGGCAGCTTGCTCCCCTTGCTGTGGCTTTGCTCCATCCCATCCTGTGTGCTCCCTGCTGTCTCCCCGTCACCTGGACTTCATGGCACTTTTCTGCTTGGTTCTCATCCCTGTAGTTTGAGGAATTCTTTCTATTGTTAAGGTAGCCACATGGGCATCTGGTACAATGTCATTCGAGCACAAAGATGCAGGACATGTTGAGTTTTGAGCTCAGCAAAGCGGGATCATGATTTTGACTGTGTTTTCTTCTTTGAACTCTTTTCTCTCTAGGCATTAGGTCTTCTCCTGTGTTCCACATATGCTCTGTCTTTTCTGTGGCCATAGAGTCTTTTCTAGGTGTTCTCCTAAAATTTTCTTTTTTTTGTTTTTAAATTTTGCTACTTCATGGTCTTTATTTTACTGCTATAATTTTGATTACATCACCAAAAAATCTTTTTTCCCTTTTGTAGTAACCCATCTCTATTTTTTTACTTGAAAAAAATTGATAGATAATAGATGTAGATATTTGGGGGGAGGTACATGTGATATTTTAATATATTTGCATAATGTGTAATAATCAAATCAGGGTAATTGGGATATTGATCACCTTAAATCTTTTTCTTTTATCCTGGGAACATTCAAATTATTCTCTACCAGCTGTTTTGAAATGGGTAATAGATTATTGTTTGCTATAGTCCCTCTACTGATTTATTGAACACTAGGTGTTGTTTCTTCTAACTGTATTTTTGTATTCATTAATCAACGATTCTTCATGAAAAATTTCATAATAAAATGTAAAAGTGAACTCTGAACAGTTTCCCTTAGTTTTATTCTTATAGATATTTTCCATTAAACTTCCATTAATTATGATTTCCCACGGGTTGGAGGCCATCAAGGATACACACATCATTATACCCTTGTGTGGTTTACATTCCATTTATACACAAATAACCACAAACATGAGGTAGAAAAATAACGAACGTGTTAAAAGTTCTATGTTGATGTGCACATCATGGGCAGGAACAACTCCACATTGCTGGATGGGGAATGGGTGTCATTCAAAGGAACTCGGATCACTTCAAGAAGGAAGGGACATTTGGGAGTGTGTTTTGAAGAATTAGTAAGGTTTTGACAGGTGGAGGTGGTTGGGGCAGATGTTTTGAGAAGGGCAAAAATGCGAGAATGGAAAAGTTCAAGACATACATGGGACAAATCATGAATCTGACCTACAGTAGGCTAATACAAATAGTTACAAGTCAACAATGACAGGAAGGCTGTCCTAGGATTTGGAAGGCTGAGGGGTTAAGAATAACAGCAAGAACAATAGCAACAGTAACTGGCATTCACGTTGCCCTTAAAAGCCAGGTATTCTGGCCAGGCGTGGTGACTCATGCCTGTAATCTCAGCACTTTGGTTTGTGTTTTGTTTTGTGTTTTAGACAGAGTCTCAATCTCTCACCCAGGCTGGAGTGCAGTGGCGTGATCTTGGCTCACTGCAACCTCCGCCTCCTGGGTTCAAGTGGTTCTCATGCCTCAGCCTCCCGAGTAGCTGGGATCACAGGTCTGCGCCACCACGCCTGACTAATTTTTGTATTTTTAGTAAAGACGGGGTTTCGCTGTGTTGGCCAGAGTGGTCTTGAACTCTTGGCCTCCAGTGACCTGCCCGTCTCAGTCTCCCAAAGTGCTGGAAGGATCACTTGAGCCCAGGAGTTCAAGACCAGTCTGGGCAACATAGCGGGACCCAGTCTCTACAAAAAATACAGAAATAAACTGGGCGTGATGCCATGCGGCTTTAGTCCCAGCTATTTGAAAGGCTGAGGTGGGAGGATCACTTGAGCCTGGGAGGTGGAGGCTGCAGTAGCCATGATAGTGCCACTGTACTCCAGCCTGGGTGATAGAGTGAAAAGGGGACAGGCATTCTTCTAACCACATACATGTATCATGTTGCACAGAGGGAAATGGCACAGAGAAGTTATTAAGAAACTTGCTCAAAGTACATAACTGCTGCTGTGGGCGCTGCACACACAGCAATGCTATGGGCTGGGGACGGCTTTTGTGAGGGGACACTTACCTGGACAGCAATGCACAGAATTAATCGGTTCACGGGGAGAACGGAGCAGTGTCAGCAATCCTGAGCAAAGCGATGAGGGCCCAAGACAACAGCAGAGTGGGAATGGCAAGAGTATTTGTGGGGAGTTAAGGCATAACACAAAACCCAACAAATGAGGGGAACTTCTGCGATGACAAAACAGGCAAGATGACAAAACAGGCAAGATGACAATGGTGATTTAACAATGCACTGGGACTTCTATTCTTTTATTAGAGATTCGAGAAATTGTACAAGGTATCCCAGTTTATTTGTTATTTTTATTTTATTTTATCTTATTTTTTCAACAAGTTCTTGCTGTGTTGCCCAGGCTGGAGTACAGTGGCACCATCATGGCCGACTAAAGCTTCAACCTCCTGGGCTCAAGCGATCCTCCCACCTCGGCCTCCTGAGTAGTTGAGATCACAGGTGCATGCTACCACACTTTTTACATTTTGTGATAGAATTGAGGTCTTGCTGTGTTGCCCAGGCTGGTCTCAAACAGTTGGGCTCAAGTGATCTTCCTAAGATGCTTGGATTACAGGTGTGTGCCGCTGTGCCTGGCCCCCATTTTAAAATTCTTATCAAATATGATCAATTAGGTCAGGAATTGGCCATTTCCTTTAAAGTTGTTCTTTTCGCTCTGTTAAGATGTAGCAGGAAAGGGAGCTGATAATCTAAAAATGCTGTCTAATACATGTGCATGACAACTCCCTTACATATCACTGATCCCGATCTTGGTGTGTTCATTCTATTGCAGATGCAGTGTGAAATAGTTATTTGGAGAAAAGGCAGGTCTGCTTGACTGGCTACCTTGGGCTGATCTGAAAAGATCTAGGCTTGAAAAAAATTGCCTTTCTTTTTTTTTTTTTTTGAGATGGAGTCTTGTGCTGTCGCCCAGAAGTGCAATGGCGCAATCTCTGCTCACTGCAACCTCTGTCTCCTGGGCTCAAGCAGTTCTCCTGTCTCAGCCTCCTGAGTAGCTGGGATTACAGGCATGCGCCACCACGCCTGGCTAATTTTTATATTTTTAGTAGAGATGGGAGTTTCACCATGTTGGCCAGGCTGGTCTCGAACTCCTGACCTCAAATGATCTGCCTGCCTTGGCCTCCCAGAGTGCTGGGATTACAGGCACGAGCCACCGTGCCTGGCCTGCTTTTTTATTTTATTTTATTTATTTATTTTTAATTTATTTTTTGAGACAAAGTCTTCCTCTTTTTCTCAGGCTGGAATGCAGTGACGGGATCTCAGCTCACTGCAACCTCCACCTCCCAGGTTTAGGTGATTCTCTCATCTCAGCCTCCCAAGTAGCTGAGACTAGTCATATGCTACCATACCTGGCTAATTTTTGTGTTTTTAGTAGAGATGAGGTTTCAACATATTGGTCAGGCTGGTCTCGAGCTCCTGACCTCAAGTGATCCACCCATCTTGGCCTCCCAAAGTGCTGGGATTACAGGCATGAGCCACCACACCCAGCCAAAAATTGCTTTTTTAGTCTACTTAAATGAATCCTTCCTTCCTTCCTTCCTTCCTTCCTTCCTTCCTTCCTTCCTTCCTTCTTTCCTTCCCTCCTCCCTGCCTCCCTCCTTCCTTCCTTTCTTCCTAAGCTTTTCTCCTTTTTTTTCCCTTCTTTCTTTCCTTTCAAGACAGGGTCTCACTGTCACCCAGGCTGGAGTGCAACCTTGACCTCCTAGGCTCAAGCAATCCTCCTGCTTTAGCCTCCCAAGTAGCTGGAATTACAGGCATGCACCACCACACCCGCCTAATTAAAATTTTTTTTTTTGTCGAGACAGGGTCCTGCTCTGTTGTCCAGGCTGGTCTCAACATCATGGCCTCAAACAATTTTCCTACCTTATCCTCCCAAAGTGCTGTAATTACAGGTGTGAGCCACCTCCTATTTATCGAATGTTGATCTTTTGCATTCATTTTAAGAATGTTTAGATGCAGGTTGTAGACTAATAACACACATATAGGGATCACAGGGCTTGGCACATGTATAGTTTGCCACTAAATATTGTTAGAATGAGCAAATGTTATATATATTATATACATTATATCTACATATAGGTCAGATGTGGTGCCTCACGCTTGTAATCCCAGCACTTCGGGAGGCTGAGGCAGGAGGATCACTTGAGGTCAGGAGTTTGAGACCAGCCTGGCCAACATGGTGAAACCCCATCTCTACTAAAAATACAGAAAGTAGCTCAACATGGTGGTATGTGCCTGTAATCCCAGCTACTTGGGAGGCTGAGGCAGGAGAATCGCTTGAACAACCGGAGGCAGAGGTTGCAGTGAGCCGAGATTATGCCACTGCACTCCAGCCTGGGAACAGAGCAAGACTCTATCTCAATAAAATAAAATAAAATAAAACCATATATATGATATATATATAATATAATATAGATTATATATGTATTTGTATATGTTACTTATATTCATTATAGTATACTTATGTTATATATGAAATTCATATATATGTTATACATATGTTACTTATATATAACAGATATATATACCTCAGATTATATATGTTACACACAATTTGTACACATCCACATGTTATATGTATATACATATGTGTGTATGTATAACACATATATGTTCTCAGAGTCTAAACTTTGTGACTTAACACGTGATTTTGTAAAATCTAGTAATTTTCGGAACATACGTTCTCGAATACGTTGTTTCCATTTTTAAGGCTGGCCTCCACCTCACTGTGTCTGTTCCTTTCTGATCTTTGGGTCAACTGTGATTGCAGGGACTTCACCCTTGTGTTTACTTTATGCTCCGCGGCTTCTACCAGAGGTTCTCACAGGTCAGAGTATTACCATCCAAAAGTCCTTTAGGCACTTCAATCCAGACAAAGCAAAGGCATCAAGATCTGCTGTATGTACTTATATGAAGAATGTCCATTGGCTCACACCTATAGTCCCAGCACTTTGGGAGGCCTAAGTGGGTGGATCACTTGAGGTCAGGAGTTCGAGACCAGCGTGGGCAACATGGTGCAGCCCTGTCCCTACTAAAATTACAAAAAATAACTGGGTGTGGTGGTGGGCGCCTGTAATCCCAGCTACTCAGGAGGCTGAGGCAAGAGAATTGCTTGAACCCAGGAAGCAGAGGTTGCAGTCAGCCGAGCCAAGTTCGTGCTGCTGCACTCCCGCCTGGGCAATAGAGCAAGACTCTGTCTCAAATATAAAAAAAATCCTTGAATTGTGTGTTTGTGCTGGCTGGCTAGTGAGCTATTTGTGAAAAGGGTGAGTGTGTGGTGTAAGAAGGTGCACACGGAGTAATGACGGTTGGTTTTGTCACCGGTAGAGGGTCATGACTGCAAGTTGTCCAGGTTCTTGTCATTTTGAACAAAGAACTGGACAAACTGCCCAGTAAAGAAAATAAAAATAAAAATAAAAAAAAGAGAATGAAGCAACAAAAGAATGAAAGCAGGGATTGATTGAAAATGAAAGTACACTCCATAGTGTGGGTTCCGGCCCAGCAGTGGCTCAAGGGCCCAGATACAGAATCTTCTTGGGTTCAAATACCACCTAGAAGTTTCCCACTGGCCACTTCATACTCACCTCATGTAAATGAAGTGGTAGCCCACAACCAGTCTGATTGGCTGTGGACAGCAGCCAACCAGAGGCTGAAGTGAAGTTACAAAGGTCACTCTTCAGTGCAAACCTCTGATTGGTTGCTTTTTTGCACCAATTGGTTGGCTAGGGTGAAGTTACAAAGTTATAATTCTATGCAAATGAAGTACACAAAGAAGAAGAAGTGGCTGGAGGAGGCAGAGAGGTTGTGTGAGCGGAGATCACACCACTGCACTCCAGCCTGGGCGACGGAGTGAAACTCCATCTCAAAAATAAAAAACCAAACCCCCAAAAACCAAAGGTCAATTATTCAGAAATACAGTATAACATAGTAAACAATTTCTTAACTAACTTTTTGTAAGCACGTTATCTACCAACAGTAGCATATTGTATTTGTCTGCTAGGGCTGCCATAACAAAACACACAGGCTGGGGAGGCTTAAACAATAGAAATGTATTTTCTCACAGTCTGGAGGCTGGAAGTATAAGATCAAGATGCCAGTGAAATCGCCTTTGTAAAATTACAATTGAGTAAATTATGGCAGTGAAAGCCGACTCCATCTTGCTTCTAGCCTTTAAGCTATCCTTGTTCATTTCTGGGCATAGGCAGAACTAACTTTGGGAAGGAATTCAGTTCATGGTTTGACTCTGAAATAAAATTGATAATAACTCTTTCCCTAAAAGACCCCCTTCTTGCCTGGGGACCAGTCTGCCTTTGCAAGACTAACAAAAATTAGCTACAAGATTAGAAATTACAGATAAGGGGTCATGCAGCCTCTGAATCCAAGAGTCCAAACCTCCCCAAATTGTTCTTGGGGGTAATATCACTATTGTAAACCTAAGATCAGTGCTTGTGATATTTTGCAGACCCTGCACTCGATGGATTAGCTGATACCATCCAGACCAGTAACCTGGCTAAACCAGTTCTGCCTTCCCACCCAGGAACAGAGAACAGCAAGAAAAAGTCACTTCGGGTCAGGTGCGGTGGCTCACATCTGTAATCCCAGCACTTTGGAAGGCCAAGATGGGTGGATCACTTGAGGTCAGGAGTTCGAGACCAGCCTGACCAACATGGCAAAACCCTGTCTCTAATGAAAATACAATATTAGGCAGGTGTGGTGTTGCGAGCTTGTAATCCCAGCTACTTGGGAGGTTGAGGCAGGAGAATTGCTTGAACCTGGGAGGCGGAGATTGCAGTGAGCTGAGATTGCACCATTGCACTCCCGCCTGGGCAACAAGAGGGAAATTCCACCTCAAAAAAAACAAAACAAAACAAAACAAAAAACAAAACAAAAAAGGAAAAACTCACTTCAACCCCCTATGATTCCATCTCCAACCTGACCAATCAGAACTCCCCACTTCCCAAGCCCCTACCTGCCAAATTATCTTTAAAAGCTCTGATCTCTGAATGCTTGAATGCTCTGGGAGAATGATTTGGGTAGTATCGAAACTCTGGTCTCCCGCTCAGCCGGCTCTGCATAAATTACTTTCTCCACTGCAATTCCCCTGTCTTGATAAATTGGCTCTGTCTAGGCAGCAGGCAAGGTAAACCCATTGGGTGGTTATACCAGCAGGGTTGGTCTTTTTTGTATCTTCTCTTCTTGGCTTGCAGATGACCCTCCTGCCATGTCCACATATGGCGTTTTCTCTGTGTCCACTCATCTCTGGTGCCTCTTTCTTTTCTTTTCTTTTCTTTTCTTTTCTTTCTTTCTTTCTTTCTTTCTTTCTTTCTTTCTTTCTTTCTTTCTTTCTTTCTTTCTTTCTTTCTTTCTTTCTCTCTCTCTCTCTCTCTCTCTCTCTTCCCTTCCTTCCTTCCTTCCTTCCTTCCCTCCTTCCTTCCCTCCTTCCTTCCTTTCTTCCTTCCATTTTTTTTTTTTTTTTTTTGACAGAGTCTTGCCCTGTCGCTCAGGCTGGAGTACAGTGGCGTGATCTCGCCTCAATGCAACCTCCACCTCCCAAGTTCAAATGATTCTTCTGCCTCAGCCTCCTGAGTAACTGGGATTACAGGGGCCCACCACCATGCCCAGCTAATTTTTGTATTTTTAGTAGAGATGGAGTTTCACCATGTTGACCAGGCTGGTCTTGAACTCCTGACCTCCTGATCTGCCTGCCTCGGCCTTCCAAAGTGCTGGGACTACAGGCGTGAGCCACCGCGCCCGGCCTGCCTTTTTCTTCTCATGTGAACACTGGCCATATTGAATTAGGGTCCCAACTTAAGGGCCTCATTGAATTGAATTACCTCCTAAGAGGCCCCATCTCCAAATACAGTCACATCAGGGGTTAGGGCTTCAATATATGAATTTTGGTGGGAGGCAGGGGTCACACTTCAGTCCATAGCACATATCATTATTGTAAATCCACAAAGGTGGAGTAGTTTGAACAAAACACGTAGAATTAGGGGAGCCCCAGACTAATTAATCTCTAAGAATAGAAGTGGGGAAAGTTGACATATGATGTGTAAATCCCATACCTACTCCTACATGGGCACGATACCTGTGAGCAAGAATATTTGTTGTATTGTTTATAGAAGAAAAGGGTTTGAAACTACCTAATGGCCCAACAAAGGAAGACTTAGTTAAGCTTGGTACATGTGTGAAAAGAAATAAAATATAGTAACAAATGAGAAGGAGGCAGCTGCCTATGTATTATTTTTATTTTATTTTATTGATGAGAAAATCAAGATAAGAAACAGAATGGTATACTCAGTTACCACAGGGGTCTGTATATGTATAGAATATCTTTTTCTTTTCTTTTGGTTTTTTTGAGACGGAGTTTCACTCTTGTTGCTCAGGCTGGAGTGCAATGGCATGATCTCGACTCACTGCAACCTCCACCTCCCAGGTTCAAGCGATTCTCCTGTCTCAGCCTCCTGAGTAGCTAGGATTATAGGCACCCGCCACCATGCCAGGCTAATTTTTGTATTTTTAGTAGAGATGGGGTTTCACCATGTTGGTCAGGCTGGTCTAGAACTCCTGACTTCAAGTGATCCACCCGCCTTGTCCTCCCAAAGCGCTGGGATTGCAAGCCTGAGCCATCTCGCCCAGGCAAAAAAGACACTTCTGTCACTCAGCAAATTTTAAAGGTTTTAGGAGTTCTGTGCCAGAAACAAGGGACGAATCCCAACTACGTGTTTTATGACGCTGCCTTCTATAAGAAGCAGAGAGGTGCTTTAGTAGAGACAGGGTGGCAAATGGCCAGAGATGAGGTCTGAGAGCTAAGAGGACCAGGTCAAGAAATAAAGAAGTTAAAGAATTTCTGCTTTAGATTCCTGAATATTTCTCTATGATAGACGCTAAAAATGGATTTCCCAGGTTGAAATTTGAATTCTGATAGGCTCACCTAAGTTGCTACAATTTGAACTCGTGCTAATGGCATCTGAATGGCCCATTTCTCACTCTTGTTAACACTGGGTATTTATTTCTCTTGCCAATCTGGAAGGAGCATGAGGCACTTCCTTGAGTGTCAGGGATCCCAGGCTCATTTCCTCACGTAAGTTCCGCATCACTGCTCCTTTTTCTGGCAATTGCTTGTTCATATGTGTTAAGCAAAGTTAACGAACCTCTGTTACTTTCCTCATCTGTAAAATGGGGATAGTAATATCTTCCAACAACGTTCTGGAGAGAAAATTGTGTATGTCACTCGCAGAGAGCTTTGAGAGGTGCCTGGCCGAGGCCCAGGGGATGTTTGATGTACTCTGTGCATGGTGGTGCTAGTGCTGTTGAAAACTCCTGTGATTATTATGTGCTGATTTTTTTTTTTTTTTTTTTTTTTGAGACGAACTCGCTCTGTCACCCAGGCTGGAGTGCAGTGGTGTGATCTCGACTCACTGCAAGCTCCACCTGCCGGGTTCATGCCATTCTCCTGCCTCAGCCTCTCAAGTAGCTGGGACTACAGGCGCCCGCCACCTTGCCCGACTAACATTTCATAGCTTTAGTAGAGACGGGGTTTCTCCTGACTTCGTGATCTGCCTGCCTTGGTCCCCTCAAAGTGCTGGGATTACAGGCGTAAGCCACCGAGTCCAGCCTACTATGTGCTGATTAATTGGAGGGATGGCCTGCCTGGCATTGGCCGAGACGAGAGTTTGAGGGACGACAAGTGGCAGGATCGCATCACACCCACAGGTGGCCTCTACCCTGTGGTCTTATTGCCAGGTTCGTCTCTGCAATAAATCCGAACCCATCTGGCTCAATCCTCGTAGATGTTAAGGTTGTTCAAATTCTATTTCTTCTAATCCAGTGCTGACCAAGGAATGCTTTCTTTTCTTTTTCTTTTCTTTTTTTTTTTTTTTTTTTTTGAGACGAAGTTTCACTCTTGTCCCCCAGGATGGAGTGCAGTGGCGAGATCTCAGCTCACTGCAAACTCCGCCTCCCGGGTTCAAGTGATTCTTTCCTCAGCCTCCCGAGTAGCTGGGATTACAGATGCCTGCCACCAGGTCTGGCTAATTTTTGTATTTTTAGTAGAGACGAGGTTTCACCATGTTGGTCAGGTTGGTCTTGAACTCCTGACTTCAGGTGCCTCGTCCTCCCAAAGTGCTGGGACTACAGGTGTGAGCCACCGCGCCAAGCCAGGGAAAGCTTTCACAATTGCTAGGTCTTTCAGAAAGTAGAGTTTATTTTAATTAAGTAAATAATTAAGCAAATGCTTTTAAGAGGATACCCTTGTCAGAGGATTTAAGAGTTGGCTTGCTTTGGGAGTTAAAGAAAAAAAAATTGATCACTTCTGTAAGGTCCTCTGAACGGGCTACACCATGGTGGAGCCATTGTGACCCCTGTGACCCACACATACAGGCGTCCTGGAATCCCAAAGCCTGCAGCAATAGGAGAGCCACTAAAGAAGAAGAAACAGCTAGTTCCTGCCTTAACTGATTAACCGACCTTGCAACATTCCACCATTGTTCCTGCCCAACCCTAACTAATAAATCCACCTTGTGATATTGTGCCTTGTGACCTTCCCTCACCTCGTGACTATGCACCTTGTGACATTCTTCCCCTGACTGAAAAAACTGTCGCTAACTGTAACTTTCCACTACTTTCCCTTTACCTGTAAAACTAACTGCAATGCCACCACCCTCCGCTGACGCTCTTTTTGGACTCAGCCTGCTCGCAGCTGAGTGAACAGACAGCCTTGTTGCTCAGGCTTAGCCTGTCTCTTCAATGAGACGCAGGGTGTCTCTTCAATGAGACGCGTGCACAACAATTTCTGGCTGAACTGCCTTGTTTGGGCTTGGTAGCCTTAGCCACTGTTTCAGGCCTGAATGCCTCTGGGCCTCCCTCTAACCACGCTGAATTCCTACGTGGACCTCAGCCAGATGCAGCTCTTCCAAGGGGCAGTCATCATAAGGTCCCAGCCGGGTACCTACCCATCAGCTTTGCTGGGTGCATTTTCAGTCTGCTTTTGTTCCATGCCTCTTTAACTGTGACACGAGGAGTGGGTCAACAGTTTTCATATGGATATCAGCATTTCTCCTTTGGAATTCATGGTCATTTGAAGGCTTCTGTGCTTCTCTCTCTCTCTCTCTCTTTTTGAGACTGAGTCTCACTCTATTGCCCAGGCTGGAGTGCAGTGGTGCAATCTCGGCTCACTGCAATCTCTGCCTCCCAGGTTCAAGCGATTCTCCTGCCTCAGGCTCCCAAGTAGCTAGGATTACAGGCACCCACCACCATGCCTGGTTAATTTTTATATTTTTAGCGGTGTATCATCTTAACCACTCGGCCACCTCATCCTACAATTTTTGTATTTTTAGTAGAGACAGGAATTCAGCACATTGGTCAGGTTGGTCTTGAACCCCTGACCTCAAATGATCCGCCTGCCTTCGCCTCCCAAAGTGCTGGGATTACAGGCATGAGCCACTGTGCCCAGCCTATTTTTTTTTTTGAGACAAAATCTCACTCTGTCACCCAGGCTGAAGTGCAGTGGCAGGAGCTCAGCTCACTGCAAGCTCTGCCTCCAGGTTCAAGCGAGTCTCCTGCCTCAGTCTCCCTAGTAACTGGGACTACAGGGGCCCACCACCATGTCCGGCTAGTTTTTGTATTTTTAGTAGAGACAGGGTTTCACCATGTTGGCCAGGCTGGTCTCAAACTCCTGACCTCAAGTGATCTACCCGCCTCAGCCTCCTAAAGTGCTGGGATTACAGGAGTGAGCCACTGCACCCGGCTCTCTCTTTTTTTTAAAATAGAGATGGGTTTTTGCGTGTTACCCAGGCTGGTTTCGAACTCCTGAGCTCAAGCAGTCTGCCTGGCTCGGCCTCCCCCAGTGCTGCGAATACAGGTGTGAGTCACCGCGCCCAGCCCTGTGCTTCTCTTTACCACAGCCTACAAACTCCGATGTAATCTAGTCCTCAACTACCAGCTTTCAGTGCACCCCTCTGTGCTGGACTGCAGCTCATCTCTTCTCAATCTTCCCTGACTCAGGGCCTTTGCACCTACTGTCTCTTCAGTTTAGAACGCACTTTACCCCCATTTTGCACTTCTGGCTCCTTATCCCTCTGTCAGGTCTCACAGAGTCCTCTGCCCCATTATTGTCATCATTGCATTCCTTACACATTGACATTATATATATTTGCCATTTATGGTCTGTTTTCCTCCACATTTGGTGCAAATGTCGTGGAAGTCTGTCTGCTTTAGTGCTATATCCCTAGGGCTGGGACTAGCCTATGCTAATCAGTACAAATTAGTAGAATGAAAAACAGAACAAGAGTGACCTAATGTCTGCAGAAATTGGATCAGCAGTCCTAGTTCCCAAACACGCAGATACTGAGGGCCTGGTGTGGCCTTCAAGGCCTTCCCAAATCTTATGACAGCTCTTTTTCTAAACTCAATGTCTAAAATTCCCCTTCATCTGAGCCATGTTTACATCAACCCGCACACTTTCATCCACCATCTCTGCTGGTTAGACTGTTTGTTTCTCTACTTGGAATACACTTTCTGCTACCCCCAGGCCAGCTTTCAGCACATGGGATGCTGACCTCTCCATGTGTGTAGCTGCCATCTCCATGTGGATGCTGTGCAACCTCATGATGCTATTTTATGAGTTGGCAAGAGTCCAAAAAAGGGGCCTTGCTGGGTGAGCCTGAAGCAGTTGATGAAGATCAAGGTGTCCTTGATGTCCTTGCCATTGTCCTTGTTCTGCGGCTTAAGTTGGCGCATGGGGGAAGGCTCAGGCCTTCTTCCTCTGGGTTCACTGGCTCGTGTGTTCCTTTTCTTTTTCAAAAGCTACTGCAGGAAAAGTCTTGATAGCAGAAGTCAGTTATTAAAAGCTGTGTAAATGTACTAAAGATGACAGGTGCCAGACACATTTTCATTTAACATTTTACTCTCAACTGGGAATTGTTTGCCTTTGAAGGAATGTCAGGCACAGTTCCTAGTTGGGGCTGGAGCGTTTTTGTGATGTTCTGTCTAAGTCTTGGTCTACAGAAGAAAACCGGCTGCATGGATAGCACGAAGAATACCAATTCACTTGAGTAATAATTATGCAAAATCAGGGTTCAGGGCCCACTAGGTAATCATCCAACATTTCTGTACTGACTGTTGCACATAACACAAGAGAGTGAAGTATGCCAGATCCAGGAAAAGGCAAAGTTCAATAATTCGCTATAAATACAACTTTATAGCCATTTCCCCAGAGTAAAGGGCGAAGTTTAATAACTGGCTATAAATACAACTTTATTGCTACATCTCCAGACTCTATTTTTATAGTGAGGATAATGGCTTCTTAAATGATTAACACAGTTGATAGCTACTGCTCTTTGTCTTTGAAGAAGCATATGGTATTTCGTGGAAATGTGCGTATGTGTGTTTGTGTTTGTATCTTAAGTCAAACATTAACAAACAGCACGGAAAGTCCCTTGTTTTCTTGTCTTGCACTTAGCCTTTTGCATCTCACTTCTTTCTTTCTTTCTTTCTTTCTCTTTCTTTCTTTCTTTCTTTCCTTCCTTCCTTCCTTCCTTCCTTTCTTCCTTTCTCTTTTTTTTTCTTTCTTTCTTTCTTTCTTTCTTTCTTTCTCTCTCTCTCTCTCTCTCTTTTCTTTCTTTCTTTCTTTCTTTCTTTCTTTCTTTCTTTCTTTCTTTCTTTCTTTCCTCTTTCTCTCTCCTTCTTTCTCTTCTTTCTCTTCTCTCTCTCTTTCTCTCTCTTTCTTTCTCTCTTTCTTTCTTTTTCTTTCTTTCTTGACAGAGTCTCACTCTGTTGCCCAGGCTGGAGTGCAATGGCACAATCTTGGCTCACTGCAACCTCTGCCTCCCAGGTTCAAGCGATTCTCCTGCCTCAGCCTCCTGAGTAGCTGGGATTATAAGCACCCACCACCATGCCCAGCTAATTTTTTGTATTTTTAGTAGAGACAGGGTTTTACCATGTTGGCCAGGCTGGTGTTGAACTCCTGACCTCAGGTGATGCACCCATCCACCCTCCTTGGCCTTCCAAAGTGGTGGGATTACAGGCATGAGCCACTGGGCCCTGCTACATCTTGCTTATTTCTAAGGAAAACTACTGAACGGGGATCTTTCTCCTGGCATGTACATGTGGGTATACAGTACCTCCTGTCTGAGTTCTAACCAGGCCTGACCCTGCTTAGCTTCCTCAATCAGATGATATCGGGTACGTTCAGGGTGCTATGGCCATAGACTATATAGTGTCTTACATAAGATACAGCACATGTTATGTAAATAAATGATATTCACACAAAAATGTGCCTATCTTCCCCTCCATCCCATAGATTTGGGTTTACCTATCAGCTCTCAGAGTGGAGGACTGAAGGAAGCCCAGAAAGACAAAATCAATTTAGTCCAGGTGCGGTGACTCATGCCTGTAATCCCAGCATTTTGGGAGGCCAAGTTGGGCGGATCACATGGTCAGCTTGAGACCAGCCTGGTCAACATGGTGAAACCTTGTCTCTACTAAAAATACAAAAATCAGCCGGGCATGGTGGCGGGCGCCTGTAATCCCAGCTACTCGGGAGGCTGAGGCAAGAGAATTCCTTGAGGCCGGGTGCGGTGGCTCACGCCTGTAATCCCAGCACTGTGGGAGGCCGAGGCTGGCGGATCACGAGGTCAGGAGATCGAGACCATCCTGGCTAACACAGTGAAACCCTGTCTCTACTAAAAAATACAAAAAACTAGCCGGGCGTGGTGGGGGGCACCTGTAGTCCCAGCTGCTTGGGAGGCTGAGGCAGGAGAATGGCGTGAACCTGGGAGGCAGAGCTTGCAGTGAGCTGAGATCACGCCACTGCACTTCAGCCTGGGTGACAGAGTGAGACTCCGTCTCAAAAAAAAAAAAAAAAAGAGAGAATCCCTTGAACCCAGGAGGCAGAGGTTGCAGTGAGCTGAGACCATGCCATTGCACTCCAGCCTGGGTGATAGAGCGAGACTCTGTCTCCAAAAAAAAAAAAATTTTCAATTTATATTGGAAAATCAAGGAAGGATTAGATTGGGCGGGGGTGGGGCCGGGGAGGGGGAGATGGTGAGATCCTAAGAGAAGAAAGCCAAGACTGAGTTCTTTGGGAATCTGGGGGGATTTTTGGGAGCCTGGAGAGAGATGAGGACCTCTGCCATGCTCTGATGGGGAGGCACACTGAGACCAAGGGATGAGTACGTTGATAGTGCTTTTCTCTGGCTCCTATAATTTGCTGCCCATTTTGAACTTTGCTAAGAGAGTGCAGTGAAGATTCTGATTGTTCGTTATTGTTTTCTTGGTTAACTGACTTTGTTTCTTTTTGCTTTTTTCCTAGAAAATCATGAAACAAGGAATAAAACTATGATTTTGTACTGAGATAGACAGCAAGGCAGCACAGTTTTACACAGACTGCACACACCCATCTCTCTGTCACTCTGTCTAGACTATTTATTTGTTTATTTATTTATTGAGACAGAGTTCTGCTGTGTTGCCCAGGCTGGAATGCAGTGGCACGATGATCTCGGCTGACTGCAACCTCCGCCTCCCAGGTTCAAGCAATTCTCTTGCCTTAGCCTCCTGAGTAGCTGGGGTTACAGGCACGTGCCACCACATCTGGCTAATTTTTATATATTTAGTATAGATGGGGTTTCACCATGTTGGCCAGGCTGGTATTGAACTCCTGACCTCAGGTGATCCACCTGCCTTGGTTCCCCAAAGTGTTGGGATTACAGGCGTGAGCCACCATGCCTGGCCTAAACTTATATTCATTTTATATTGCACAAATAGATTATGATGATGGAGAAATTTATTCTCTGGAACTGGACAAAGTAGAAAGCAGACAATCACAGTGAATCTCATCACCTAAAGGTAACCACTTTTGCATTTGGTGGCTATGCTTTTAGGTTTTTCCTAAGCATGTACAAATAAAAGTTACTATTTGCAAAGTGAGACTTATGTTCTATATGCTATATATTTTTTGTGCAACTTGCTTTTCTTTTCTTTTTTTCTTTTTTCTTTTTTTTTTTGTTTGAGACGAAGTCTTGCTCTGTCGCCCAGGCTGAAGTGCAGTGGTGGGATCTTGGCTCACTGCCACCTCTGCTTCCTGAGTTTGAGTGATTCTTCTGCCTCAGCCTCCTGAGTAGCTGGGATTACAGGTGCAGGCCACTATGCCTGGCTAATTTTTTATATTTTAGTAAAGACAGGGTTTCACTGTACTGCCCAGGCTGGTCTCGAACTCCTGAGCTCAGGCAATCTACCCCCTTCGGCCTCCCAAAGTTATGGGATTACAGGCATGAGCCACCACGCCCAGCCTTGCTTTTCTTACTTATTATTACAGTACTGCATGTCTTTTCTGTTGTCTACACGCACCTTTTAACAATTTTTGCAAAGTTTTCCATCTTATAGATTTACCACAATATTTTTAAACATTTTTAAATTTTTATTTTATTTTACTTTATTTTTTTGAGATGGAGTCTCACTCTGTCACCTGGGCTGGAGTGCAGTGGCACCACTTGGCTCACTGCCACCTCCGCCTCCCAGGTTCAAGTGATCCTCCTACTTCACCCTCCCAAGTAGCTGGGATTATAGGCATGTGCTGCTGAACCCAGCTAATTTTTGTATTTTTAGCAGAGACAGGGTTTCACCATGTTGGCTAGACTGGTCTCAAACTCCTGACCTCCAGTGATCTGCCTGCCTTGGCCTCCCAAAGTGCTGGGATTACTGGAGTGAGCCACCGTGCCCAGTTCACAAATTTTTTTTTTTTTTTTAAGGTGGGGTCTTGCAATATGGCCTAAACTGAACTCAAACTCTTGGGCTCAAGTGATCCTCCTGCCTGGGCATCCCAAGTAGCTGGGGCTACAGTTGCCTGCCATTGTGCCTGGCTCCCACAATTTATTTATGTCACCAATAATGGGCATTTATGTTGTATGTAATTTTTTGATATTGTAAACAATGCTGCAATGAGCATCCTTGAACATATAGAGGTGTAGATTCTACCAGAAACTGCCCTTAAAGAAAAGATTTGTCTTTTTGTGGTGTTTGTCAGTGAAAGCACTACCCCAGTATCATGTGGCTCTGGAGGTTTCTGTGTCATTAAGTAACCTCAAAATCTGCAGCATATGGTTTTAAGTTATCTTAGTAATTTCCTCTTCTTTCATAATTGGAATTTGAGTGGAGAAAATTAAACACTATGCATGAAATAACATCATTCTTTATCTGTTCCCTACTTAATATGCAATTTCTCTTATTGGCTGGAAAAAGTGTTGATTTATCTACTTCAAGTAACAGACAATATGCTTACCTTAAATAGTAAAATGCAGAAAAGAACAATGGTCCTGAAACGCAGTCCACATCGTCACAGGAAGAGGAAAGTCTTGAGACTATGAGGACAGGGAGAGAGGCCAGAGATCAAAACTGAGCTCTAAAACAGTCCCCTCTGTTGGGTGAATTAAAAAGCAAATGGTGTGAATGGTAATTCACAGATGGGGTAGTACAAATGGCCAGGAAACTTCTCAAATAACCTGGAAAACGTGAAACCCCCAGGACAGTGTTAAGAGACTGCTTTAAAGTGAGATTTCTGTTATTCATGTTTAAAATATGAAAGATTAATCAGTCTTCTGGAAGAGACTGACACACAGAAAAATATAACAAGTAGCTTGTATTGAGCTTTCACCAGGAGACTTTCTGAGCACTTTTCACATATTAGCTCATATAACCCACGCAACAACTTTATGAAGTAGATAGTTATTATCTCCATTTTGTAGGTAAAGAAAACAAGGCGCACAGAGGCATTCTGTGTTTTGTCCAGGGTAATTCAGTCCTTGGCAGAGCTGGCATTTGGGATCGGGCAGCTGGGCGCCTGTGCCCGAGCGCTTAAACACTGCCTTGTGCTACCACCTGGTGGTCAAAAGCGATACGCACAACAATGGAGGTGAGCCCAGGCCAGCGAGGAGCGGACTCCCTGGAGGATGTGAACTGGAAGCAGAAATCAGGAAAGACATTCCAGGCAGAGGGAGCAGCACTCGCCAAGGCACAAAATCAGCAGTTACCCTTCCATGCATGAGTAACAAGAGACAACTGGGAATCATAGCAAGAGCAGTAAAAAATAACAATACTTTTTTTTTTTTTTTAAGGAGCAAAGAAGGATGTGTTAGTACAGAATGAGACCACCACTTCTCCTGTTGTCCTTCCCAGCTTTTCCCCATCTCCCCTTTTCCCTAGTTTATAAGACAGGAGAAGGGGAAGAAAGCAAAAAGTTGGAAAGAAACAGAAGTAAGATAAATAGCTAGACGACCTTGGCGCCACCACCTGGCCCTGGTGATTAAAATAATAATGATAATAATAATAATAATAATAATAACAACAACAATAACAACAACCCCTGACCAAAACTACTAGTGCTCTCTGTAAATTCCAGCATTGTATGAGAAAGCACTGTAAAACTTTTTGTTCTGTTAGCTGATGCATGTAGCCCCCCGTCACGTTTTCCATGCTTACTTGATTTATCATGACCCTTTTACATGGATCCCTTAAAGTTGTAAACCTTTAAAAAGGCCAAGCATTTCTTCTTCAGAGAGCTCGGCTCTTAAGACGCGAGTCTGCCGACGCTCCCAACCGAATAAAAAACCTCTTCCTTCTTTAATCCGGTGTCTGAGGAGTTTTGTCTGCGGCTCATCCTGCTACATTAGGAGATTGAGTGGAGAGGTCAGCTGGGACCAGATGATGGGAGAGCTCCTAGTAAGGGGCTTGGACTTTAATCTAAGGCTGATGGGAAGCCACTGAAGAGCTTTTAATCACGGCAGTCGGCCGGGCGTGGTGGCTCACACCTGCAATCCCAACACTTTGGGAGTATGAGGCAGGGGAATTGCTTAAGGCCAGGAGTTCTAGACCAGCCTAGGCAACATAATGAGACTCCCGTCTCTACAAAAATGAGACACCACACACACACACACACACACACACACACACACACACACACACGCCGGGTGTGGTAGCATGCCTGTAGTCCCAGCTACTTAGGAGGCTGAGGTGGGAGGATTGCTTGAACCCAGGAGACTGAGGTTGCAGTGAGCCTTGCACTCCAGCCTGGGAGACAAGGCCAGACCTTGTATGTAAAATCGATCGGTCAGCCAGGCATGGTGGCTTATGCCTGTAATTCCAGCACTTTGGGAGGCTGAGGCAGTCGGATCACCTGAGGTCAGGAGTTCGAGACCTGCCTGGCCAACATAGTGAAACCCCGTCTCTACTAAAAATACAAAAATTAGGGGGACTGAGGCTGGTCACAGCAAGCGGCCGGGGTGGCGGTGCTAGAGGACGCTGCTAAACCCCCTCGGTGCACAGGGCAGGCCCCACGGGACGAGAATCCTGGGCTCGGGGCTCGGCTGCCTGAGTCCCCTCTGGCGGCGCCAGCTCCACCAGGCAGGAAACAGAGGAGGCCCTGGCCCACGGAGTGTGCTTTTCAGAAACAAGCCCTGGAGCTCCGGGCAGATGTCCGGGGGGTTTCCCACAGACCCCTTGCCCTCCATGGAGTCGCGTTCCTCCCAGGGTTCCCCTGCCCCAATTCCCCCTCCAGGCTCCTGAGCGCTGAAAGCTGCATTCTGTGGCCCAGACAAGGTTACCGTCTTACTGCCGGGAAGCCACTGGACACAGTTGCAGGCCAAAGGCAGCGTGATTCCCCTCAAGCAGGCCTTAGTTTATTCAAGGGCCCGGGGCGTACCTCCTTCCCCAGAGTCTCCTTTTCAGGAGCTGCAGGGCCTCTAGGCTTCCCGGACTGCAGCTTTACATGCCTGCCCCCAGCAGGATGGTTTCGGGGTCTGTACCTGAGTCGAGATCGCGCCACTGCACTCCAGCCTGGGTGACAGGGTGAGACATCGTCAAAAAAAAAAAAAAAAAAAAGGTTCATGAGAAGAATTGGTATTGCTGGATTCTGTTGATTTTTATTTTATTTTATTTTGTTTTATTTGTATTTTATTGAGACGAGTCTTGCTCTGTCCTCCAGGCTGGAGTAAGGTGGTGCGATCTCCGCTCCTGCAAGCTCCGCCTCCCGGGTTCAAGCGAATCTCCTGCCTCAGCCTCCGGAGTAGCTGGGACTACAGGCCCCCGCCACGACGTCCGGCTATTTTTTTTTGTATTTTTAGTAGAGACGGGGTTTCACTGTGTTAGCCTCGATCTCCTGACCTCGTGATCTGCCCGCCTTGGCCTCCCAAAGTGCTGCGATTATAGGCGTGATGTTGATTTTTTTTATTTGCTTCTGATTGAGTATCTATGTTGGTTAAAGGTAAACACAAAATTTCATTTAGACAGGAGGAATACATTCACGCGGTCTATTGCATATCATAGTGACAAGAGTTAATCAGGACATATTGTATACTTGAAAATTGCTAAGAGTAGATTTCAAGTGTCCTCAACACAAAAATGATAAGTATGCGAGGTAATGCTATATGTTTAATAGCTGATTTAGGCATTTCACAATGTATACATATAGCAAAACATGTTATACATATCATTTTTACTTGTCAATTTAAAATAAATAAAACAATATATAAAAGAGTGTACAAAAAATTGCTGGAAATTGTTCCTATGAGATTTGTTGTTTATCAATAACATTATTATACTCTAGGCTCTTTTATTTATTTATTTTTTGAGATGGGGTCTCACTCTGTCGCCCAAACTGCAATGCAGTGGCATCATCTCAGCTCACTGCAACCTCCGTCTCCCGAGTTCAAGTGATTCTCATGCCTCAGCCTTCTGAGTAACTGGGACTATAGGCGCACGTCACTACACCTGGCTAATTTTTGTATTTTCAGTAGAGTTGGGGTTTTACCATGTTGGCCAGGCTGGTCTCAACCTCCCAGCTTCAAGTGATCCACCTGCTTCAGCCTCACAAAGTGCTAGGATTACAGGCATGAGCCACTGCGCCCGGCCCTAGGCTCATTTATTAATGTGAAAATTCTTTAGGCCCCAGAAGCATATACTCTGAATAGAGCGCAAACAGAGTCTGAGTGAGGCTTCAGGGACCAAACTGGAGGGGAGGGGCTTGCCCCATGCTCTGTACCCACTCTGATGCTTTTGACTTGACAAAAGTTTGTCTTCATTCTTTTGTCTTTAAATGAAAACACACTGGGGCTCACCATGTGGAAATTAATCACATTTACCACCTGAATTACTTTCCTTTTGTGCTGTATCAAATAAACACAGACTTGGTGGCCTCAAACAGCACATTGATTATCTTACAATTCCAAAGGCCAGAAGTTCAGAACCAGGCTCACTGGGCTAAAGTCAAGCTGTTCGCAGGGCTGGTTCCCTTTGGAGGTTCAAGGGAGAGTCCGCCTCCTTGCCTTTTTTGGCTATTGGAGGCTTTGTGCACTCCTTGACTTAAAACCCCTTCCTCAAATCATTCCAACTTTGCTTCCATTGTGACATCTATTTCCTCCTCTGTAGTCAAATGTTGATCTGTTTCTATCCTGTGAGGCCACTTCTGATTACATTTGAGTCCCACTCTGATAATCCAGAATACTCTTTCCATTAACATCCTTAATCAGTCTGGGCTCAGTGGCTCACGCCTGTAATCCCAGCACTTTGGGAGGTCGAGGCCGACAGATCACTTGAAGCCAGGAGTTCAAGACCAGCCTGGGCAACACGGTGAAACCCCATCTCTACTAAAAATACAAAAAAATTAGCTGGGTCTGGTGGCACATGTCCATAGTCCCAGCTACTCAGGAGGCTCAGGCAGGAGAATCACTTGAATCCAGGAGGCAGAGGTTGTAGTGAGCCGAGATCACACCAGACTCTAGTCAAAAAACAAACAACAAAACAACAACAAAAAACAACCTTAATCACATCTGCAAAGTCCGTTTATGGAAGGTAACGTTCACAGGTTCCAGAGATTAGAACCTAGATATCTTTAGGGTCCTTTATTCAGCCAACCACAGCACATTCTCCTTTAACACAAATTAGATGACTCAGAGGATCGTGTTGAGTCTGGGGCAAAACCTCATAGAATCGGAAAATATTTGCAAACTACAAAACTGATATAACTTCCCTCAAAGCAAATGTTTTGGCTGTAGGAAGTGTTATTTGGTCAAAGAAAATGATTCCTTTAAATTATTGAGGAATTCAACTTGTTAGCAAATAAAACATTTGTTTGCTAAAAATACTTTTTAGTTGAATAGCAGCTTTTTTTTTTTTTTTTTTTTTTTTTTTATGAGACCAAGTCTAGCCCTGTCGCCCAGGCTAACGTGCAATGGCATCACCTCGGCTCACTGCAACCTCCGCCTCCCAGGTTCAAGCAGTTCTCCTGCCTCAGCCTCCTGAGTAGCTGGGATTACAGGCATACTCCACCATGCCTGGCAAATTTTTTGTAACTTTAGTAGAGACAGGTTTCATCATGTTGGCCAGGCTGGTCTCGAACTCCTGACCTCGTGATCCGCCCTCTTCGGCCTCCCAAAGTGCTGGGATTACAGGCATGAGCCACCGGGCTCGACCTCGAATAGCAGCTTTTGATTATAATTCATATTTTAATTTTATGTGTTTTAAGAATAGGCCGGGAGCAGTGGCTCACACCTGTAATCTCAGCACTTGGGGAGGTTGAGGCAGGTGGATCACTTGAGGTCAGGAGTTTGAGACCAGCCTGGCCAACATGGTGAAACTTTGTCTCTACTAAAAATACAAAAATTAGCCTGGCATGGTGGCATGCATCTGTAATCCCAGCTACCTGGGAGGCTGAGGCAGGAGAATCACTTGAACTCAGGAGGTGGAGGTTACAGTGAGCTGAGATCGTGTCACTGCATTCCAGTCTGGGCGACAGAGCAAAACCCCGTTTCAAATAACAACAGTAATAATAATTTACATTGTCACGATGACTTCTGCTAGTTTTCCCCGGTATTGTGTTATAGGTGTTTTCCCTAGAGTTTCCTCGGGTCTGAGATTTCCTTCTTTCTCCTTGTTTAACTGATCATGATCATTGAGCTTTGGGCTGGGTCAAAGTTCTGTTCTGCCGACAAGAAAGAATTCCATAGGGAACACGATTCTGCCAAGGAAAAAGACTGCTGGGTTCTGGAGGAGTATTTACCTCCTCCTTGCTGGAAACAGTTAATGCCCTGGAGAATGTGGTCGATGGCCTCATGCAGGCAGAGGCATGTTTTAAAATGGGGAAATCTAGTTTTCTTCAGCAGTGACATGAATTGCAGGAGATCTGCTCAAATGCTAACCAGCTAACTTCTGAGGCAAAACGCTTGCTGTCTTCAGCCTCTGGTTCTTCATTATGAAGTGAAGGATTTTGCCAGATTATATCTGTAGCTTCCCTCCTTTTTCTCCCATGCCGACATTCTTATAAGTTAAGTCTACTCTTAAAAGTTTCTCCACTAGCCAGGCGCGGTGGCTCATGTCTGTAATCCCAGCATTTTGGGAGGCCAAGGCAGGTGGATCACCTGAGGTCAGGAGTTCGAGACTAGCCTGACCAACATGGTGAAACTTCATCTCTACTAAAAATACAAAATTAGCCAGGTGTGGTGGTGCCCACCTGTAATCCCAATTACTTGGGAGAGTGAGGCAGGAGAATCGCTTGAACCCGGGAGGCAGAGGTGGCAGTGAGATGAGATTGCCCCATTGCACTCCAGCCTGGGCAACAAGAGTGAAAGTCTGTCTCAAAAAAAAAAAAAAAAAAAAAAAGAAGAAAAAAAAAGATTTCTCCACTACTTGGTGAAGGTCTTCTGGGTCATTACTGAGGCCTTCTCTCTCACTCTCTCTCTCTTTTTTTTTTTTTTTTGTAGAGATGGGGTTTCTCTACATGACCATGTTGGTCAGGCTGGTCTTGAACTCCTGACCTCATGATCCACCTGCCTCAGCCTCCCAAAGTGCTGGGATTACAGGCACGAGCCACTGCACCCAGCCTATTGAGACCCTTCTAGGCAGTTTTCTCCTTGAGCTCTCCAGAATCACAATAACACTCAAAGTGCAAAGCAAACAAACAAAACCAGAACACAAAGGAAGAGAAGGAATTTGAAACTGCAGGAGTCATATTTATTCGCTTCTTGTTCCATGTGACAAAGGGCCAGGTCATATTGTGTGATGAAGTTTGTACTTCTCAGTCACCTGGCCAAGTCGTGTAAACCAGGGGCTCCAACCCCTGGGCCGTGGACCAGCACCAGTCCGTGGCCCGCTAGGAACCAGGCCACACAGCAGGAAGTGAGCAGCAATTGAGTGAGTGAAGCTTCATCTGTATTTACCACCATTCCCTGTTGGTCACATAACCGCCTGAGCTCTGCCTCTTGTCAGATCAACTGTGGGCATTAGAGTCTCATAAGAGCACAAACCCTATTGTGAACCACACACGTGAGGATCTAGGTTGCACGCTCCTTATGAGAATCTAATGCCCAGGATCTGTCACTGTCTCCCATCACCCCCAGGTGAAACCATCTAATTGCAGGAAAACAAGCTCAGGGCTTCCAGTGATTCTACAATACGGTGAGTTGTATAATTATTTCATTATATTACAACATAATAATAATAGAAATAAAGTGTATAATAAATTTAATGCACTTGAGTCATCCTGAAACCATCCCCCACCAACCCATCACTGGTCTGTGGAAAAATCATCTTCCACAAAATCGGTCTCTGGTGCCAAAAAGGTTGAGGACTGCTGGTGTAAACCACACAATTCTTCCCACTGGCTGAATGTGGAACCATCTTTCACTCACCACATGCCATAATGAATGTGTATATGGTGTGTGCTGGGGATTGCTTTGGGCCTTAGGCTCTCACTCAGGGTGCTAAGGGGGGCTCTACTAGGCCCACTGTCTTTCTTCCCCAAGGGTTCTGAGTGTCAGGGACACACCTAGCTTGTATGCATTTATATGGTCGTCAGTTTCTCCTTCCCCCCACCTCTCTCATCATACCCAAGTTTCTGTTGTTTTACAATGCAAAGCACTGCAACATTCTCTTTTGTTTCCCTGTCCTTGCTCATGGTGATCTTAATCACTTATTATGACATGTTTTTTCATATGAAAATAGTTCCCTCTCTGAGTATTTTTGGCAGCAAGCTTAAGATTATGAAATATTTACTCTCTGCATACTTAGTTCACCTATAATACTAAAGAGACAGGGAGAGAAGTGTTGCTTAGGGGAAGAAGATGTTGGGTTCTAATATAAATGCAATCTTGCTTTGAATGTATGGCTCCTTTTTTTCTCTGTGCCAAATAGGACAAAATAAACACCTTATAATAAGTGAAGAGTCAATTTTTCAGTGACAGATAACTATTATCTCCAGTTTCTCCTTTGGCTATCTTCTTGTGTTTATGAATGCCTCTTCTTTGAAAATAATAGTGAATTACTATATCCTTTTTCCATATTCTAACATTTTACCTTTTTCATCCAAAGTGATATAAGCAAAACAGAGTTTGTGGGTTACATGAAGATCTTGAGAAGACCTGGACTGGGGTTCTGATTCTCCACTCACTGAGGTACTGCTCCTCACAAGAGGGCATTAGCTACGGGGGTCTGCCTACAGACCCTGACCCAAACGACGGATGAATAAAATGTACGCTGACACACAGATATTCTGTTTTGCCAGTCCCGCTGAGTGTCTGAACGCCTACACACCAAGACAGGTTTGTCACTCCGGCCGGCCCTGAGCAGCTGGCACTCCAGGCATTTATTTACTATACAATTCACAACAGAAGCTCTGAGTCTTGTGGATAATTAATATGGTTAAGAGAGTAGTTCTACAAATGATTAAAGCTCAGGTACCGCGGTTTAAAGGAAATACCACTGGGGGCAATATTCCTGGTCCACCTCCCCGCGAGAGGGCCATCTGGCTCAAAGGTTAGTCAGGTAACGTTACCTAAGGTAGGGAAAACAGACTTAACTGGGGAAACCTCTATCGTCCCTAGTATTCTAATGCTCTAAGGTAAGAAGTGGCTGCCTTCAGCCTGTTCAATTACTACAAGCTATGTAACCTTTCGACCTTCCAAAAAGGTTTGTGACTATTCCTTATAACTTTCCCTAATACTTCCCTTTAATATATCTGCCACCATCCTGAGAGAATCCCAACAACTCAGTAGATAACTCACCGTGGAAAAGTCATTCAACAGACCTGCGGCCCCATTTCATCATCTGAAACTCAAATGGTTGTGGAGATGGCCTCTGCAGTTTCTGTTAAAATATCGCCGAACTCTAAGTGGTCATTTCTTTGTGGTATACTTTTCTACATTTAAATTGCTACTAGGAAGACTCTTTCAAATCTAGGTAAGCCAGTTTTAAAACAGACAAAGAATACAGAAGAGGAAATGATGAGGAGTTTGCTGTTTTCCATTTCTTAATTTTAAAAACCAAAGTCCTGATATGATCTATCAGAATTTCCATTAATCATGAAAAGCACACTGGGCCTCTCATCTTCGTCTCTCATTGATTGACAACCTTTCATTTTGATTCCACCTGGCATTACAGGAGTTTTCTATGTTCTTAACCTTTCTGATGGTCTGGCAAAACTGTGTGAATGCCATCAATACTGATTTCCAGGAAATATTGATGTTGACATTTTTTTCTTTAGTGTTGCGGTGTTTTGCCTGCTCTGATGTAAACTGGAAAATATTGTCTCCCACACTTTGAAAACTGGTGTGAAAAGTGATGCTAACAGTAAAGTTCTTTCTTTTAATGAAAAGACATATGCTGACATTTACACACTTGGCTTCAACTTTTTCTTCCTCTCTGTGTGCTGACAGGTGCAGTCTCAATCCACATGATTCATTTTCTGCTTGTTGCTCTTTACTTTGTATCACTTTAAATGAGCCATTTGCTTAAAAAGAAAAAGGTACAAGAATATGTCACTGTAAGTTCATGGTTTCTGCTTGTAGTTTAGGTGGCTAGGGGGCGGTTTGACCTTTAAGACAAGCCTGGTAAAATGCAGATGGATTATATAACGTTTACAGTAGCATATAATTGAAGCTGAAAGGTGTGTGTGTGTGTGTGTGTGTGTGTGTGTGTGTGTGTAAGCGGCAGAGTCAGAAGTGAGTAGAAGTCACCGCCGGAAACAGATCCTGACTCACAGTAAAACTAAAGCCCATAGTCCCGCATTGTCTCAATCTTCTCTGGATGCTTTCAGAGAAGAACAATTTTTTTAAAAAACATTTAATTTAATTAACTATTTTGTTTTTGAGACAGAGTCTCGTTCTGTCGCCCAGGCTGGAGTGCAGCTGTGTGATCTCGGCTCACTGCCACCTCCACCTCCCGGGTTCCAGCAATTCTCCTGCCTCAGTCTCCCAAGTAGCTGGGATTACAGGCGCCTACCACCAAGACCTGCTAATTTTTGTATTTTTAGTAGAGATGCGGTTTCTCCATGTTAAACTCCTGACCTCAGGTGATCCTTGGCCAGGGAGCCTTGGGCCTCCCAGAGTGCTGGGATTATAGGCGTGAGCCACCATGCCCAGCCTCAGGGAAGAATCTGTAGGAAAAGGAAAACAAACAAACAAAAAGCAATCTTCTTTCATGCAGTAGAAAGGAGAAGAGCAGGGCATGGCTGCAGAGAGGTTTTGGTGGGGCATTAGGACCCAGTGGGAAGAACTTTTTCTTGCATCTAATTGTGGAGAAGGCCTTATGAAAACTAAATTAATCATGAGAAGCAGGAGAAAGGACACGATTCGGCTAAAAAAATAACAGTCTGCTTGGACTAGACTCATGCTTGTGCATAGACATTTTTTTCAATTTTAAATTTTGCTCTTTTA
Source organism: Papio anubis (assembly GCF_008728515.1). Classification (NCBI taxonomy): domain Eukaryota; kingdom Metazoa; phylum Chordata; class Mammalia; order Primates; family Cercopithecidae; genus Papio; species Papio anubis. The sequence continues at coordinate 111,559,518 of NC_044985.1, forward strand.
TTGTGGAAAAATTTTGGGTGTACAGGAAAGTTACAAAGATGGTAGGGAGAATTCTCGTGTGCCCTTCACCTGGCTACCTCTACTGTGGGCAACTTACATAGCCACGTTGCATTGATGAAAACAGAAGATCACGTTGGCGCATTCCTGTTAACTAAACTCCTGACCTTATTTGGGTTTCACTAGTTTTCCACTAATGTGTTTTCTCGTTTTGAGGATCCCTCCAAGAGACCACATTCCATTTAGTTGTCAGGTGTCTTCAGTGCTCCTTGGACTGTGATAGTGACTCAGTTTTTCCTTGGTTTTGGTGACCTTGATATTTCTGAGGAGCCAAATATTTTTAATTGCTTAGTTTATTATTTAATTGTTATTTTTACAAAAAGTGGATTTTCTTTCTTTTCCCTCCCTCCCTCCTTCCTTCCTTCCTTCTTTTCTTTCTTTCTTTCTTTCTTTCTTTCTTTCTTTCTTTCTTTCTTTCTTTCTTTCTTTCTTTCTTTCTTTCTTTCTTTCTTTCTTTCTTTCTTTCTTTTCTTTCTCTCTCTCTCTCTCTCTCCTTCCTTCCTTCCTTCTTTCTTTCTTTCTGACAAGGTTTTGCCATGTAGTCCTGGATGGTCTCAAACTCCTGGGCTCCAGCAATCTGCCCACCTCGGCTTCCCAAAGTCCTGGAATTACAGGTATGAGCCGTATGCCTGGATTTTTTTTTTTTTTTTTTAGATGACCCAGTGAATTTCTAGTGGCAGTATTCATTATTAGTTGTGTGATGCTACCTCTTTGGCCAACATAAACATGGCAGGATGTCCCTCAGAGAAGACAGCTGGTTTCTATGGAAGATGTGTCCCAAAATGTGGTACATCCACACAGTAGAGTATTGATCGGCAAAAAATCCCCACAAAGCACCGATACGCGCTACAACACAGATGAAACTCAAAAATTTCATGCTAAGGGAAAGATGTCAGGCACAAAAGGCCACATACTGCAAGATTCCCCTGTATATAAAATAGGCTTGCCTGTTCTTGTCTCCCAACCTCCTCAATAAATAGGCCTGTGGCCGTGTGCAGTGGTTCAGGCCTGTAATCCCAGCATTTGGGGAGGCCGAGGTGTGTGGATCACCTGAGGTCAGAAGTTTGAGATCAGCCCAGACAACATGGTGAAACCCCATCCCTACTAAAAAATATATATACAAAAATCAGCCGGGTGTGGTGGCATGCACCCATAATCCCAGCTACTTGGGAGGCTGAGGCAGAGAATTGCTTGAACTTGCGAGGCAGAGGTTGCATGAGCCAAGATAATCCAATTGCACTCCAGCCTAGGCGACAGAGTGAGACTCCATCTCTAAATAAATAAATAAATAATCTTGTGTATTCTGGACATTTTATGTAAAGGGGAATCATTCCACTTTATTTTGTTCCTTCCTTCTTCCCCTTTTTCCTTCTTTCCTTCCTTCTTTCCTTCCTTCCCTCCCTGCTTCCTACTATCCTTCCTTTCTTCCTTCCTTCTTTCCTTCCTTCCTTCCTCCCTCCCTCCCTCCCTCCTTTCCTTCCTCCCTTCCTTCTTTCCCTCCCTCCACTCCCTCTCTCTCTTTTTCTTTCTTTCTATTACACAAGTTTATTTAACAAAAAGTCTAATATGAAAATGTGCATGACCTAATTCTTACTTCATAGTAAAATGTGCCCTTTGGAGAGAGGACATAGGTTTCTCTGCTGAACAGCCATTATTTATACTGATCCCAAGGCTTCTAACATTCATTTATTTACTTTTGAAACAGAGTTTCACTCTGTCGCCCAGACTGGAGTTCAGTGGCATGATCTTGGCTCACTGCAACCTCTGCCTCCTGGGTTCAAGCGATTCTCCTGCCTCAGCCTCCCGAGTAGCTGGGATTACAGGTACCCACCACCATACCCACCTAATTTTTGTGTTATTAGTAGAGATGAGGTTTCACCATGTTGGCCAGGCTGGTCTAGAACTCTTGACCACCAGTTGTCCACCTGCCTCGGCCTCCCAAAGTGCTGCGATTACAGGCGTGAGCCACCACGCCCAGCCAAGGCTTCTAACATGATGATACTATTTCCTCGTATTACCACCTTTCCAATATTGTTCTGTTGCCCACTAGTTGCCATCTCCATGCAGCCATCTATCGCAAGATTCATAAAGGGCTCAAATCTCTGCAAGATTCCTTGAACATGTCTGCCACTATTTAACTTCAATGATAACTTCTTGTCCATAAGTTTTTTCAACTCGAGAGGGTGAGCTTTGCTCATGGTGTCTACTCCACAGGCTCACAGATGCCTTGGAATGGAATCTCTCTCTTTCTTCTTAGGAGATGGGATCTCCCTATGTTGCCCAGGCTGGCCTCAAACTCCTGACCTCAAGTAATCCTCCTGCCTTAGCCTCCCAAAGTGTCGGGATTACAGGTGTGAGCCACCACACCCAGTGCAAATCACTTTATTTGAGCAAAGTTAAGTGTTAACAAGCAAAGAGCCAAAAGGGGGCTGTCTTTCCCCATTCAGAGTTTTGGCGATTTGGCACAACAGGGGTGTCAATTTCTTCAAAACCTGGGCTAAAAGACTCAGGGGCGTCTGAGAAGCCCATTTTGAGAAAACCATTTTCTTCTTAGAAGTAACAGAGGGGCTGTACACGTGTCAAGAGAGAAGTAGGTGGCAGAAATAGGTGTGCTTTCCACAAGGGAGTTTTGCCACCAGGAGAAAAAGAGAAGATGGATTGCAGGAAGGAAAAGAAGGGCTCTAGGCTGGATGCAGTGGCTCATGAGTGTAATCCCAGCACTTCGGAAGGCCGAAGTGGCTGGATCACCTGAGCTCAGGAGTTCAAGACCAGCCCGGCCAACGTGGCAAAACCCTGTCTCTACTAAAAATACAAAAAATTAGCCAGGCATGGTTGTGCAAGCCTGTAATCCCAGGTACCTGGGAGGCTGAGGAACAAGAATCGCTTGAACTTGGCAGAGGTTGCAGTGAGCTGAGATCGTGCCATTGCACTTCAGCATGGTTGACAGAGCGAGACTCTGTCTAAAAAAAAAAAAGAAAGAAAAGAAAAGAAAGGAAGGGCTCTCCTTGCCCCAGGGATGGAGGCCTGATGCACCTCTCTCTCAGTGAGCTGGGTGTGGGAGAACTACCCAGTAACCTTTTAAATTTAATTTAATTTAATTTAATTTGTTTTGGGATAGAGTCTCTGTCATGCAGGCTGGAGTGCAGTGGCATGATCTTGGCTCACTGCAACCTCTGCCTCCCAGGTTCAAGCCATTCTCCCACCTCAGCCTCCTGAGTAGTTGGGATTACAGGCGCCTGCCACCATGTCCAGCTAATTTTTGTATTTTTAGTGGAGATGGGGTTTCGCCATGTTGGCCAGTCCGGTCTCAAACTCCTGACCTCAGGTGATCGACCTGCCTTGGCCTCCCAAAGTGCTGGGACTACAGGAGTGAGCCACTGTGCCCAGCCTTCAGTAACCGTTTTAAAAATAGCTTTATCAAGATAAGTTCACATACCACGGAAGGTATACAATTGAATGTTTTTTATTATATTCACAGGGTTGTGCAGCTGTCACCACAATCTAATTTTAGAGCATTTTCACACGCCCAGAAGAAAACACGTGCATTCACAGTCATTCCCCATTCCTTTCCCACCTCCAGCTCCTGCATCCATCCATGTCACTTCTATTTCTATGAATTTGCCTATTCTGAACACTTTATATAAAGGGGAATCATGCAGTATGTGGCCTTTTGTGCCTGACTTCTTTCACTCAGCATGAAGTTTTTGAGGTTCATCTGTGTGTAGCACGTATCAGTGCTTTGTGGGTTTTCTTTGCTGATCAATATTCTACCGTCTGGACATACCACATTTGATTATTAATGACTGACTCCATGAAAAGGGGAGGAGAAAACCAGCAGAACTGTCATATACATGATGGCAATAGCCTGGATAAAGTGAAAGAGAAGTTACAGCTGCCTTTTTGAAAAGACTCGATTGCTATAGAGTGTAAACATCTAAACATCGGACAGCAGGAACCTCATTTTTTTATTATTATTTTATTTTTCCAGATGAAGTCTTGCTCTGTCACCCAGGTTGGAGTGCAGTGGCATGATCTCATCTCACTGCAGCCTCCACCTTCCAGGTTCAAGGAATTCTCCAGCCTCAGCCTCCCAAGAAGCTAGAATTACAGGCACCCACCATCATACCTGACTCATTTTTTTAATTTTTATTTTTAATAGAGACGGGGTTTCACCATGTTGGCCAGGCTGGTCTTGAACTCCTGACCCCAACTGATCTGCTTGCCTTGGCCTCCCAAAGTGCTAGGATTACAAGCGTGAGCCACTGCACCTGGCCCAGGAACCACATTTCTATGTGTTATTCTCCTTGTGCCTGTCTGGCCCTGCCTGGTCTCCAGCCCTGTAGTCTCCTCTGTGTGGCTAGGACTCCTGGACCCCCACCTGCTGGCCCGGCATTGCACCATTTTAAGGACATATTTTCAACGTTGAGTGTGAAGAGTGAACTTAAAAAAAAAACCACTACCTTATTATCTATTCATTTATTTTATTAACAGACCCAAAGCTTCCAACCTCATTGTTTTTTAAATGTTATTTTGATATTCTGGAAGATAACCATAGATGACCTGTAAAAGAACAAAAAAGGAATGCTGTTGTTACGGTAGGTAGCTAGTCAGACGTGAACAGGGCAGGAGAGGCCCCCTGACTTCCCACGCGGAATATCAGGCAACCATCAGCCATCTAGTGATGGTCAGGTGGTTGTTAAACTGCCTTTCTAAAATAATAATTGGTCACAGCCAGTGCCAGGGAAAGGCAGTCTCCCAGTAGATAGGAAAAAACCTGAAACTGGTGATCAGCAGCTTGCCGATAAGATCTCAGGAGTTGGGTGAGTAGGCTCAAGCATGCACGCTAAGCGGTGAAACGGCAGAGTTTAATTGGTGTATGACCTTATAGAAACACTAGCCTGGAAAGGGAAGAATAGCTCAAGCGAGTACAACTTCAGTAAACACACTGCACGTGGGGCTCCTCCCAAGTGCTGGATGGCCTCTCCGTATGCGAACAGCTCACCCCAAGGGAAGAATCCGGGGAAAAGGGACAGATGCCAAGACCCCAGAAGCATGCCAACGTATAAAATCCCAAGTCAAAGGTCAAAGAATGCACTTGTCTTTCAGGTTGACTGCTTGACCCTCTTCCCAGTGTAGTTTACTTCCTTTTATTCCTGCTCTAAAGCTTTTAAATCAACTTCCAGTCCTGCTCTAAAACTTGCCTCAATCTCTCCTTCAGTCTTATGGCCCTGAGTAGAACTCTTCCTTCTGAGGAGGCGAGAATTGAGGTTGCTGCAGACACATGAGGATTCTCCGCCAGTAACACTGTGATCAAATATGTTTGGGAAATGACTTATGGCCCCTTTTTGGAGATATCGAAATTAATCTGAGTATACAAATGCCTCGGCAAAAACATCAAAGTATTTGGTGAGCTTTGCTAAGCCTAGGGCCACCCGATTCCCTTTACCCTCTCCAGCGACCATGGTGGTCCACGGAAGGGTGGAAAATGCCTCCTTCCAGACAATGTGCTAGGACTTTGCCCCCTCGCCACTGGCCCAACCTGACCATGCATCCAGCTGTGATTTCTGGGCTTCTGCCCTATTGCTGGGGCCAAGGCCAGGTCTCAGTTCCGGAGACGGCTGTGCCTTATTCTCAAAGTCACTTTGCTCTCACCCTAGGGACTGCAGCCTGTCCTGAAAACTGGGCACAGTGATGGGGTCTGTTATTTTCTGTTCATTTCTCTGCTGTTTGCTGCATCCTTACCCAGGTCTCTTCATAGATTGCTTGTCATCTCTGGGGACACTCCAGTTTCTTAAATCTTGAGCGTCCTGACATCCTGTTCTTCTGCCTGGATGATCCACAGCTGCACTCGTACAGCTCCCACCTTCTGTAGCTGTTGTCCACTCCATTCCTGTCTCACGTTAGGTCTTACTCAGTCTCCAGTCTTCCTTGTCCCATGGTCGTCTACTGAGGTCAAGGTGCTGTGTGTGAGACACAGCAGTGCCACTCAGGAGTGTATTGCACAAGGTAGATGTCCAAGGCTCTGCTGCTGAAGTTGTAGCAGGCAGCATCAATGTGTTCATCCTCCCCCATTGTTTCTTTATTTTATTTTAGTTTTTGAGATAGAGCTTCGCTCTTGTTGCCCAGGCTGGAGTGCAATGGTGTAGTCTCGGCTCACCGCAACCTCCACCTCCTGGGTTCAAGTGATTCTCCTGCCTCAGCCTCCTGAGTAGCTGGGATTATAGGCAAGCGCCACCATGCCTGGCTAATTTTTGTATTTTTAGTAGAGAGAGGGTTTCACCATGTTGGTCAGGCTGGTCTCGAACTCCAGACCTCACGTGATCTACCCACCTTGGCCTCCCAAAGTGCAGGATTACAGGCGTGAGCCACCGTGCCCAGCCTGTCCTACATTATTTCATTCTGTACCATGTTGTTGCTGACGGAGCATGAGCTCTAGTGCCAGGCAGACCCACGTTTCCATCTGGGCTCTGGGACTTACTAGCTATGTGGCCTATGGTGGGACGTAAATTTTTCTGAGTTTCAGTTTCTTCATCTGTAAAGAAAAGTGGATGTGAATACACTTACCTCTCCCAGTTGTTGCATGGATTGATTTAGAAGGTTTAGACACCTTCACTGTTCATAAGACTCATGTGATTCTGGTATGAGTAGTTTCCAAATATCATTCTGAGAGACACAGGAGTAAATAACAGATTCAAAAGTCCCTAGCATGGGATTTTTTTACGTTATGAGTTAATATTTGAAAATCACTTACAAAAAGGTCTGGAATAAAAGGCATGTTTGTGTTATGGAAATGTTGTTTAAAAAAGGAAGTTCCCTTTCTTCTTCCTTCTAGAGAGTAAGGATCTTGAGCTATTGACTGAGGTTTCAAAGTGAAGAAATGGGAAAAACCATTTATGTGGGGTTGCTAGTCATACCAGGAGTTGGGAGCAATGTCCACTTCGGTTGGGTTCTACTGTGGTAACAGTGGACCCCACAAGACAGCCAGAACTTCAAGCAGCGTGGAACGTGGTCACTGTGCTAGCTGAGAAGTGAAACTTCATTGCACTTTTGAAGAAATTCTCTCACCGAAAGGAAAGAAAACACTAAGTGGATATCAAGCACAGTTCTGCTTCTCAAACTGTGTAGTGATTTTCCTCCCACCCACTCAGAATAACCAAGCGCTTTCTTGAAGATCCCTGCCCGTCTTACTAGAATATCCTCCTTGTCCACTCAAATTTTTTTTTTTTCTTTTTTTTTGAGACAGAGTCTCTCTCTGTTGCCCAGGCTGGAGTGCAGTGGTATGATCTCGGCTCACGGCAACCGCTGATGTTCAAGCGATTTTCCTACCTCAGCTTCCCCAGTAGCTGGGATTACAGGTGCCCGCTGCCATATCCGGCTAATTTTTGTATTTTTAGCAGAGATGGGGTTTCACCCTGTTGGCCAGGCTAGTCTTGAACTTTTGACTTCAAGCGAGCCACCCATCTCAGCCTCCCAAAGTGCTGGGATTACAGACGTGAGCCACTGCACCCGGCCTGTCCACTCAACTTTAATCCCAGCATCGAGACCTTTTCCGTTATCTCATCTTTTGTCCCCTATTTCACTTTCCCAGATCCATATAACACCAGTGAGAGATAACCCTTGATACCTAGGGAGAAGTGTGATCTCACTGTGTCCACTTTTTCCCGAACATGAACTCCACGATTGTGTCCAAAGAGTAAAAGCAATTTCTCCTTTTTATCTCTTCTGGTAAAGCTGAAGTTGGGAAGCGGAGAGGTTTGGCAGAGTTGATGGGACCTTTGGGGTGGTTGTTTCCTATTGAAAAGAAAATGAGGGTAGGAAGTTGCTGAACCAAGAGTCTCTGCCTTGCCTTTGCAGGGCTGCTGACCCTCATCATGGGCAGAAGCTACTGCCAGCCTGCTGCCTAGAGCTGTCTTTGCAGATTTAACACTTTAGTGAGGGGCTAGGTCCTACTGCTGAGCCCAGGATCTAGTCAGTTACTAAACCTTGCATCACGAAGCCAGTTGGCAGATCTTTAGTTTTGTGCTGGTTAGATGTGACCATGACTTTGGTTTTTATTTACTTCTTTCTTTTGTATAACTATACGTATTTTTAGATTGGGTGCTACACAGTTAAGTCTGTATATATGATTTGCATGATCCAGTTTGGGCCCAAAGTCAGGAAAATTACTGCCATGCAAGGTGAGTTGACATGTTCCTGTGTTTGTGGCTAAGAAGCTTTGGTATATAGAATTAGAAAAAAATACATAGAAAAAAGCAAAGACTTGGAACCAACCCAAATGTCCATCAATGATAGACTGGATTAAGAAAACGTGGCACATATATACCATGGAATACTATGCAGCCATAAAAAGGATGAGTTCATGTCCTTTGCAGGGACATGGATGAAGCTGGAAAGCATCATTCTCAGCAAACTATCACAAGGGCAGAAAACCAAATACTACATGTTCTCACTCATAGGTGGGAATTGAACAGTGAGAACACTTGGACACAGGATGGGGAACATCACACACCAGGGCCTGTTGGAGGGTGGGGGGCTGGGGGAGGGATAGAGTTAAAAAAAAAAAAGAAGAAAAATACGGACTCAAGTAAGAAAAGAATGTGTGTATGTCTTGGGGTTGGTGATAGAGAATGATTTGGAGGAAAAAACCCTCTTAAAACTAAGCCTTTGATGAAATTCGTGGGTGTTTGGTCAACTTGTTTGTTGAATTGGATGAGTTCACTTATAGCACTGAAATCTGACTGTGGATTCAAACATTTCACTCCCATTTCCCCGAATCATTTTGCATTTCTAACTTGAAGCCCCGAATTGATAAACATAGATGACAGGAATAAAATGGTTCTACATTTTTCATATTTCTCAATAGGTTTGGTTTTCCTTTTGGGAATTTTTTTTCAAAAGAGAACTGATTGGCTCTGGGCCCAGTATCAGGAAACTACCTGCTCAGTCAGGCAGAGAATGAAAGGCTTGAGATAAAGGGCCTGGGAACAGTTTATCAGTCAGACTTTCAAAGGAGGAGTAATCAAGTAGTGTAGGAAAAGCGCAGCGTAATTGTCTGAACAAGGATAAAGGAAAGAAGTGGGGAAGTGCCACAGCCGGGAAATTAGCTGTGGTGCACAAATAACCAGGATCCTGGAATTCTGACCATAGGAAAGCACTGAGGGAAATTTGGAGGCCCCTTTTGTTACCAAAAAGACCCTGGACTGTTGAAATTCCTTTGCATAGCAGACTCAGGGAAATAAATTGAAAAGAAGAAACACAGTTTGTTTGTTTGTATTTTGTTTGTTTGTTTGTTTTTAGAGCAAATCTAAGGATTTCCAGAAGTGCTCCGAGGTAGCCATTCTTCAACTTTTTGGAGTTGTGGACTCCTGGAAGACTTGGATGAAAACTATGGCCTACTTCTCAAGAAAAATATACCTATACATACAGAGCCAAACACAATCTCCGGGGCTGGGTAAACATCTTGGAGACCAGCCATGGCAGTGCCTAGGGATCCAAACAATTTGAAGTTAACAGTCCTTCAGTTTGAAGTATTGTAGCAAACTGCTATAAGTGATAAGTAATTATGAAGCAAGGAGTATAAGGAAATGCTTCCTGGAAGACAGAGTTACCTCTAGCAATGCCATGGAAGTCTTGGAAAAGTTATAGTGCAACAGACAGAAGCAAGGTCACAAGACTGGAAGTCAAAGGAAAACACAGCAGAAGCAGCTTGGGTTTTGGAAGAAGGTAGTTCAGTGTTGAATTTCTGATTCCACTAGAGTCTAGCAAGGGTGCTTACCCAGGTTTGGAATCCAGTGATTCCTGGGGAGCTGTCAACTTCCTCCTTTTATGGCCAGGATGGAAGAAGCAGGTGATGGAACAGAAGCAGTGTGGAATGTGTGTCTGGATTTATCTGGTTTCAAATCTCAGCTCTGACATTATAAGTCGGGTGACCTCAGGCAGGTTATTCAATTTTCCCAGTCTCTTATCTCTAAAATAGGTATAGAAATAGGTATCCAAAGAATGATAAGTACATAAATAATGATGAGAACATAAATAATGTGTTATAGAGAGAACTTTCAATAATAAATAGGTTTTATTATGACAAAGGAGGCTTATTTAATTTCAGTAGAAGGTACATTTTGGGAGAAAGTGACAGATCTATGAAGAAATTAATGCCAAATTATAAATATCAAAAAGCTATTAAGCTCTGTCCATTTTGGGGTAAATTTTACTCATTTAATATTTTTGTGTGCCTTCCTATGTGACTTCCTGCTTAAGATGTTAGAATTTCTTTTGATAGGTAATGGGTTAAGAATGGAAATAATAGGCACGGTCTGCATTTTACGGGATTCTTTGGATATTGCAGCAGCAAGAATAATTGCTTGGGCAGGGTAATTTCTGGGTTGCTAGACTCTGCCAGTGATTAATGATATATCTTTGCATAGGTCACTTAAGTTTTGTGGACTGCAGTTTTCTAATATATTTAAGGAGATAACTTCCTTTATATATTTTATGATTCTATGATCTTGAGGTTCTATTGTAGCCAGAATAAGGCTGAGATATTCTGTGATCTAGTTTTTTAAAAAAATTATTTATACATTTTCTGTAGAGGTGGGGGGTCTTACTATGTTGCCCAGGCTGGTCTTGAACTCCTGGCCTCAAGCAATCCTCCCGCCTCAGCCTTCCAAAGGTGTGGGATTACAAGTGTGAGCCACCAAGCCTGGTATAATTTAGTCTTGTTCAACATGACATCGAGCAATCCAGTAGTCTAAGCACAAAGTTCTCAAAAATAAACTTCAACTTACTGTAGGATTTCTGGTAGAGGTAAGAAATCCTCTACAAGTTTTTTCCACAGAGTATCATTTAGCAAAAAATTTCAAACTATTCCCTGTAGACATTTTACCTTTCTTTAAAATTTCAAACTCATGGTTACTGCTCACCACTCTGCCCCCCTCCCTGGCCAAAAATCTCATCACCTCACTCTGTTCATGTAATTTTCCCATCATTACTCTTTTTCCCTATTTACTTCTTCTCCTCAGGTCTAGTTCCTATAAAAGGATCTTGCCTGTGTCACAAACAGCCCCCTGGGGAAGTTGGACTGGTCTGTCAACCTCTTTTTCTCTCCTGGGGACCAACCAATTAGAACAATGGAGAACAAATTTGGGATGTTATCATCCTACTATTCTTTGATTCTGTGGCTGGGGTGAGGACACCGCTTCGGAAAACTACTATATTAATACAGACTTTGAGCTCTGAGACCTGAGACCAGGACAGCCAAGGTGGGAGACAAGGAAATGAGTTGGAGGCAAAGTGTAAAAAGAATTAGTGACATTAGAAGAAAACCTAGGGAATACCATTCAGGACGTAGGCATGGGCAAGGACTTCATGTCTAAAATACCAAAAGCAACGGCAACAAAATCCAAAATTGACAAATGGGATCTAATTAAACTAAAGAGCTTCTGCACAGCAAAAGAAACTACCATCAGAGTGAACAGGCAACCTACAGAATGGGAGAAAATTTTTGCAATCTACTCATCTGACAAAGGGCTAATATCCAGAACCTATAAAGAACTCAATCAAATTTACAAGAAAAAAACAAACAACCCCATCAAAAAGTGGGCAAAGGATATGAATAGACACTTCTCAAAAGAAGACATTCATACAGCCAACCGACACATGAAAAAAATGCTCATCATCACTCACCATCAGAGAAATGCAAATCAAAACCACAATGAGATACCATCTCACACCAATTAGAATGGCAATCATTAAAAAATCAGGAAACAACAGGTGCTGGAGAGGATGTGGAGAAATAGGAACACTTTTACACTGTTGGTGGGACTGTAAACTAGTTCAACCATTGTGGAAAACAGTGTGGTGATTCCTCAAGGATCTAGAACTAGAAATACCATTTGACCCAGCCATCCCATTACTGGGGATATACCCAAAGGATTATAAATCATGCTGCTATAAAGACACATGCACATGTATGTTTATTGCGGCACTACTCACAATAGCAAAGACTTGGAATCAACCCCAATGTCCATCAGTGACAGACTGGATTAAGAAAATGTGGCACATATACACCATGGAATACTATGCAGCCATAAAAAAGGATGAGTTCGTGTCCTTTGTAGGGACATGGATGCAGCTGGAAACCATCATTCTCAGCAAACTATCGCAAGAGCAGAAAACCAAATACCGCATGTTCTCACTCATAGGTGGGAATTGAACAATGAGATCACTTGGACATAGGAAGGGGAGCATCACACACCAGGTCCTATTGTGGGGAGGGGGTAGAGGGAGGGATGGCATTAGGAGATATACCCAGTGTAAATGATGAGTTAATGGGTGCAGCACACCAACATGGCACATGTATATATATGTAACAAACCTGCACGTTGTGCACATGTACCCTAGAAATTAAAGTATAAAAAAAAAGAAATAAAAAGAATTAGTGACTGACAGATAGGGCAAATGAGGGTAGGAGTAATCAACGGTGACTTCCCATGGTTGATCCATTTTCCACACATCCTTGAACTTCTGAGCACCCTCCGTAAGGTGCTAAACGGACAAGCACAGAACAACACAGGTGATTATGTGGCATAAAAAACAAAGCCCGATGGGAGTTCAAAGTAGAGAACTGTTTCATCCAATTATGGGAACTTCCTTGAAAAAGTAGCCTTTGAATTAGACATTGAATGACATGTAGAATATGACCACCTAACAACAGTGATGGTTTTAGCTTCTCCAGGGGCAAGTGAAGACCCATTAGGGAAAGACTTTGAGATATGTTTATTATGTTAAGTGAGAGATAAGACCAGAAGAGTTTTTGTATTTTTCCAGGACTTCTTGGAATGATGGAATTGCACAGGAGAAGCGTGGATAGAATTCCACCAAGTGAGTTCCCTCTCATGTTCTAAGGGGCTTCCCCAAGCCTGCAGATGTGTATGCTAAATGTCCCCTAGGCTAGTCACCTTGACAATGGTCAGGGTCTGAAGGCCCAGATCTAAGAAGGCCTGGCTCAAAGAAGGCCTTGTGTGTCCCCAGAGACAGACACACAATCAGTTCCTTTCCCCTCTACTCTTGGCTTTGTCTTCTGTCTGAGGCTGATACGTGTTTAGCATTCACTTTCCCAAACAATGTCTTTCTACCCTCCAGATTTTCCAAATCCTCATTTGGGAATCATGCTAACTTTTCCCCCCCGCATCCTGATCTTATCTCTGGTGGATGTTGGTTTTAAAAAACTCTTCTTGACTCCCCGTTTGAGTTTCTCTTTTTGCATCACACTCATGGGCTTGGTGATGGGGATCAGATGGCTCATGTGCGATCATGCTAGACTGCTGTTAGTCACTCCTGGGAACTGGATTTGGTTCAAGTTTATTCAGTGCGACTTAATGCTGACAGACTACTTTCTACTTTAACATCAAGTCTCTTACTGATGTACAGGAAATGATAAATAGGTCACAACAAAAATTAAGACTAAGAAGTCAGCAATCATCAAACTGTAAGAGTTGAGGGTGACGAGGGAGCTGGAGTAGTCCTTGCCAGAACTCCAGGCCAAATGGCACACGTGCCAGGTAAATATTTGTAGGATGCTGGCAGGCACATTGTGGGTGGATTGCAATTTTTTTTGAATGATGAAATAGAAGCAGGGTGTTTTTTTTGTTTGTTTGTTTTTGTTTTTTTGGCATCACATACAAGAAATGTCTACAGGTGCCAGGAGATGATCTTATCATATCTAGGAAGTTTTTGTGTGTTTATTTATTTACTTATGACATTGTTCTCCCCCTTCCATTTCTAGAATGTATTTTCTCTCCTTAGTCAAAGAAACCCTAATTGCTGTTTATGATTCAGACGAGTCTTGAAAGAATAGAAGGAAAAAAGAGAGCAACTTCATTTCTTCTTTTGTGTAAAATGTCCTGTGTAAAATTTCCATACTCTAACACTTTCTCTGTAGTATCTTCATAATTCACCAACTTCTTTAAAGGAAGAGAATAGTTTTTAATATATCTTTATTTCTCTGAGAATATTCATCAGAGTGAGTGTTCACCGCTAGGTTGTTGGTTACCTGAATAATATCTCCTTTAATAACATAAAATGTGGAACACAGAATTTAGAACTGTATTTTCCTCTTTCTATTTATTTTTCTTCTCCTTATTCTTCTCCTCCCCTTCCTTGTTCTACTCCTCCTCCTCCTCCTCTTTCTCTTTCTCTCTCTCTCTACTACTGAGTTCAAATCTCATTTCTGTCACTTACATCCTGTGACTCTGGGCAAGTTACTTCATTTTACTTTGTTGCAGATTCCTCACTTGTTAAATGGGAATTATAATAGTCATTATGATATATACAATAGAGACTATATATGATGATACTTATATTATCATTGTAATGATTAAACAAATTGATATACATAAAACACATATAAAAGTGCCTGCCAGTAAGTTGCTATATAAATGCTTGCCATTGTAATGACTTTCTTATGAATTTTTGTTTTGTCTTTCCAACCAAATCATAAGCTGCTCAATCACAAGTCTACTTCTTTTATGTCTGTGTCTTGACCACATTGCTTAATGCAGTAGAAACGGTATCATCAATAACAGTTTGCACTTGAGTCATACTTTACATTGTACGGGCTACTTTCACTTAGATCACCTCACCAATCCTCTCAATCATACTTGGATACATGCTTATTCCCACGTTTTAAATGAGAAACTGAGTCTAAACTTTTGTTTGATCAGGGCCACACGGCCAGTGTGTGACCCAGATGACCTTAGAACTTAGTCTTTCTGGTTTCCGGCCTGTGTTATTTCCTCCAGGCAACCTGACCACATGGCAGATGTTCAACAAATGCTTCTGTGTGTTCATGTGTTTCAGATGCGCTTTTCAGCATTCTTCAGGAGTAATTTAAGTACTTTTAAATTCAGTGGTCATTTTTGTTTATATATTTTGCAGCAGTTAAATTCTAAAGGCTTGCAGTATTCTTGCCCCGAATAAAGTTGTCGGCAACAGGTGGTAAGTTGTTATCAACGATGCATACTTCATTCAGCCTTTCTCCTTGTTCTCTCTACTGAAAGTTCTTCTTGGCTTGGTTTTTAGCTTCCAGTTTTCTAAAGATAATTCCTGTATTCTGTACTTTAGTCCTCTCCTTTTCCTCTTCTTCCTTCTTCTTCTTCTTTTCTTTCCTTCTTCTTCTGCCTTTTCCTTGCTTTTGATTAGGGTCTCTGCCACTTGTCACTCCAGGCTAGGAGAGGTAGGGAGGCATCCTGCCTTATTATAACTCTTTGCCTCCCTGGTTCCCAGGATTCCTCTAGTTCTCTTAGCCCCTGAGTTAGGTTGAACTATATAGGCATGTACCACCACGCCTCACTCTCAATTAATTTAGATGATTTAGAGGATGGATGGTTTTACTAATTTGCAGAGCAGGTTATTAGGTTGGTCTGAAACTCTGACCTGGTGATCTTTACCTTGTTTTCCTCCTGGTAGTGCTGGAATTACAGGCATGAGCCACTGCACTTGGCCCTAGTCTCTTACTTCTATTATTTATTGTGGAGATTGGACTTCTTAGGAGTTGGAGGGATGAAGAACCTTGTGTCTGAATGATTTTCTTAGCTGCCTTCATGCGGAAACAGAAGCTTTCTCATTTGTAATGGCATTTTAGCCATTATGCGTTCATGCTACCTACTTCTAAACTCCCAAAAGTCTGTGGAAGAACTTGCTAATGTCTTTTCTATTAGAGGTACAGTTTGAAAGTAAACACATACATTTTTATCAGTAAGTAAAAGGGTCAACATTTTTCTAGAGCTTAAGTAAAATTCTACTCATGTACACTAATATTTGGCACAGAAAGCAAGGAAGGAGAAAAAATGGAAGCAGAAAGAGGGGAAAAATCTTATATACTATATTTTATATGTAAAAACTAATGGCCTATTGAAAAGGAATAAGAAAAGCAGGTGTGATGGGAGAGAAGATAGAGAGAAAAGAAGGAGGAGGAAGGTGAGGAAAAAATAAGCTTAAATCCCCAAAGAAAGCAGAAGTGATATTAAAATAAAATAAATTCAGAGTAAGAGAAATGAACAAAGGATAACTATACAAAGGTGCTTCATGTGCTACTCAGGCTCCACAGTGTTGTGAGTTACCTGTTTTCATTACTGAAATCATCTTTTTAAAAGTGATTCTGGGCCGGGTGTGGTGGCTCACACCGTAATCCCAGGACTTTGGGAGGCCAAAGTGGGAGGATTACCTGAGGCCAAGAGTTTGAGAACAGCCTGGTCAACACGGTGAAACCACATCTCTATTGAAAATACAAAAATTAGCCAGGTGTGGTGGCGTGCACCTGTAGTCCCAGCTACTCAGGAGGCTGAGGCAGGAGAATGGCTGGAACCCGGGAGGCAGAAGTTGTAGTGAACCAAGATCACACCACTGCACTCTAGCCTGGGCGACAGAACAAGACTCCGTCCAAAAAAAAAAAAAAAGTGATTCTGAATCTCTATTCCTGAGTAACACATAGTTTTAGGGTGGAAAAGTCTCTAGTGACTTTCATGGTAAGATACCCGATTTCCTAGAGTCACAGCTTTCCTTAATATTTATTTATTTATTTATTCATTCATTTATCAGAGATGAGGTCTCACTCTGCCACCCAGGTTGGAGTATTCTAATCCTAACTCACTGCAGCCTCGAAATTCTGGGCTCAAGAATTCCTCCTACCTCAGCTTTTTGAATAGTTGGGACTACACATGTGTGTCACCATGCCCAGCTAAATTTTTATTTTTATTTATTTATTTTTGAGATGGAGTCTTACTCTGTTGCTCAGGCTGGAGTGCAGTGACATGATCTTGGCTCACTGCAACCCTTGATTCCCGGGTTCAAGTGATTCTTCTGCCTCAGTCTCCCAAGTAGCTGGGATTACAGGTGTGTGCCATCATGCCTGGTTAATTTTTGTACTTTTAGTAGAGATGCAGCTTCACCATGTTGGCTAGACTGGTCTCAAATTCCTGGCTTCAGGTGATTCTCCCACCTCAGCCTCCCAAAGTAGTAGGATTGTAGGCGTGAGCCACCGTACCCAGCCTATTTTAACTTTTTTTGTAGAGATGGAGTCTTCTTATGTTGCCCAGGCTGATCTCAAACTCCTGGGCTCAAGTGATCCTGCTTTGGCCCTCCTAAAATACTGGGGTTATAGATGTGAGCCACTGCACCAAGCCTTAACTTTTTTTCCTTCAGCGGTCCTGTTCATCCCTCAGTGGTCCTATTCATCCCTCAGCTTAGGTAAAAATTATCACCTGCACTTGACTCATCTCTGGGAGCAGGTTCTTTCCTGGAAGGCTTACTCTGTATAACACAGATGTTTAAAAGGGGTTGACAATCTTCATTTGTCTCTACCAAGGGGAATCAGTGTTCCTCCAAAAGGGCAGGAGCCTCTCAGAAGACGCTTACACTCAATCATCACGCAGGGTGTATCCTATTCACTGGCTTTCATAACAATTTCAGACTTTTTCTGGAGACACTATACTGATTTTTGTACCAGTAGAAACCACATTTTATTCTTATTCATCTGCCGTCACTCACTCAAGCTCCCTTACATGTGGCCAGCTTGGAAAGATCCACGTGACAGAGGCAAATCAATAAATCAATTGGGTAATGGATCCAAAGCTTTGGCCTTATTAGTGTCATTCCCTGGTTAGCTACTACGTCACCCTACCTATTTCTATAGCAGTTGAAACATCATTTGCATCAAGTCAACGATTCATTTCCTCTTTCTGATGTGCCGTATAGACTCCAAGCAGATTGGTGGCTCTTGACCTGGGCTGGCAGGCACGATGGAGCATTCCAGTTGCTCATCTGTTTCTAAGGTTGGGTTCACTCCTGATAGGCACCTCTGGACTCTAAAGAAGTAAGTCATAAATGGTAATGTATGTAGCTGGAAGTGATATGATAGCTTAGGGTTTGCCTAACTTCTGCTGTGAGAAGAAAGGCTAAGATGGCATGATGTAATGCAATCATGAAACAGAACAAGGTTCAAAATGGATGCTTGTTTATGGTCAGACCATCGCGAAAGGCAATAAAGCATTTAAAAAACCACTGGTTAAATTGGCTTGTTGTAAACTGATTAAAATCATCAGGCTAGAATACTGTAAGAGGTTATAGTCATTTCTTCTTATTGAGTGGAGATGAAGCTGCTAATTAGTAAGATCTGTAAAAGAATTCTTTTATAACATTGAATCATACGATATTACTTTCCAATGTTATTTTTATAGCATTGAATCATATAATATTACTTCCCAAAAAGAGTTCGGGGAATAACTAATTGCACACTTCTAATTGTCTAATGGAGATACCAAGGCCCAGAGAACGCAATAACTTGCCCAACCAACACAGCGAGTTATTGGTATGATTAATTAGTCATTCTTTAGCCTTCATGAGATGAATTAATTTGTGTTTCTCAAACAGTTTTATGGACATATTTTTTCTAACCTAATAAAACAACTTCACAATTAAATTCTCTAAAAGCTTAAAAGCTTATTTGCCATGTAAGTTGTTTCCAGTTAGCTTTCATCTATTTTATCCTGTAAATCCCAATACAAGATATAATATATTATTGATGTCTTCCTGGCAGAGTTATGTTTCTTCTAGGGCCATCTACACAGTTAGGAGGGCAGTGAAAATTTTGTAAGGCTTACTGTAATATTTTCATGAGAGCCTTGTATGAAGTATTCTAAGAAATAATGTCTTTCTTGGCCAGGCATGGTGGCTCATGCCTGTAATCCCAGCACTTTGGGAGGCCAAGGTAGGAGGATCACCCGAGGTCAGGAGTTCGAGACCAACCTGACCAACATGGAGAAACCCCATCTCTACTACAAATACAAAATTAGCTGGACGTGGTGGTGCATGCCTGTAATCCCAGCTACTCGGGAGGCTGAAGAAGGAGAATCTCTTGAACCCAGGAGGCGGAGGTTGCGATGAGCCGAGATCACCCCATTGCACTACAGCCTGGTCAACAAGAGAGAGACTCCATCTGAAAAAAAAAAAAAAAAAAAAAAAAAAGAAATAAGGTCTTTATTCCTCTTCCAGTGGTAATTTTTACTATAAAGTATTAAAGCTATAAGTAAAAGTAACTCTGTACAATTATATACATATTTTTTCTTTTTCTTATTTTCTTTGAGACAGGGTCTCGCTTTTGTTGCCCATGTTGGAATCCTGGAGTGAAGTAGCATGATCTTGGCTCATTGCAACCTCTGCCTCCCAGGCTCAAGCCATCTTCCTACCTCAGCCTCCAGAGCTGTTGGGACTAACAGCATGTGCCACCATGCCTGGTTATTATTTTTGCATTTTTTGTAGAGATAGAGTCTTGCCATGTTGGCCAGGTTGGTCTCAAACTCCTTGGCTCAAGCCATCTGGCTACCTTGGCCTCCCAAAGTGCTGGGATTACAGGTGTGAGCCACGGAGCCCAGCCTAACATTCTTTCTTTTCTTTCTTTCTTTCTTTCTTTCTTTCTTTCTTTCTTTCTTTCTTTCTTTCTTTCTTTCTTTCTTTCTTTCTTTCCTTCTTTTCTTTCTTTCTTTCTTTTCTTTCTTTCTTTCTTTCTTTCTTTCTTTCTTTCTTTCCTTCTTTCCTTCTTTTTCTTTCCTTCTTTTTCTTTATTTCTCTCTCTCTCTTTCTTTCTTTCTCTCTCTTTCTCTCTTTTTTTCTTTTTTTTTGACAGAGTCTCACTCTGTTGCCCAGGCTGGAGTGCAATGGCATGATCTTGTCTCACTGCAACCTCTACCTCCCAGGTTCAAGCAATTCTCGTGCCTCAGCCTCCCCAGTAGCTAGGATGACAGACGCCCACCACCACGCCCAGCTAATTTTTTATGTTATTAGTAAAGACAGTGCTTCACCATGTAGGCTGGGCTGATCTTGAACTTCTGACCTGAAGTGATCCGCCCTCCTCGGGCTCCCAAAATGATGGGATTACAGGCATGAATCATGGCACTCAACTATATTTCTCAGTTTATTTTGCTTCATATACTAGGAACTATAGTTTGTTTCACATGTGGTCTTGAAAATAGCTTGTTCTGTTCTGATTATAAGTAATATGTATTTATTGTTTAAAAAAAAAAGGATAAATATCCAGGTGCAGCGGCATGTGCTTGTAGTCCCAGCTACTCGGGAGACTGAGGCAGGAGGATGCCTTTGAGCACAGGTGTTTGAGACCGTAGTGAGCTGTGATTGTGCCACTGCATTCTAGCCTGGGTGACCGAGCAAGACCCTGTCTCTAAATAAATAAATAAATATTGATCAATATAGAAAAAATGTGAAAACCAAAGGGGAGCGCCTCCCACTACCAGAGATCATTTGTATTTTCATTCTGGTGAATTTCCTTCTAGTCTTTTTAAAAAATGCATAAATATAGGAAATACACAATTACGAGAAATATACAACTTCCCATAATGAGTTAACACACCATTTATGATTTTGTGTCCTGCTAGTCTCACTGTCATTATGTCATTAGCATTTATCCCTTGCATAAAATGCTTCGCAGATTACTAAATGGCAACATACTATAATATTGAACTTTGTGGATATCCAAGAATGATTTTAATCACTATTCTCTTACTGAGTATTTGTGTATTTTTTGTTTCCTTTCCTATTTTAATTGTGATGCAGTGAATAGTTTTGTACAGAATTTTTGCACACATTTCTGATTATGTTCATAGTAAATACACATTGTCTTAAACAAATGGTTAGGCTTAGATTTTCCTGGAATAACTCTGGAGCCATATACAAATGGACAGCTGAAACTTTTTCTACAGAACTGTAATAGACTTAAACCCACATAAAACTGGAGTATTTACACATCACACGTTAGAACTTGGAATATGCCAACATGCTAGCCTATTAACGCCATTCATAACGACCACTTGGAAATTCTTGACTCTAACCTGAAGCTACATGCTATGAAGGAATGCAGGCCTCGGTCCCCGTTTGTACCTTAACTGATCAGCATTCCTTAGTAAACTGTTCTCTGCCTAGTCAGATGATTACCGTAGCTGCCTTCTTATGAGACACATGCAGGGGAATTTTCAGATTTACGATAGAGAGCTACCAATATTTCATCATCAGTGCCACAACTCTCATACATATTATAAACCTTTGATCTGTTAAGTAAATATGCTCGGCACCCAGAGGCTCCTTTGGAAAGTACGGGAGTGGTAGGGACTGCCCTCCCCATTTCCATTGGTTCTCTTCTTCCGGTTCTTCGATTTCCCTGGCAAAATATTTACTTTAAGAGTTCAGGGTGTGGCATACTCACTTTACAAGGGCATGTGCTCTTTGTGCCAGGAAAAAATAAAAAGTCCCTTGTGGTTAATGAAGTAGAGGTGAGGACATAATCACAATAGACGATAGTGCCGAGGCTCTTGTCACAGTTTAGACTCATATTTATGAGAAGAAGACGTAGTTGCTTCTGCAATATCCTAAGTAAATTTATCTCTATCTGATCTTCGTGAAAGGTGCAGAGAAATGGGTTTACTTGATCAGGGAGTTATGGAAGGTTGTTTCGCAATCTCTCTCTCTCTCTCTTTTTTGGAGACAGAGTCTCACTCTGTCACCTAGGCTGGAGTGCAATGGTGCGATCTTGGCTCACTGCAACCTCCGCCTCCCAAGTTTAAGCTATTCTGCTGCCTCAGCTTCCCTAGTAGCTGGGATTACAGGCGCACACCACCACGCCAGACTAATTTTTGCATTTTTAGTAGAGACGGAGTTTCACCATATTGGCCAGGCTGGTCTTGAACTCCTGATCTCAGATGATCTGCCTGCCTTGGCCTCCCAAAGTGCTGGGATTACAGCCATGAGCCCCCACATCTGGCCTACAATCTCAAAACTATTAAATATGTGCATGGTTTTTGACCCCAACATTTCATTTGTTGAAGTTATCTTAAGAAAGTAATTAAGAATATGTACAGAGAGTCATCCGTAGACTGTTCTTCATAGTACTATTTATAATGATTGAAAAATCCTGGAGAATTCAATCATGAATAACCACACAATTGAAAATTGTACAACTGTTTTAAATGATGGCATACAAAGTCATTTTTTAAAAGATGAACAGATGACTGTATTCATATCCTTAAATGAAAAGGCTAGGTTAAAAAAATGTGCTCTAAGATTCAATTTATGTTAAATATATGAACAGAAGTGAATCTGGAAGCTATTAAAAACTTAGCACTGTGATTCTCTAGATGGTGAGTCTATGACTAATCTTTGCGTTCCTCTTTTAACTTATTTATGTATTTTCTTTTTTCAACAGAGTATGTATTATGGTAATATTTTTGGAAGCACAGAAAGAGATTTAAAACTCTGTTCTTTCTGTATTGTGCCTCGAAGACTTTCTTCCACCTTCAACAGAAGATAAAACAATAGAAGATTTATGTACTTAGACTGACATGCACATGTTTTCTTTGTGATAAAGTCTCCTTGCAAGGAAAAGACTAAACAGCAAATGTTACATTAAAACCATTACAAAAAATTGGGAGCAGATATGATTCTAGAATTACAAATATGTTGCCTTCATGACATCATTCTCCCCATCTCAAAACAGTCATCCCACTCTCCTCAATGTAGTGCAGTTAGCCTCAGAATCCCAACCAACACCTTTCCTCAAAGATTGGCATCCATTTGCTATCTCAGGAAATTGTCATACTAAAATCAATTAGAAATCTGGTAAAGAAAGGCCGGGAGCGGTGACTCACGCCTGTAATCCCAGCACTTTGGGAGGCCGAGGTGGGCAGATCACCTGAGGTCAGGAGTTCGAGACCAGCCTGGCCAACATGGTGAAACCCCATCTCTACTAAAAATACAAAAATTAGCCAGGTATGGTGGTGCGCACCTATAATCCCAGCTACTAGGGAGGCGGAGGCAGGAGAATAGCTTGATCCCGGGAGGCGGAGGTTGCAGTGAGCCAAGATTATGCCACTGCACTCCAGCCTGGGCGAAGGAGGGAAACTTGTTTTAGAAAAAAAAAAAAAAAAAAAAAAGAAAGGAAACTGGTAAAGAGTATTTGTTGCATTTTTCATGAAATATTGTTATAAAAAAATTCTTCTAAACCAAGAAGCATAGCATTTCCCTTTAAGAAAAATGCTATGAATATGTTAGAATATTTAAACAAAAAAGCACAATTTATTTTATTGTGGAGAATTATATATAACATGCTGGAAATACAGAAAATCAATAATTTTTCTTTTTATTTTGAGACAAAGTCTCGCTCTGTTGCCCAGGCTGGAGTGCAGTGGCGTGATCTCGGCTCACTGCAACCTCCGCCTCCTACATTCAAAGGATCCTCCACCTCAGTCTCCCGACAGGTACATGCCACCATGCCTGGCTAATTTTTGTATTTTTAGTAGAGATGGGGTTTCACCATGTTGGCCAGGCTGGTCTTGAACTCGTATCCCTCAAGTGATCTGCCTGCCTCGACCTCCCAAAATGCTGGGATTACACACGTGAGCCACTGCGTCCAGCCTAAATCAATACTATTTTAAAGTACAATAAATCAGTGTACATGTGTAACAGAGTACACCCAGGTATCTTCTCATGATGACACCATGCACACATACACAGACATTCAGCATGAACACTGAGTATTTTGGTATGTCCTGTAGCATTTACCTTGTTTCTTAGGGGAGTTTTAATTTCTTGATGTTTTGTTTAGCATTTTAATCCTCCTTCGACCTGGATTTCAAGGCACAGATCTTGGTTGAGCCAACAGGGCTGAAGGCATTCTACTACCAGCTGAGCAAAGAAAGGCAAAGTTGGTTTGATGATACTAAAATTTAAAAAGCTCATCTTTCCTAAAAGACTTGAAGATTTAAAAAATCACTCATGTGGATCTGTAAAGTTGTTTCAATGGAGTTGATTCTTTATTGTAAGGACAATTTAATCATGGAAAGTTGATAGGCTTGGTTATGCAAATTATTCTGAAGTGGTAAGGAAGACCCACTGGCTTCAAAAGTTAAAAGGGAAATTCCTAGTAAGACCTTTGAGCCCTCGTGTACATTGATAAATAGAATTGTCTTTACCATGGCGAAAGGTTCCTTGGAAAGCAGCCAGGTCCTCACTTCCTTGTCCAGTAATGGAAGCAATAATCTGCAATAATCAGAAATGATCTGCTTTATTTTATACTATCTAATAACAACAAACTTTTTGATCACAAATACATTGAGCCTGAAAATCAAAATAAAAGAAAGATGAAGCTGCATTCAAAAGTGCTGTGAAATAACAAGGCTTACTTTCCCATGTGTAGGAGAAATTCTGTGTTTTATATCTATCTGTATGTTTTATATCTATGTATGCTTTCTGTAGGATAGCATATCGTCTCCTGTGTTACTTTTTGTGGTTTATATTTTTTGTAGATATGTCATACTTTATTCTACTGGGCGCTAAAAATATAAAAAATTAGCCAGGTGTGGTGGTGGTGGGCACCTGTAGTCCCAGCTACTCAGGAGGCTGAGGCAGGAGAACGGCGTGAAGCTGGGAGGCGGAGCTTGCAGTGAGCCAAGATGGCGCCACTGCACTCCAGCCTGGGTGACAGAAAGAGACTCTGTCTCAAAAAAAAAAAAAAAAAAAAAAAAGATTCCAC
Source organism: Papio anubis (assembly GCF_008728515.1). Taxonomy (NCBI): domain Eukaryota; kingdom Metazoa; phylum Chordata; class Mammalia; order Primates; family Cercopithecidae; genus Papio; species Papio anubis. The sequence goes on from NC_044985.1 coordinate 111,584,164, forward strand.
CTTCAGCTTTGGTCTTAACAAAAGATGCAATGCACTCATTATGTCATACTTTATAAAATTCTCACAGGGAGTAGGTCAGATATCAGCTTTCCAAAGAAATATGATGATGCTCTAAAATAGCCACCGATAAACTCATGCATAGGCTGCTTTTTTTCAAGAACCAGAAGAAATACCACTGAGACTGTTCAGGCATTGGCTGTGGGACAAGTAGAACAGGAAGCCACTTCTATTACAAATTCCTGCAGGGCTATTGTTTAAACCACAGTAAAGAACCTGGATGCCGTGTCTGATAACTGGGGCTCTTATTTCAGGAATGGAGCCTTGAGGCTCACCAAGCAAATTTTTCAATAAACATCTGGACACCCACCTGAGTTGATGATCAAAGAAAGTTCACTCCTTTTTTCACCTACTAAGATTTCATTACATTCATATTTAGTTTCCCTGTAGAAAGAAGAATTGACATAAAATTCAGCTAATTCCTCTATTCATTGTTTTTCCTGATTGGGAGGCTTTTCAAGTTCCCCAGGTTTCTTGCCTCCTTGGTTCCTATTTAAGGTCACAGCAGAGGAGCCTCTATTAACAATATGTGGGAACAAATCAGCAGAGTTTTTGTAGGACTTACGCTGGTAACTCGCAGATGCAAAATATGTCAAAGTTTTCTATGCACGACCATGGAACATCACCCTTCCAGAAGCCAACAAGCTAAGGCTATCAAAAGGTTTGAAGACGGACTGACAAGGCTAAGGAATGGAGAAGAGGATGGGCCTTCTCTGCCTTGTCATCTTCAGAAGTGCATTTGATGTGCTAACATCTAAGCCAGTGGGGGGCTCATCCAGAAACAGAACAGTTACAGCTCTCATCACCTCCACTGCAATGCTGGGCTTCTTTCTCCTCCAGACACACCCCAAATGACCTGGTTTCCTACCTTGGAGTTTGCTAATTTTGCTGAAGGCCACCTCTTGAACGGTTTTGTTAATGTGTGTTTTTTGTTTTTGTTTTTTGGGTTTTGTTTTTGTTTGTTTTTTTGTGCCTGACTGTTTATGCTTGTTGACAGCCAAAGGACCACTGAAAATTTTTTCCTTACCCATCGCTATACCATCTGAGACTACATAATCTGAGACATCTGAGACACCTTTTTTTTTTTTTGAGATAGTGTCTCAATCTGTCGCCCAGGCTGAAGTGCAGTGGTGTGATCTTGGCCCACTGCAACCTCCGCCTCTTGGGTGCAAGTGATTCCTGTACCTCAGCCTCCCCTGTAGCTGGGACTACAGGCACACACCACCACCCCTGGCTAATTTTTGCATTTTTAGAAGAGACGGAGTTTCACTGTATTGCCTAGGCTGCTTTTGAACTCCCAGCCTCAAGCAATCCACCGGCCTCGGCCTCCCAAAGTGTTAGGATTACAGGCATGAGCCATTGCGCCGTCTTGAGATACTTTTGAAGTTGGCAGGTTAAAGGGTTTCATTTAGCAAAACATCACCAGAGAGACCACAGGAATCCTTCCTTGCCTCCACCAGACGGTCCCAGGATAGCATTAAAACCAGGTTTTATCACCCACTGACAACCTTCAATATCTCCTTCTCAACTGTTTTTTAACCAACTAGAAGCAACTCTTCACCTTCATTTAATAGTAAATATTATGAAAACTTCACACAGGTACATCAGATAATGTCCCTAAGTTTTTGGAGGGCCCAGCAGGTAGACCATTAGCGCTGGTTTCTTGTTCTTCTTGTTGTTGTTGTTGTTTTTAAGCGATGGGGTCTGACTACGCTGGCCAAGCTGGTCTTCAACTCCTGGCTTCAAGCAATCCTCCTGCCTCAGCCTCCAAAAGTGAGGGCATTACAGGTGTGAGCCACAGCACCCAACCTGTCAGTGCTTGTTTTTGATCTTGGGAAAATAAAAATGTTTTTTTGCAGACATGTAGAAATTGTTTTTTTCCACTGTGCTGCCATGGGATGAAATTAACCTTTCACGTAGAACCCTAAATTGAATTCTGATTTATGAAACTGCTAAGGCCACTTCTTTTCTGCTATGGAAAATAATCTCTGCTTAGTCTTCAATGTTAGAACATTTACATGCACACATTCACACACAAATATACACACACAAAGGACAAGCTAGGAAAAAGGACATGAATTATTATCACTCAAATAATGACTCATTTACATGAACCCTACTGTTCACTGAAGAGGAAGGATAGAAATTCACCCATTCATTCAATAAAGATCTATTGTGCATCTAATGGTTTTTTTTTTGATGGTATCTCGCTCTGTCGCCCAGGCTGGAGTGCAATGGCGTGATCTCGCTCACTGCAACTTCCACCTCCCAGGTTCAAGCGATTCTCCTGCCTCAGCCTCCTGAGGAACTGGGATTACAGGTGCGTGCCACCACATAGGCTAATTTTTGTATTTTTAGTAGAGACGGGGTTTCACCACGTAGGCCAGGCTGGAATGCACCTAATTTATGTTAGCGATTGTTCATGTCATGAAGAATAAAGTGGCTCAAACCTGCAATCCCAGCACTTTGGGAGACCGAGGCTGGCGGATCACGAGGTCAGGAGATTGAGACCATTCTGGCTAACACGGGGAAACCACGTCTCTACTAAAGATACAAAAAATTAGCCGGGCGCGGTGGCTGGCGCCTGTAATCTCAGCTACTCAGGATGCTGAGGCAGCAGAATTGCTTGAACTTGGGAAGCCTATGTTGCAGTGAGCCGAGGTCGTGCCATTGCACTCCAGCCTGGGCGACAGAGCTAGACTCGGTCTCAAAAAAAAAAAAAAAAAAAAAAAGCTGTTATTCAAATAAAACATATTTTTAGTAAACAAATGTTTTATTTGCTAACAGGTTGAATTCCTCAATAATTATAAAGGAATCATTTTCTTTTCTTTTTTTTTTTTTTTGAGACGAGTCTCGCTCTGCCGCCCAGGCTGGAGTGCAGTGGCGCGATCTCTACTCACTGCAAGCTCCGCCTCCTGGGTTCGCGCCATTCTCCTGCCTCAGCCTCCCGAGTAGCTGGGACTACAGGCGCCCACCACCATGCCTGGTTATTTTTTTGTATTTTTAGTAGAGACGGGGTTTCACCTTATTAGCCAGGATGATCTCGATCTCCTGACCTGTGATCCTCCCGCCTCGGCCTCCCAAAGTGCTGGGATTACAGGCGTGAGCCACCGCGCCCATCCCAAATTTTCTATTTTCTTCTTTAATCAGGGTCAATTATTTGTGTCTTTCATCTCTGTTCATATCAGCTGTGATGTGGTCATAGATGACTTTTATCAGGTTGAGAAAGTTCTCAACTATTCCTAGTTAGTTGAGTGTTTTTGTCATTAGAAGGCATGCACCACCACACCCAGCTAATTTTGGTATTTTTCGTAGAAACAGGGTTTCACTATGTTGGCCAGTCTGGTCTCGAACTCCTGACCTCGGGCAATCCACCCACTTCAGCCTCCCGAAATGCTAGGATTACAGGCATGAGCCACCACTCCCGGCCAGACACATTGGTTATTTAGGAATATATGGTTTCCTTTCTGTCTGTTACTGATTTCTAATTTAATTCCATTGTGGTTTGAATGTATACTTTATGTGATTTCAGTCGTTTTACATTTATTGAGACTTGTTCCATAACCTACCATATGCTTTATCCTAGAGAACGTTCCATGTGCAACTATTCTGTTGATGTTGGATGGAGTAGTCCTTAGATTCCTGCTAAGTCTATTTGGCTTATAGTGTTGTTCAAGTCTTCTATTTTCTTGTAGATCTTCTGCCTAAATTTTATTAATTAGTGAAAATGTGGTATCAAAGTTGTCAACTTTTATTGTTAAATTTCCCATTTTGCCAGGCACGGTGGCTCACGCTGGTAATGAGGTCAGGAGTTCAACCTGGCCAACATGGTGAAACCCCGTCTCTACTAAAAATACAAAAATTATCTGGGCAGCCAGGCGCGGTGGCTCAAGCCTGTAATCCCAGCACTTTGGGAGGCCGAGATGGGCGGATCACGAGGTCAGGAGATCGAGACCATCCTGGCTAACACGGTGAAACCCCGTCTCTACTAAGAAATACAAAAAATAGCCGGGCGAGGTGGCAGCGCCTGTAGTCCCAGCTACTCGGGAGGCTGAGGCCGGAGAATGGCATGAACTCGGGAGGCGGAGCTTGCAGTGAGCTGAGATCTGGCCACTGCACTCCAGCCTGGGCGACAGCGCGAGACTCCGTCTCAAAAAAAAAAAAAAAAAAAAAAAAAAAAAAAAAAATTATCTGGGCGTGGTGGCGCATGACTGTGGTCCCAGCTACTCAGGAGGCTGAGGCAGGAGAATCGCTTGAACCCGGGAGGCGGAGGTTGCAGTGAGCCGAGAATGGTGCCACTGCACTCCAGCCTGGGCAACAAGAGCAAAATTCTGTCTCAAATAAAATAAAATAAAATAAAATAAAATTTCCTATTCTTCCCTTCAATTCTGTCAGTTTTTACTTTCTGTAGTTTGGGGTGCTACTGTTAGGTATATGTATGGTTATAGGTTTTATATCTTCCCAGTGGGTTAATTTTGTGTCACCATGAAAGTCCCTCTTTATTTCTAGTAACGTTAAAAAAAATTTTATCTGATATAGGCATCACCAACTCCAGTTCTCTTTTGTTTACAGTTTGGTACATCTTTTTTTATCCTTTTACTTTCAACCTATTTGGGTCTAGTGGAGAACTCTTCCACTGCCTTAGGTTAGGGAGTCATATTACATTATCATCATTAGTACTATTATTTGACATTTGTTTTGCTGACTAGCTACTGCTGGTAGGTTTTTCTTCAACCATTCTGAGGCTCTATATTGAGTTATATTAGTACATCATCATGAAGAGCTAAAGGCAGGTAAGGATTATTTTCTGAACTGCAATATTGATTAAACCCACGGGAATGTATAAGATTCTTAGAAGAGTTGACATTAAATCAAGATGAAGATGAGGTTTGAGCCTTACTTAAAGACTGACATTTTCCGCTCTAACTGTGGACAGTACTGTAGCACTGTTATAGTATCTGATCTGAATGTTAGTCTAGCAATTCAGCGTCTTCTTCATGACAGCTGAACATCAACCATGCGATGGTATATGCATACCAGAGTGTGCCTGGCATCCCACTTCCTCCTCCTCCCCGTCCTCCTTGACTGGCTCTGGAAAGCAAATAGGGTATAACAATAGGAGTGCTGGAATGTTCCTGTGTGGGGCTGACCTTTGTATCGCTGTTATTCCTCTACTTTCAGATGCAAAAAAGATTAAGTTGAAACTGAATGAAAGTCTTTTCTGGGCCACAGGGCTGAGCTGCTTTTGCTCTTTGCAAATCCAAAGAATTTAACAGGATTTCTCCCTTTCTCAACTTCCTATCCCCTACCCTGACCTTTGCATCTTCCCAATATGAGGAAAAAGGAGGAAGTTTTCCTTGCGGGTTTTTTTTTTATGATGACATGATGGGGCCGGTTGATCAACGGGGAAAACCCCATGTGGTAACACACCTTCTGTGTACATTCCCAATTATTTGCTATAAATAGAGCCATCCCAGGCTGCTGGCAGAACACAACAGCGCTCCCGAAGCACTGGGTACCCAGCACTGAGCACATCTGTTCTTTGAGCTAAAAAACCATGTGCTGTAGCAAGAGTTTGCTCCTGGCTGCTTTGATGTCAGTGCTGCTACTCTACCTCTGCAGTGAATCAGAAGGTAAGTGTCGCTGTTTCTGCTAGCACAGCAGAAAGACTGTTTTCATTTTCCTTTAAGCCTTGAGCTCAACTGGGGGTCCCTAAGGGGTGGAAAACTGAAAGTACACAAGAGGGAGTGATGGAAGTTTTCAGCCCATTGTGGAGTGGAGGAGAGAAGAGTTACGGCTGCGGATCAGGCTTTCCTCTCTGCTGTCAGTCTCAGCAGATTGGGGGAGTGCTGGGCTCTTAGAGACCCCTAAACTTCAGGACAAAGCCAAAGTGCTGTTTCTGGGAGTGATACAAAGTGTGTGATGTTACCAGTAGATGGGGCTGTTTTGAAATGTAGCGAATACTCCCACGTCCCCAACTTTCTTACCTCCCAACTTAATAGTTTTGGGAAAGTTCAAAACTCATCCTTCAGGAGTAGATTATAATACCTGTCATCAACATTCCCACAAGGCCTGGGGGACATTGCTTACCAGCTTTGAAATAACATTAATCCCTTACCTGACAGCATGTTGTTATCTGACTAGGGAATGTCCAAGTATTGCTTTATTGCTCAATAGTCACACATCACTTTTAGCAACAGGTGCATTCCTGAAGATGCACATCGAATTTTTTTTTTTTTTTTTTTTTTTTGAGGCAGGATCTCACTTCATTACCCAGGCTGGAGTGCAGTGGCATGATTACTGCTCACTGCAGCCTCAACCTCCTGGAGTCAAGTGAACCTCCAGTCTCAGCCTCTTGAATAACAGGGACCATGGCCATGTGCCACACACCCGGCTAATTTTTTTACATTATTTTGTAGAGACAGGGTTTCACTATGTTGCCCAGGCTGATCTCGAACTCCTGAAGGCAAGCAATCTTTCCTCCTTGGCCTCCGAAAGTGCTGGGATTACAGGCGTGAGCCATTATGCCCAACCACGTGTTGAACTTTTATGAACAAAATTAAACATTCCTATTAGCTAACATGACAATTTCAAAGCATTTTCACTCCTATAAATCGTATTTTCCTTTGTAGCTCTATTTCTCAATACTTAGTAGCCAGATAATAGATTAAGATCTGCCAATTTATTCACTTTCTGCTTTTGGAAGTTTATCTACGTAAGGGTTCTTTCAAGCAGTAAGGAAGGGGGTGCTCATATTCTTGAATGATTATAGTGAACTGAAATGAAATATTGTCATTTTGTGTTTCTTACTAAAGATATCCCACTTACGAGAAGTCATGTGTTTCTCAATTGTATTATCGAACCAAAACTTCTCAGCACACAAACTGTTGTTTCAAATAACTGTAAACTATGTTAAATTGGTTCTCAACGACCTTATAAAGGTTTCGAAGACATTGAAACTCTTCCACTAAGTGGTTTATTCATCATATACATGAGATTCACTAGATTTTTCACAACTTAAGGTAGTTTTATAATACCAGTCACAGGATAAGTTTGTTCATGTGGACCCAATACCTTTCACTTTTTTTTAGCAGCAAGCAACTTTGACTGCTGTCTTCGATATACAGACCGTATCCTTCATCCTAAATTTATTGTGGGCTTCACACAGCAGCTGGCCAATGAAACCTGTGACATCAATGCTGTCATGTAAGTTATTAATTGATTTTAATTCAATTGTATCAGGAATACCTAGAAACTTCAGCTTTAAAAAATGTTTGCCTTTTTAGAGTTTCATTCAGAAATTACTGATGTTTTGAACATAGGATCTTATCTTAAAAAGAAAGAAATGATGTGGCAAAGATAGCTTTGTCTTAGTACATATCTACTTCAAAGTTCACTTTAAACAGGACTGGAATAAGGCAAAAACTTCCTTTTTTAAAAATTGTTTGGTCAAAAGGAACTAGTATAGGGCAAAAATCACTTTCTAAGGCTGTTAAAGTGATATGTTAGGAAAATATAGAAGATACATATTTTGACATGAGCATCTTCTACCAGAAAATGTTTGAGACCAAAAGTAAAATCTCAGACTAATTATACTATCACATATAATTTTCTTGATTTATATAGGATATTATATTTTAGAATTATAGAAGTTATTGATCAGATACATACATATTCTATGCAACCACCAATAGCAAAATTATATGACAATTCTGGGACTTTGTCTTCTGCCATTGTACTATTATTTGTTACATTGCAGAGAAAGGGAGAATCACTTTCATTTAGCAGTAATCTTCGTCAGAAGCATTTTTTTTTTTTTTTTGGCATTTTATTTTACCTCGTCAACTGAAGTGTTTAGTGTGTAATGAACTGGAATATAAAGTCTCCATTGTACGTTCTGTGAAAAACCCATTTAAAAGCTCATTAAACACAAATCAAATGTTCTGATTTTTCAGCTTTCACACAAAGAAAGGGTTATCTGTGTGCGCAAATCCAAAGCAGACCTGGGTGAAACTTATTGTACGTCGCCTCAGGTATGTTACACTGACATTTAGCCTCTGCAAAGGTTTGAGGAAAGAGGAGTATTCAAAGGGGTGGACCGTAGGTTTTCTGAGATTCTTTAGTCTAACTATTGTGGAATTTTTAAAGGGAAAATTTGAGTTGGACCACAAAAACAAAGAATGCATTTTTCCACTTGTAGATCATCATCGTTATTATTATTTTAATTTACTGATTTCTTATATGATGTATTAGATTTCTCTATGCATTTGATAGTTACTAGCTGCCTGATTCTTGTTGCAAAGATGCCTCTTATTTATATAATGTAAAGGCAATCCAGCATTTGGTTGTTTGTTAAAAATTGAAAAATAAACATTAGTTAAACAGAGATCAATGGTTCTGATTTACATTGACAATAACAGACAGTAACACTTTATCAACAGATGGAAGGCACCTAACACCAGTGTGCCATAGCCACTGAACTTGGAGACACAAGAAATGTGTACATATCCTGTTTCTGTCATTAATGAGCTGAGTTAGGTTGGGCAAGGGCCATCCTCTCTAAACCTCAGTTTCCTCATCTGAACTCTGAGCTGCTTGACATACTGAGTTGAGATTAAGGGCAGATGAAGCAACCTTTAGGTACCAAAGTCATTCCTCCCATGCAGTCACCTCGTCATTACTTACACTTTTCTTCTTTTTCATTTTACAGCAAAAAAATCAACAAGATGTAAAAACTGTGGCTTTTCTGGAATGGAATTGGACTTAGCCCAAGAACAGAAAGAACCTTGCTGGGGCTGGAGGTTTCACTTGCACATGATGGAGGGTTTAGTGCTTATCTAATTTGCGCCTCATTGGGACTTGTCCAATTAATGAAGTTGATTCATATTGCATCATAGTTTGCTTTGTTTAAGCATCACATTCAAGTTAAACTGTATTTTATGTTATTTATAGCTGTAGGTTTTCTGTGTTTAGCTATTTAATACTAATTTTCCATAAGCTATTTTGGTTTAGTGCAAAGTATAAAATTATGTTTGGGGGGAATAAGATTATATGGACTTTCTCGAGAGCAACAAGCTATTTTTTTAAAAAAACTATTTAACATTCTTTTGTTTATATTGTTCTGTCTCCTAAATTGTTGTAATTACATCATAAAATAAGAAAAATGTTAATAAGACAAATATTGAAAATAAAGAAAGAAACAAAAAGTTATTTTGCTGATTGAGTTATATATCATTTTTATGATGTGTATTGAAAACATTTCCAGGCACAGAAAATGTAAGAATTGTCTGAGAAATTACAGTTGCCACTAACTTCTAGTTGTTCCCTTTATCTCGGCCCCTCATGGCCCTGGATTTGATTTTACACGAATTATAATGGAACAGTTGTTCTATTTTTTCTTTAATTCAAAGTCATCCAGACTAAAAGTTGAAAAAGATCCTATGTCTGAAATTCATAACCCAATGTTTATTGATTTTTTAAAAACTGTTTAAAATAAGAAACCATGCCCACACACCTTTTGACTACAGGGACACAACAACCATTTAGAATATACCTTCAGGAATCACTTCTTCCATCCTTCCGTCACCAGCCAGGATCTCAGCATACGAACATTTCTCCCTTTAAAAGTCCTCCCAAGTCATCTTTAAGCAGTTTCTGAAAGGAAAGTGACTATTCAGAGAGTTCTTAGTGACTGCCTTGCTAACCAGAGGGGAGCCCCCAAACGTGTGAAACCTGGTAAGAGCCCAGCAATAGGATGAGAAGACTCGGAACCAGTAGTTAACTATCACTACATTCATGCACCAAGGTTCACAGAGTGCCTCGAATTCCAAAGAACACACGGGATCACTGGAGGCAGGCACACTGATGATATGATGCAAAATCAAGACACATAAATCCATAAAATAGGGCAGTGGTGGGTCATTTGACGTGGAGCCAAAAAAGAGTAAGTGGCTCAATTGTCCCCGAGGGCGTCTGCATCCTCAGGAACAGCAACACTGAATCATCAGGGAAAGTATGCTCAACATCCTGTGTGCTGATTCATCACACATACGTTCAGTATGTGCTGGGCACTGTGTCAAGTGCTACAGAGATGAAGTGACTTAAAACTTAGAAACTTACTGCTAGATAATTAAGGTTGAGCAATGTGGCGAGAGGCAGGAAGGAGTAAAGCAGCTCTTACAACACTGGGTGGCAAGCACTTTAATAAGGAAAGTCACCGGGCATCGTTCCTGAGGGTTTCCAGAAGAAGTACTATGCAGTTGAATCATAGTAAATAGCCAATATTTGATGTTTTTGACCTGAGAAGATGGCAATGTCACAAGATTCAGGCCAGTGCTTGTGGTATGAAGAATCAGTAGGAAGTAGCCAGTTGGAAAAGGGACAGCAGGGAGTGTTTGGAAATATCTGGGGGCATGTGTAGTTGTCACAATGTCTGAGGGTGGGTACAATAAGCACGCAGTGGGCAGGAGCCAGGGATGCTAAATCCACTGGAATGCACCGGATGATTCCGCACAATGAAGAATTGTGCCACCCCAAACGCCAGTGACGCCACCATTGAGCAATACTGGATGAAGAGGAGTATATGCAAGTGGGTGCAGGGGTGGAGTAGCTACAGATTAAGTAAAACTGTTATCTCAACTAAGTGTGGTGGTTTGGGCTTGACCATGCAGCACTGGGAAACCACTGTAAAGGTCAAAATAGATGTTGTCTCTGCATGGCAGAGGAAAGGGAGGTGGGGTGGATGGAAAGCAGAGGTACCGGAGACAGCTGCAATGAGGAGGCTGAGAAATGGTGAAACCTCAGTCAGAGCCACAGTCCAAAAAAAAAAAAAAAAAAAAAAAAGTGCAGAAGAAGTGGGATTGTGAAGCCTGGGACTCATCCCAGACACCCCTCCTCTCCTCCCCGTCAGTCACTGTTGGAACAGCACAGCCAAAGCTAGGCATTGCCAGGAGGCAGCACATCTGTCTCATTGCCAGAAGGCCTCAGCAGGTAAGGCTTGTGGAGTCAGGAAAGCAGCAAAGTTTGTTAGACTCTGAAGCTGTCTGAATCTTTTGAGGCCAGGACCACTAATAAATATTAAGTGAGTTTCTGAAGACTGAAAGCTCCAGGCTAGAATGCCAATTTACTAATCAACAAGGAAAGCATCCAAGTGTCAAGTATGTGGACATAAGCACACGGCTAAATTAAGGGAGCAAGCTACCTGACCAGTCAAACTGGAATCACAAAGCTGGTTTATTAAGCCTGGGATCAGAGAGCAGGGCCTTAGCTATGTAATTTGAATATTTAATGCTCTAGTTTTCACTGGATTAAATATGATCTTGGATGAGGGATGCCACTCCCGATTCACAGCTCTCTCTCTCTCTCTCTCTCTCTTTTTTTTTTCCATTTTGGAAAAAAGCTTTTCTATTTACTTTTTAATTGAAGTATAATTTACATGCAGTAAGATACACACAATTTTTTTTTTTTTTTGAGATGGAGTTTTGCTCTGTGATCCAGGCTGAAGTGCAGTGACATGATCTCGGCTCACTGCACTGCAACTTCTACCTCCCAAGGTTTAAGCAATTTTCCTGCCTCAGCCTCCTGAGTACCTGGGATTACAGGCGTCCACCACCAGACCCGGCTAACTTTCGTATTTTTAGTAGAGATAGGGTTTCTCCATGTTGGTCAGGCTGGTCTCGAAGTCCTGACGCCATGATCTGCCCACCTCAGCCTCCCAAAGTGTTGGGACTACAGGTGTGAGCCCCAACACCTGGCCCAGATACACAAATCCTAATTGGGCAGCTTAATAAATTTTTGCATATGCACCTACCTGGGAAACAACCCTGCCTCAACACAGCAGAGGAAGGCGCTCTCATGTTCACTTCCATTTGTACAACCTAAGGGTAACAGCTGTTCTGGCCTGTTTCACAATAGATTAATTTGCCTTTTCTTGATTTCATATATGTGGAACGATCCAGCATGTACTCTTTGGTTTTTGACTTCTTTTACTAGAATCTTCGGTCTCTGAACTTATTTTTAATGACATGTATAGTACATGAATTCACTCTCATACTTAGATTCAAGCAATAGTGATACGGTGAAGGTCTCCTTTAAACTTTCATCAAGCCCCTTGACTCTCTGAGGTGACACCACAGGATGCCTTTGGTCTCCCCTGGGCTAAGTAGCCCTTTCTGTTTGTACAGTCTTCTTGAGAACCACTGTTAGTTTATGCAAGAGTCTAGTCCTGTCTCCTAAATACACTCTAACGATCTGAATGATTCTGAGGTTTTTGCTCATATATTTTCCAAAAGACTCTTGTGTAAGACTGCTGATGCCTGGCCATAGCCATAGGCCCTATAAGTGGATTTCGCTTGCTGTGTTCTCAGAGTAGTCTCCAAGTTCTTCGGTGCCTCCCTGGTGCCTTCCATTAGTGTCATCTTAAGAGGTAAGTAAGATAATGATGGAATAATATCTTGGCCCTGGCAATCTGTAGGTCATTGGTAACTATAGGAGTATTCAGTGAGGTAGTGTAGGAGAGAGAATCCCAATGATAGTGGGTTGAAGAATGAATGGTGACAAGTAGTTTGGCAATGAAGGTAAGAGGAAATAAAAGCTAGAAGGAGAGCCTTTTATCTTTAGATGGAAAAGTATTGAAAGAGTCAGGGAGAGGAGAGAGAGAGAATGAGAGAGAGATTGAATATATTATAAAGAGTTGAAGATTCTAAAAGAGTAACAAATGGTACCTCAACTTCTCTCAAAAAGCAGAAGTGGTTTCCAGAACACAGTTCAGTTGAGTCATCTCTTCTTTTGGAACAAAATTCACTCAGGAGTAGGTGGGGAGAATTTTACAATTTGTGAAGGAAGAAGTTAACAGACTTTGAATTTGGTGGTCTTGCTTTTCTTGGTGAAAGACTAGTCACCTTTTGAGAGTGATGAGTGACTTTTGACATGAAAGGAGATGCTTTGAGATAGTCAGTAGAGGACACAGGGGTACACTCAAGGTTGTTCCACAGTGTTGGGGTTCACTGAAGTTGGAGATAACTAAGCTGCTGTGATTTCCATTGGCATGCACTAGGTGGCCTACTGCCGTTTGGGTGTAAGAATAGACAGTGGTGACTAATTGGACTAGTGTAGGCTCAGGCTTCGCATCTAGGCACAGTGCAAGGACAAGAGGGCGAGAGAGTCAATGATAGGGATACAGAGAGGGGTCAAAGTGCTGAACTATGCAGTTTAGACCAGAGACAGGAGATGAAGTCCAAAGGTATCTGAGACACTGGGAGAGTATGGGGAGGCCTCAGATAAAAAGCCTCAGTGTGGTCAAAGAGCAGGAGAATGGGAGGGCTGGAGGGGCTGGAGCAGCTCCAGGAGCCAAACTCCAAGCATGTGACTGTGGGTGTGCAACTCAAGTGGTGGGGTAGCAGGGTGATGATTGGAAGGCTACCAGGATGGATGAGTCATTCCCATTGATTTTCCCTCTACTTTTTCCTTAAAAAAAAAAAAAAAAATAGAGATGGGGTCTCACTACATTGCCCAGGTTGGTCTTAAACTCCTGGTCTCAAGTATCCTCCTGCCTCGGCCTCCCAAAGAGCTGGGATTACAGGCGTGAGCCACCAAGCCCTGCTTCCTTCCACTTTTTATTATGGAAAATACAAAAGTGGAGAGAATCATATAAAAAGCCCCCATGTATCTATCATCTGGATTCAACTGACTAATGGCCAATCTTGTTACACCTACACCACCCAACTCACTTCTTCCCATCTATCCCCCCTGGATTACTTTGAAGCAATTTCTAGACATTAAGTTATTTTGTTTATAAGTATTTCGCGCTCTCTCTCTCTCTCTCTCTATATATATATATATGAACTTTTAAAAACATACAATTTCACTCACATGGATTTAAAAATCAACACTAATTCTCTAATATCATCCAATGTCAAGTCAGGGTTCAAATTTCTCTGCTTGCTTTAAAAAAATAAAGTTGCTTTAAAAAACATTATTTGCATCCATCTTTTCTTTAAATGAAGATTTAAAGATGTAGATGAAGGTGTAAATGAAGATCCAAAAGAGGTCCACACACTTCATTTGTTTTGGCTTTTTTTTTTTTTTTTTTTTAACTTTTAATCTGAGAGCTCCTCACCACCAGCCCCATCTCCTTTCCTTTTCCTTTGCAATTTATGCTTCGGAGAAACCAAGACGTTTGTTCTGTGGTTTCCCACCTTGTGGGTTTTGTTAATTGCATTCCTGTGGTGTTATTTAGCATGTACTTCGACCCTACTTAGAAACAGAGGCTGGGTTGGATTGGAGTTTACTATGCAAGGGGATAAGGCTACTGAATAAGTGGCATTGTGCCACATGGTTACAAAGTTGTCCACACTGATGTCATCAACAGGAATGAAAGGGAACACTGAGCTGAAGAACTGATTAAGGCCAGTAACTGACAGCCAGAGGGAGGGGAAGTGGATGGTCTAATGACATCCATATGCTTCAAAGAAGATGATGGGAAAGGTATGTAGGAATGAGGAAGTGCCATCATGGAAGCACAAGAATGCTGGTCTCTACCTGGCCCTGTGGTGGGAGAGGAGTGGGACAGGAGCCGCTTCATCTTGAGAAGACCCCAGGGAGAAGTAGTGTTCTTGCCATAAACTCGGATTTCAGATGAAGCCAGGAGATGAAGAAGTGGAAGACGGAAGGACAGGGAAGTTGCTTTACAATAGAAAAAAGTTTCCATTGAAGGTCATGGGGGACATTGTGGAGTTGAGTTGGAGGCACAATGGAGAACTGGGATGGAAGCACGAGCAGTATGAGAAAGAAAAGATGAATGCAAAAATTTGGGTGATAATCATGTCATTAATAATATCTAGATTATTTAAGCATTTGTATGTTAATATCACTTGCTAAGATTGTCAATGTACCTCATTGGAATATGAGCTCTGAACTCTAATTTTATGCCTGTTCTTGGATAAAGAAACCGAGGGTCAGGAGAATTTAGAACCTTACTGAAGGTCACACAGTCTTTAAAGATACAGTGGAGTCTAGAGTTGTTCTCAGGGCTCCCTCCTGGCCTCTGGCATAAGGTGTTTTTGTGTCAAGGAGACAGCAGCACTTCCGGTGCCTGATGCTCAGCCCTGGGGCTGCTAATTTGCAATCTTCTTGTACATCTGTTTGCTCTACTATTCTAGAAGATACCATCAAAGTATTAGAGCACTTTAGATTTTTTGGGGGGGATCAAAAAGGCTTCTAAATAAAAAGTTTGTTTCTCCAAGGAGTAAGCTTCAATTGTGATGTGGACACCGTCTTCCCTAGCAGTGCCAGACATACCTCACACTGTTGTACTTTTCTTTCTTGCTACATCTCTTCACAGTTTATTGGATAAAAATAATGTTTTCCACTCGTTCACTCATTTGTTCCTTCAACCAAGAGATGTTTATTGAACACTTACTATGTGCCAGGTGCTGAGGTGGTCACTGGGGATAAACAGGATAACCTTGCTGCTTTCTTGTGCCTCATGGTTTAGAAGAGGGGACATACAACACATATCACCAAATAAATGTATGAAATAGGAGGACAGTAAAGTTGGGAAAAGGGACAGAGGGTGGGGATGCAGAACTTCATATCTGTGTAGAGCCTGACACCATTTCCTGCCTTTCTCTCAGAAACAAAGCCTCCATCTTCCCCTTGGCTTAGAAAGGACCCTGGATAGGGCAAGGAAGACAGGTCTGATTAAACCTGTCCAAGAGTGTAGTCTTCTTTTTTTTTTTTTTTTTTTTTTTTGAGATAAGAGTCTTGCTTCCATCAGCCAGACTGGAGTGCAGTTTCCAATCACTTTGTTATTTTTTCATTCTCCTTTACTGATTTGTCCTCTTTTGCCTGACCTTTAGACACCAAGCATATTTAGACTTCAAGCCTAAAGATTCTTCTCCTCTCACCTTACATTCTTTCCCTATAGAAATTCATCAGTACCATGGTGTTTTACAATTTATTTATTTATTTTTTTTCAGTTGAGATGGAGTCTCCTTCTGTCACCCAGGCTGGAGTGCAGTGGTGTGATCTTTGCTCACTGCAACCTCCACCTCCCAGGTTCAAACAATTCTCCTGCCTCAGCCTCCCAGTAGCTGGGATTACAGGCACACACCACCGTGTCTGGTTAATTTTTTGTATTTTTAGTAGAAATGGGGTTTCACCATGTTGGCCAGGCTGATCCCGAACTCCTGACCTCAAGTGATCCATCTGCCTTGGCTTCCCAAAGTGCTGGAATTACAGGCGTGCACCACTCTGCCTGGCCCAAGAGTGTAGTCTTAGTTTTTGGAGATAACATAGGTCCATGGAAGACTGTTGTACTAGGCCTTGCTTTACTCTGACTAAAAGGGTAGCTCATAGGTTAGAACCCCTAAGATTATAAAATTTTCTTCACTGAGCTTACCAGGTGTCAAGTCTCCGGCTGGGGCCAACTCAAGTTAAGAAAACTTGAATATGCATTCAAACTGTGATTTGGGGATTGCATTAGCACACAGCAGCACTGACATTCCTCGAGTCTGGTGATTCTTCGAATTTGTGTTCTTTCTGTGGCTCTGGCTCAGTTAAAACAAACAATGTCTAGGAATAAATACCCTACAACGATGTGGTTACAGAAAATGCTGCCCGTTCTCCAGAATGGTACAACACAATTTGTATTCCTCTCGTTGTTGACATCAAGGCACTTCTAGCAGGAAATGCTCACAAGTTTGAAAAGCTACTGTACATTTTATTTTTTTCATTTTTCTTGTTTCTGGTTCCCCCTCCCTTCACCTGAAAAACAATGATTTTAAGAGATTGTTACAATTCAATAATCTAAAATCTTAAATGTAGGTGAATTAAAGTTTAAATACTTAATTTGAAGAAATTCGCCTAATTTCCTCATCACCTAAATTCCAGGTGATGAGGAAAGTATTGAATGTAGATTCGTTCAGACTCAGGCCATAATGAGCTTAGTGCTTCAGAGGCTTAAATCCAGGGAAGAAAGACTTGCTTATTACTGAGAGTTGAAATTTAGAAGAAGATCCACGTATGTAAAGGACCTAGAGACTAAGGAGCCTAGAAGAGCAAATGGGGGCTAATGCTGGGTCCTTTGGGATTTATTGCATGTATTCATACACTTTCTGTTTTTTTGTTGGAGATGGAATCTCCCTCTGCTGCCCAGGCTAGAGTGCGGTGGCATGATTTCAGCTCACTGCAACCTCTGCCTCCCAGGTTCAAGCGATTCTCTTGCCTCAGTCTCCCAAGTAGCTGGGATTACAGGCATGTGCCACCCTGCCTGGCTAATTTTTGTATTTTTAGTACAGACAGGGTTTTGTCATGTTGGCCAGGCTGGTCTTGCATCCCGACCTCAAGTGATCCACCCACCTCGGTCTCCCAAAGTGGTGGGATTGCGGCTATGGACCACCTCGCCTGACCAATTTATTTCTAACATTGTTCACCAAAACCATGTTTTTACACATTCCTCTCTTTTCTTATGTGAATTATTCCAGGAATTTTCCCACATCAATCTTAGCCCCATTTTGGGGGTAGAACTGTTTATCGAGTAGCGTAGTCCTGGAAAAACTTCTGAATTAATGAACATCCCATCTCACCTGAATTATCTGGCAGCAATTGCTTCACATCTCAAGCCAAAGGGTGACACACGTCTTTCTCCCTGAAAAACACACAGGGCAGCCCCGCATCCCCCTGCACCGCCCTCTGTAACAGCAGAGGCTCTTTGTCCTGTTTTGCAGCAGTTTGGTGGCCTTCCCTGGGCATTCTGTCAAATGCAATTAGAAAGGACATGTGGTGTCTGTCTCCTTCAACGCAGCCAAATCTGAGGTCACAGTGCCTGCCTCCATCCTCTTGTCACCTCGTTTCTTGGCTTCCTGGGTTTGGCGTGTTGGGTGCGGTCCCATTTGGCCTGAATGCTGTTTCACTTGTTGAAATGATTCCATTTCCTAAGTTTCCACCCCTAGGGCTCCCGGGGCAGGGCTTGCCCTTGCCACTTGCCTCTTCCTGCCACCACCACTCTACTCAGCTTGGCAGAGTTGGCTTGTCTAGGCCTGACTTGACTCACCCCTCCTCCCTGCCCTACCCTAAAAATCAGCTGCACTTTCTCAGTTTGGTGCAACCTGCCTGCCAATGAGCCTGTGTGGGTGAAAATATCAGCTTGAAAAAAGGGGTGTTTTCCGTTTTGCCGCAAAAAGGGGTAAAAATCTTCTCCAACTGAAAACAAAAAAGAAACTCAACACAAAACCTAAATTCTGTATTTTATGCACTGTCTGTAGTAGGAATGCTATAGGAGTTAAGGGAAAGGCCATGAGTTCTACCTGGGGCTGGCAGGAGGCCTCCAGGAGCTGAGGGTGTAAGGATGCCTTGGGAGTTGTCAGGTGGGGAAATTGAGGCATGTGCATAGAAGCTCGTGTGTGCATGTGTGTATGCACTAGTGAGTATGTGTGTAGGCGCACAGGCCGCAAAAGTGGCTGGAGATGAGGGCGGAAGAGGCAGCTGCCACCTTGAGGAGATCAGGAGAGCTCAAGAAGGAACTCAAGTGGAGGATGACAGGAACTGAACTGGCTGACTCCTCTCTGAGGATGGCTTCCTGTGTTCTTGGTAGTTAATTTCATTTCTTGATTTCTGCTTTGCTTTAGTTTTTAATCTCACGCAGTTCTCTAGTTTCTCGATTCCTCCCTCTTCTTTCAGTTTATCCGCAGGCTTTGGTTCTTTCCCCAGCCAGCCTAAATCCCAGGATGTGACACCCAAACAATTCTCCTGTCAAAATCCTGGTCTCTTTGTTCCCTTGTGCCGCGCACATGCTGCTGTGCCACACTCATGCTGCTAACGCAGTTCACCCTTCATCCTCTTGATTTACATTTGGCTCACCATGGGAGCAGAACTCTGCTTTTTATGGTCTGGTCAGTTGCAAATTCATGGTGTTCCAAATCAGCTGGGCTTCCAGTATGCCTGTAAGTAAACAAAAATCGCGCCGGACAAAGTCAGACAGGCAAGGAACTTACAATAGGGTAGAAAGGCCGGTACTGTTGTCTGGACTCAATTCCACTGAAACAGAGGACAGAAGGGCTTTTCAGAGCTGGGGTAGGGTATGGTCGGCCCTCTGTGTTCGCTGATTGGCTTTACCAAAGGAAAAGTACGCTTTATCATATCTTTGTGATGGAGTTAGTTTTACAGCTCAGAGCAAGGCGGCTGCCCACAGAGGTTAGGTTCCCACACTACTGCAGAGCTGGGAGATAGGGCAGTACCTTCTTTCGTGATTACATTTCAAATAGACAGCCCTCAAGTCCTTGAGAAAGACGTTCTTGTGCTATAAAATGGACAGGAGGCTTTTCCAAAAATATACATCTCAAAGGCATAGAGAAATGATTCACAAAGACAAGTTTTCCAAAGTATTAATAGATGCTCTAAGGAGAGGGAGGCCAGGTGTAGAGGCAGGAAGAAGCCTGTCTAAAGTTGGTCAAGATGAGGGGAGCAGTAAGGCCCGCTGACCTTAGTCGCCTTTTAGCTGAACTTAGCAGCTTCTCCTTGGTGTCTACTCCAGGCTGGACTTGTCTGGAGCTGCCACGCTGCCCCCACATACACACAGCTCCTTACAGAGCTGTCTTGTTAGGGGGCCTCACTTCCTGCTTCTCAAGGAGCACAGAGGTCATGGACACGTGTCCTCGGGCTTCTCTCCTGACTTCCAAGCAGTGCCCGCTTAGATCTCCCTGAATGCTGGAGGGGCTACTCCCTTTAGCCCAAGGCCATACTGTCCTCTCCACCTGGGTTCCACCTCCTTTTCATCCTTCTCATTACCTTGCTCCAAACATTACCCTTTCTTTGTTTTTTCTTCAATATTTTTCATTACATGGCTTGCTCGCTCTTTCACTCTTTTCCTTCCTTCCTTCCTTTCTTCCTTCCTTCCTTCCTTCCTTCCTCTCTCCCTCCCTTCCTCTTTCTCTCTTTTATTTCTTCTTTCTTTCTTTTTCTTTTTCTTTCTTTCCTTCCTTCCTTCCTTCCTTCCTTCCTTCCTTCCTTCCTTCCTTCCTTCCTTCCTTCCTTTCCTTTCCTTTCCTTTTCTCTTCTTTTTTTTTTCCCTTCCTCTCTCTCTCCCTCCCTTCCTTCTCCCTCTCTCTCTGGACAAACTATGAGTATTTCCTCCCCAGACCTCTCCCTGAGGTTGAGACTTCTCTCTGTCTGTCTCTCTCTCTGTCTGTTGTCTACCAGTCCGTCTGTCTCTCTCCACTTACCAATCATTCAGGTTCAAAACCACAAAGTCATCTGGCTCCTTCCTCACCCTTAGTCTTCCACCCCCACCACTAGTCAGGCACTCACCTGGCTGGTTATGGTTGGAAACAGTTTTCCTCCCTACTCTTTGTTTCCATTCTCACTGCCCTCATCTTTCTGTGGCTTTCACCTCTGAAGAGGTTTTCTAGCCTTTTATCTCTTCTTATTTGAACATGTTTTGCCAAATCTATGCCACAATATTGATTTTATCATTCTCAGGATTCTAAATAACTTCTGTGTACCCATTACTCATCAAGTCCTCAGCTTGGGCTGCAGGGCTTTCCATGATCCAGTTCTTATCCCGCCTCTTAGAGTAATTTATGTGTTTCACATACTCCAGGCACGTTGGCTTCTTTACCATGGCGTGGGCATACTTTGCCATTTTCTGTCCACACATCTTCATACAGAACTTCACCAAGAATGCTGCCCAATCTCCATCTAGATTAAGCTCCAGCTTGAGTGGTTGCGCTCCTACGTGGACCACTCCCAGATCAGCCAAAGCTCCTCCCTCATTCCTCTGAGCGTCCGTAGCATGTTGCATTTCTCCCACTGATGGAGCTTGTGCCTTGTTCTCCCATGCGCTGTACTTCCTCCATGAGCTTTCTCTCCACAATGCTGTGGTTTTCTTTGGGTGAAGAACGTTGCATAGCTTCTACCTCTTTGCATTTCTTGCAGTGCCTAACACGAAGCCTTGCAGCTAGAACATGCTTTTGGGATGACTTGGAATGGCTAGAAAAACTACCTGATAATTCCCAGAGGAAACCAGTGCTCTAATACATAATTGGTAGAAGTATAATTCAGTAGGAATTTTCTGAAGACACGTTTTCAGGATGCATCAAAAGCCTTAAAAATATGTATCTATTTCACAGTACAGTATTTCTATTTCCTGTGAATTTATTCTAAGGAAATAACTGCATAAGAGCATAAATATGCTCATAACAGGGCTGGGTGTGGTGGCTCACGCCTGTAATCCCAGCACTGTGGGAGGCCAAGGTGGGTGGGTCACCTGAGGTCAGGAGTTTGAGACCAGCCTGGCCAACATGGTGAAACCCTGTTTCTACTAAAAATACAAAAATTAGCCAGGTATGGTGGTGGGCGCCTGTAATTCCAGCTACTCAGGAGGCTGAGGCAGGAGAATCGCTTGAAACTGGGAGGTGGAGGTTGCAGTGAGCCAAGATCACGCCATTGTGCTCGAGCTTTGGTGACAAGAGCAAAGCTCTGTCTCAAAATAAATAAATGAATAAATAAATAATACATATATACATACACACATACATAAAATAAAATAGTATTGTCTAAATTTTTGATGTAATGTCTAGACTTAATAAAATTCTAGGATGCCTAAAGAAATATTTTTGAATCTAAAGGACAGGAATGTTTCAATCTCAGAGAAAACTGAAGCACCAGGGACAGTTTTAACAAGGTACCACATGCCATTTCTCTTTCTTCATATCCTTTAATTAAAAAAAAATTTAGGCTTATCGTGGTGGCGTTAAAAGAAATTAGATGACTACCATTTCTATTAGCCCCTTGGGAGAAAAGTTTCTCCTATGTTTAGCAAGCCACCTGGCTTCATCTCTTAATTAGATTTTGTCCAGGGCTATAATCCTGATATAGTGTTTCTCCATATTGCTTGTTAAAAATAGAAATTTCTGGAGATTCTGACTTAGTAGGCATAGAGTCTAAGAAGCTATACTTCTACAAGTGCTAGGCTGATTCTCATGGTTAGGTGTGTTTGCTTTCTGGTCAAAGTTCATGAGAGAGAAAACAGGTCTGCTTATCTCTGTGAAGGTAAGGATCAGCCTGAAGAGGTCCTCTCTGGATGGATCCTTGAAGCTGGAAAGTTGATTAAGAGGGAGTTTGCAGGGAAAATGTCGTTTGCTTCCTCCAAGAACTGGCCTTCCTCATCTGAAGGACATGGGTGAGCTTTCTCTCTCTACACCATGGGACCAGGTCATTTCCCATTCCATCATGGTGCTGTGTTGATGGACATGTAAACCCTGGGGACCAGGAGGACAGGAGAGATAGTAGGTGGAACAAGCACCCAGGCTTACATGTTCAGCAAGAGGGGAGGTCCAGGTCCAAGTCCAGGTCAACTTGGCTGTAAAGTCCATGCCTTACGAATTCTGAGCAGAATGAGATCATCGGACCATTGGTAGCATTCCAGGTACACTGTAACATGCCCAGAATGTAAGCTCCCTGATAACAGAGACCCTGCTCACCACTCTATCCCAGGCTGGACAGAGTGTCTGTCACATGCTAAAAACTCTGTAAATATCTGACAAGTTAATGATCTTGAGGTCACTTGCCCAAATACAACACAATAAATACGTTTGATTTTCTTTATGTATTTCAAGTCGCTAAATTAAGTTTTTCCTTTCTTCTATGAGCTTATTGGCAATCACTGCAAATAAGGACTAGTGAGAATTGGTAGCATTGGGTCCACCTTTTACCCTAAACTCTGAGATCCTGATACTCTACTTATCAAATGCAGAGTCTATATGAAATTATTAACCGTGCACTTGCTTCTGAACAGGCCCAAATGGGTTTCAAAATGTATCTCATGTGTATTTATTTACTAATGTCAATTCTCCACCTTGAAAATCAGGTCAGAATATTTCTGCTATTGAATTAACAGTTAGCCATTCAGTCTTACAATTTTCAAAGAACTCAATGTAACTGATACCCAGAAGAGAGGTGAGGAATTGAAAGCAATCCGGGCACAGCTGTGGTCCACTTCTGCAACCAACAGAAAGCAGCACTCCCTCAGCGCTCTTGTCAGACTCAGAATATTAGAAGTGGATGGGTATTTATTCTCGATTATTTCTCAGGCTTTTAAAGGTGATGTTGGAGGAAAACTTTGCCCCTCTGCCTTCATTTTCTGATTCAAGTACCTTGTACACATTTCCACAATCACTTGCCTCTTTCAATATTGCAGATTTTGGTTACTTTTTTATTACTTTGCTTTTCTTGTTCATCTTTGAGCAACTCTCCAACTGTTTGCACATTAGTGCAGGATCAACAGAAGGGATTAGGTTAGGAAACACCTCAAGGTAAGATTTCAGGGAAAATTAAAAAATGATTAAGTAGGGTAGTGAACACAGTTTGGCATTTATTTGAAAAGCGTCCTATATGTCCCATTAAACACTGTGTTTGTCGTTCAACCAGCGACTCAGTAAAAGATCAAGGTGAAGGACCTCTGAATTCACTTTTTTTCAATTTCTTTTTTCTTTTCTTCTTTCTTTCTTTCTTTGTTTTCTTTCTCTTTTCTTTTTTTTTTTTTTCTTTTTTTTTTTTTTTGGCATAGTCTTGCTCTGTCACCCAGGCTGGAGAGCACTGGCACAATCTTACCTCATTGCAACCTCTGCCTCCCGGGTTCAAGCGATTCCTCCCTCTGCCTCCCAAGTAGTATTACAGGTGCCCACCACCACACCCGGTTGATTTTTATATTCTTAGTAGAGACGGGGTTTCACCATGTTGACCAGGCTGGTCTTGAGCTCCTGACTTCAGGCAATCCGCCCACCTTGGCCTCCCAAAGTGCTGGGATTACAGGCTTGAGCCACCGCGCCTGGCCCAATGTCATTATTTTCGGACTATGCTTTCTACTATAGGTTCCTGTTGTGAATAATTATCTTGAAGGTTGCTTCTAATCTTGTAATATCATGTTTCTGTGATATACTACTTTGAGATCTTGTTTTAGTATACTAGTAAAATCTGGAATGTGTTTTGAGCTATTAAAATATCTTTAAAGAGCTTAGTTGTATATCACATACTACTATAAGTTCATTATATATTTTGTAAAGTAAAATGTGGATTTTTAAGTCACAGTTTAGTCTGTGAATTTACTTTGTTATGTAGTTTTGAAAGAAGTGATTTCATTTTTTTTCTGCAAAGGTGGCTTTCCTTAGAAGACTGTCCCTGCCAGGCTAATAAATTACTGCAGATAATAATTTGTAATCTGTGGGAGGGGAAAATTGGGAAATAACAAAATGTTAGCCTTGAGAGTCTTGCATCAGATTGGGTTTCATGACATCTACGAGACTTGACGTCTTTAAGTCTTACGTATGAGTCCACGCACTTCCATGCTAAGTAGGTTGCATCATTATCACCTGGGGATTTAAAAATGTATTCCAGACTCCGCCTTGAGAGGATCTTATCCTATAGGTCTGGGATGGAGTCAGGAAATCTATTTTTTTCCCAAGTGTCTAAAGGTGGTTTGATGTTCCAGATTTTGGAATCCTTGCCCAAGTGTAAGTTCCTGTCATTTCAAAATATTATTATGATTGTTATTATTGTTATTTTGAGATGGAGTTTCACTCTTGTTGCTCTGGTTGAAGCACAATGGCACGATCTCAGCTCGCTGCAACCTCCGTCTCCCTGGTTCAAGAGATTCTTCTGCCTCAGCCTCCCAAGTAGCTGAGATTACAGGCACCCATCACCACGCCTGGCTAATTATTGTAGTTTCAGTAGCGATGGGTTTTCATCATGTTGGCCAGGCCTGTCTTGAGCTCCTGACTTCAGGTGATCTGCCTGCCTTGGTCTGCCAAAGTTCTGGGATTACAGGCATGAGCCTCCATGCCTGGCACAAAATATTATTTTTTTAAAAGATATTTATTTCTTAGATTCATAGAGCTTTATCAGAGTTCAGAGTGGAAAATGAAAATCACTGCGAGTAATTTAATCAAGAAGGGATTTAACACAGGAAATCTGGTCATAGAAAATTACTGGAAAGGCTGAAAGGATTGGTTCATAATTGGTCTTCTAGGAATAATTCTAGAAACAGAAAGAAGTGACCCCCCCTGGGAGCTATGCTGGAATTAAGAATATTGATTGGAGTCACCAACTGCTGTGCTGGCAATGTGACCACCACTTCACCCACACCTAGACTAGGAAGAAACTAGAGACTGGACCCCCCATAGCTACAATCCAGGGATTAGAAAGCCTCATCAAGAAGCTCTGACAGCTCATTACCCTTGAAGTTGGTGAAGGATATGGAATGCTTGCAGAAACACTTCATGATCTGCAAAGACTAGGAAAAAACGATATAAAGACGACCCTAGCCTGGCATAGTGGCTCATGCCTGTAATGCTAGCACTTTGAGAGGCTAAGGCAGGGAGATTGCTCGAGGCCAGGAGTTCCAGACCAGCCTGGAAAACAGAGGAAGACCCTGTCTCTACAAAAAAATTAAAAAATTAGGCTGGGTGCAGTGGCTCATGCCTGTAATCCCAGCACTTTGAGAAGCCAAGGCAAATGGATCGCTTGAGCTCAGGAGTTTGAGACCAGCCTGGGTAACGTGGTGAAACCCCATCTCTACACAAAATACAAAAATTAGCTGGGTGTGGTGGTGAATACCTGTAGTCCCAGCTACTTGGGAGGCTGAGATGGGAGGATCACTTGAGCCCAGGAGGTGGAGGTTGCAGTGAGCTGAGATCGTGTCACTGTACTCCAGCCTGGGTGACAGAGCAAGACCCTGTCTCAAAAAGTTAAAAAAAAATTAGCCAGGCATGGTGGTGCATGCCTATGGTCACAGCTTCTCGAGAGACTGAGATGGGAGGATCGCTTGAGCTTGGAAGGTTGAGGCTGCAATGAGCCATGGTCATGCCATTGCACTCTAGCCTGGGTGATAGAGCAAGATCCTCTCTCAAAAACAAGACGCTTCCTCATTTCTGCATTCCAAATCTTTTACTAGTTCATCTAATAGGCAGACCCCATCCACATCCAGCACTTTAGCTGAAAGGCAGTTTGCAAAAACGTTGCTTTTAACTTTCTAACCTCTCCAGTTAGAAAAAAAGACTGGAAGTTGAGTGAGCCAATCTATGATATCCATCACACTGAGAGAGCAAAGAAAGCTTTGGTACAAAAGGCGTTTTTATGGGTCAGGTGTGGTGGCTCACGCCTGTAATCCTAGCACTTTGGGAGACCAAGTGGGTGGATCACTTGAGGTCAGGAGTTCGAGAAAAGCCTGGCCAACGTGGTGAAACCCCATTTCTACTAAAAACACAAAAATTAGCTGGTAGTGGGCACCTGTAATCCCAGCTACTCGGGAGGCTGATGCAGGAGAATCGCTTGAACCCAGGAGGTGGAGGTTGCAGTGAGCCGAGATTGTGCCACTGCACTCCAGCCTGGGCAACAGAGCAAGACTCTGTCTCAAAAAAAAAAAAAAAAAAAAGGGGAGGGGGCGTTTTTATGAAGAAGAGCAAGTCATTTTTTGGCTGTTGTGGAGAATGTGAATGGGGTATGTCAGGAGTCTTTCGAAAGAAGTTAGGATTTGATCCTAAACCATCAAAGGAAGAACAACATGATCAGATCTTTTGTTTGAAAACGAATTTTGGCAGCAAGTCGTAGGATAGATTAGAAAAGACCAGCACTGGAAGCCAGATACCCTGGTGTTACTCATGGTGAACAGAACCCTGGTTTTGTTTACTTTATTCAAATATTTCATAATTTTATTTTAAATTCATTTTGATTTGATACTGTCCTATTTTCAAAACACACTCTCCGTTATGAGCTTATAAAAGATGATCTTATTCATTGCTCTCCTTTTTGTTAAAACATTTTATTATGAAAGATTTTCAGATGTACAAATAAATTGAAAGGCTGGTACGGTGAGCACCAGGCACCCACCCACTAGTTTCAACACTTGTTTACTATATTGTTCTCTCGTTCTTGCTCAGTCTCTCTCGTCTGAATTTTTCAGCTGAAGTATTCCAAGTAATTTGCAGACACAATGCAATCTCACCTCTAAGAATTTAGCATGGGTATCCTAAAGAAATTCTCATCCATCATCAATGTCAATATCACACCTCATAAAGTTACCAATCATTCTCTAATACATCTATTGTCCAATCCACATTACAATTCCCTGAATTGTGTTCCACATGTCTTTTTCGGCTGTTTTTTCTCCCTTCCAAATTAGGTTCTAATAAAGGTTTACACCTTGCTAGTTAAATATTTTTTAATTTAATAAATTTTTTTCTTTTTTTTTTTTTTTTTTCTGTAGAGATGGAGTTTCGTCATGTTACCCAGGCTGGTCTCAAACTCCTGGGCTCAAGCAATCCTTCCTCCTCTGGCTCCCAAAGTGCTGGGATTACAGGCGTGAGTCACTGTGCTTGGCCAGTTACACCTCTTTTAATCTAGAAATTTACAGGTTTCTCTAGTTATCTTAAAAAAAAAAAAAAGTCAACTTTTTTTTTTTTTTTTTGAGACCAAGTTGAGCTCTGTCGGCCAGTGGCATGATCTCAGCTCACTGCAGTCTCTGTCTTGCGGGTACAAGCCATTCTCCTGCCTCAGCCTCCCGAGTAGCTGGGATTACAGGTGAGCACCACCATGCCTCGATACTTTTGGTAGAGATGGGGTTTCACCATGTCGGCCAGGATGGTCTCGAACTCCTGACCTCAAGTGATTCACCTCCCTCGGCCTCCCAAAGTGCTGGAACTCACAGGCACGAGCCACTATGCCCAGCCCATGTTGACTTTTTGAAGAGATATGTGGGTCAGGTATGGTGGCTCATGCCTATAATCCCTGTGCTTTAAGAGGCCAAAGCAGGAGGATTGCTTGAAGCTTGTTCAAGACCAGCCTGGGCAACATAGTGAGATTCCTGTCTCTACAAAAAAAAAAAAAAATTAGAAAAAGAATTATTTGTTACATTTTACATTCTGCATTTGGTGGTTGCTTCTTTTAATTTAATATTTTCTCTGACCTCTACATTTTCTTCAAACTGAAAGTTAAGTCTAAAAGCTGAGGAAATTTAGGTAAAATTGACATAATTTTATAGGTGACATTTGGATTACATGCCTCACTTCACAAGGCAAATAATGGTAGTTTGTTGCATAATTAGTGAAGCTAATTTGATCACTAGGTGAGCATCGCAGGATGCCAGCCATACCTCTCCATTGTAAGGGAGGGATTCCCTATGCAAATAGTAAATAATCCATGGGGTGACATTTTGATATATGCCAATATCCTGTTCCCCATTATGGTTTTGAATAGTAATATTTTTAAATCCATGGATGATCCTTGCCTGAATCAATTACTTCTTTGGTGGTTTAAAAAAATCTCTTATTCCTTCTGCATTGATTAGCTAAAATTCCTTTGTAAAGAAGAGCTTTTCCTCAGTCCCTGAGGATAGAGTTAGAAAAATGTAACAATTTTTCAGAGTAAGCATTTGATGTGACAGCAAATGTATGTTTCCCTTCCTCTTTCTATATGGTATGGGTTTTTATTTATTCAAAGTTTTGCAATCACTTACTGTTGTGGAGCCCATGTTAACCCATGTCACTCACACCCTACCTCCCCCTTCCTTACACCTTATAGAAAAATGAACTTCAGATGGATTAAAGACTCAAACGTAAGTTAGGGTTAGGATTAGAGTTAGGGTTAGGGTTAGGGTTGGTGGAGCCCATGTTAACCCAAATGTAGCTCCTGTGCCCTTTTGACATGTGCCCACTAGTCTTTGAGCATTCGTGGCTTTCTGTCTCAGAAAGAGCAAGATGTCTCAGGCTTGCCTTTGGCCTTCTCTACCTCAGACCTGGAATCAGCTATTTCTCCAAGAAGCCATAGTTATGTTGTGGGTGGCGGGTGATGGCACATCGAAACCAAAATCTAAATTCTAAGGTACTTATTGCAAACAGGTGTTATAACTCCTAATATTATCCATAAGGGAAGAACTAGGAAATATATTGGAAAATGTGTTAGTTTATATTGATATTTCCAAACATTTAATGTTACAGAGTTTTTACTTAATTTCTTGGATTTTAGTTTTACACTGATTGATTTGCATATGTTGAACCAGCCTTGCATTCCAGGGATGAAGCAGACTTGACCATGGTAGATAAGCTTTCGGATGTGCTGCTGGATTTGGTTTGCCAGTATTTTATTGAGGATTTTTGCATTGATGTTTGTCACAGATATTGGCCAGAAATTTTCTTTTTTGTTGTATCTCTGCCAAGTTTCAGTATCAGGATGATGCTGGCCTCATAAAAAGAGTTAGGAAGGAGTCCCTCTTTTTCTATTATTTGGAATAGTTTCAGAAGGAATGGTACCAGCTCCTCTTTGTACCTCTGATAGAATTCGGCTGTGAATCCATCTGGTCCTAGGCATTTTTTGGTTGGTATACTGTTAATTACTGCCTCAATTTCAGTACTTGTTATTGGTCTAATCAGGGATTTGACTTCTTCCAGAATTAGTCTTGGGAGAGTGTATGTGTCCAGGAATTTATCCATTTCTTCTAGATTTTCTAGTTTTTTTGTGTAGAAGTGTTTATAGTATTATCTGATGGTAGTTTGTATTTGTGTGGGATCAGTGGTGATATCCCCTTTATCATTATTTATTGTGTCTATTTGATTCTTTTCTCTCTTCTTCTTTATTAGTCTGGCTAGTAGTGGTCTATCTATTTTGTTAATCTTTTCAAAAAATCAGCTCCTGAATTCATCGATTTTTTCAAAGGGTTTTCCATGTTTCTATCTCCTTCAGTCCTGCTCTGATCTTAGTTATTTCTTGTTTTCTGCTAGCTTTTGAATTTGTTTGATCTTGCTTCTCTAGTTCTTTTAATTGTAATGTTAGGGTGTTGATTTTAGATCTTTCACGCTTTATCCTGTGGGCACTTAGTGCTATAAATTTCCCTCTAAACACTGCTTTAGCTGTGTACCAGAGATTCTTGTACATTGTGTCTTTGTTCTAATTGGTTTCAAAGAACTTATTTATTTCTGCCTTAATTTCGTTATTTATCCAGTAGTTATTCAGAAGCAGGTTGTTCAGTTGTCATGTAGTTGTGTGGTTTTGAGTTTCTTAATCCTGAGTTCTAATTTGATTGCTCTGTGGTCCGAGAGACTGTTTGTTATGATTTCCATTATTTTGCATTTGCTGAGGAGTGTTTTACTTCCCATTATGTGGTCAATTTTAGAATAAGTGCAATGTGTTGCCAAGAAAAATTTATATTCTGTTGATTTGGGGTGTAGAGTTCTATAGATGTCTATTACATCTGCTTGGTCCAGAGCTGAGTTCAAGTCCTGAATATCCTTGTTAATTTTCTGTCTCATTGATCTGTCTAATATTGACAGTGGGGTGTTAAAATCTCCCACTTTTATTGTGTGGGAGTCTAAGTCTCTTTGTAGGCCTCTAAGAACTTGCTTTATGAATCTGGGTGCTCCTGTATTGGGTACATATATATATTATGATAGTTAGCTCTATTTGTTTCATTGATCCCTTTACCATTATGTAATGCCCTTCTTTATCTGTTTTGATCTTTGTTGATTTAAAGTCTGTTTTATCAGAGACTAGGATTGCAGCTCCTGCTTTTTTTTGCTTTCCATTTGCTTGGTAAATATTCCTCCATCCCCTTATTTTGAGCCTATGTGCGTCTTTGCACGTGAGATCGGTCTCCTGAATACAGCACACTGATGGGTCTTGACTCTTTATCCAGTTTGCCACTCCATGTCTTTTAATTGGGGCATTTAGCCTGTTTACATTTAAGGTTAATATTGTTATGTGGGAATTTGATCCTGTTATTATGGTTCTAGCTGATTATTTTGCCTGTTAGTTGATGCGGTTTCTTCATAGTTGTGATGGTCTTTACAATTTGGTATGTTTTTGCAGTGGCTGGTGCCGGTTTTTCCTTTATATATTTAGTGCTTCCTTAAGGAGCTCTTGTAAGGCAGGCCTGGTGGTGACAAAAATCTTTCAGCATTTGCTTGTCTGTAAATGATTTTATTTCTCCTTTGCTTATGAAGCTTAGTTTGGCTGGATATGAAATTCTGGGTTGGAAATTCTTTTCTTTAAGAATGTTGAATATTGGCCCCCACTCTCTTCTGGCTTGTAGGATTTCTCCAGAGAGATCCACTGTTAGTCCGATGGGCTTCCCTTTGTGGGTAACCTGACCTTTCTCTCTGGGTGCCCTTAATATTTTTTCCTTCATTTCAACCTTGGTGAATCTGACAATTACGTGTCTTGGAGTTGCTCTTCTCAAGGAGTATCTCTGTGGTGTTCTCTGTATTTCCTGAATTTGAATGTTGGCTTGTTTTGCTAGACTGAGGAAATTCTCATGGATAATATCCTGAAGAGTATTTTCCAGCTGGGTTCCATTCTCCCCGTCTCTGTCAGGTACACCAATCAAACGTAGGTTTGATCTTTTCACATAGTCCCATATTTCTTGGAGGCTTTGTTCGTTCCTTTTCATTCTTTTTTCTCTAATCTTGTCTTCATGCTTTATTTCATTAAGTTGATCTTCAATCTCTGATATCCTTTATTTTGCTTGATCGATTCAGCTTTTGATACTCGTATATGCTTCACGAAGTTCTCATGCTGTGTTTTTCAGCTCCATCAGGTCATTTATGTACTTCTCTAAACTGGTTATTCTAGTTAGCAATTCCTCTTACCTTTTTTCAAGGTTCTTAGCTTCCTTGCATTGTGATAGAATATGCTCCTTTAGCTCAGAGTAGTTTGTTATTACCCACCTTCTGAAGCCTACTTCTGTCAATTCATCAGTCTCATTCTCTGTCCAATTTTGTTCCCTTGCTGGCAAGGAGTTGTGATCCTTTGGAGAAGAAGAGGCGTTCTGGTTTTTTGGAATTTTCAGTCTTTTTGCACTGGTTTTTCCTCATCTTCGTGGATTTATCTACCTTTGATCTTTGATCTTGGTGACCTTTGAATGGGGATTTTGAGTGGATGTCCTTTTTGTTGGTGTTGATGCTATTCCTTTCTGTTTGTTAGTTTTCCTTCTAACAGTCAGGCCCCTCTGCTGCAGGTCTGCTGGAGTTTGCTGGAGGTCCACTCCAGACCCTGTTTGCCTAAGGTATCACCAGCAGAGGCTGCAGAATGCAAAGATTGCCGTCTGTTCCTTCCTCTGGAAACTTCTTCCCAGAATGGCACCCATCAGATGCCAGCCGGAGCTCTCTTATATGAGTTGTCTGTTGACCCCTGCTGGGAGCTGTCTCCCAGTCAGGAGGCATGTGGGTCAGGGACCCACTTGAGGAGACAGTCTATCCCTTATCAGAGCTCAAGCACTGTGCTGGGAGATCCACTGCTCTCTTCAGAGCCAGCAGGCAGGAACGTTTAAGTATGCTGAAGCTGTGCCCACAGCTGACCCTTCTCCCAGGTGCTCTGTCCCTGGGAGATAGGAGTTTTATCTATAAGCCCCTGACTGGGGCTGCTGCCTTTCTTTCAGAGATGCCCTACCAGACAGGAGGAATCTAGAGAGGCAGTCTGGCTACAGAGACTTTGCGGAGCTGTGGTGGGCTCTGCCCAGTCTGAACTTCCCAGAGGCTTTGTTTTCACTGTGAGGGGAAAACTGCCTACTCAAGTCTCAGTAGTGGTGGACGCCCCTCCCCCCGCCAAGCTCGAGTGTCCCAAGTTGACCTCAGACTGCTGTGCTGGCAGCAAGAATTTCAAGCCAGTGGATCTTAGCTTGCTGGGCTCTGTGGTGCTGCGATCCACTGAGCAAGACAACTGGGTTCCCTGGCTTCAGCTCCCTCTCCAGGGGAGTAAATGATTCTGTCTCACTGGCATTCCAGGCACAACTGGGGTACGAAAACAAACCCCTGCAGCTAGCTTGGTGTCTGCCCAAAGGGCAGCCCAATTATGCAATTGAAACCCAGGGCCCTGGTGGTGTAGGCATACAAGGAAATATCCTGGTCTGCAAGTTGTGAAGACTATGGGAAAAGCTTAGTATCGGGGTGGAATGCACCATTTCTCATGGCACAGTCCCTCAGGGCCTGCTTTGGCAAGGAGAGGGAGTTCCCTGACCCCTTGCACTTCCTGGGTGAGGCAATGCCCCACCCTGCTTTGGCTTGCCCTCTGTGGGCTATGCCCACTGTCTAATAAGTCCCAATGAGATGAACTGGGTGCCTCAGTTGGAAATGCAGAAATAACCCACCTTCTGTGTTGATCTCACTGGGAGCTGCAGACCAGAGCTGTTCCTATTCGGCCATCTTGCTGTCCACCCTGTCCCACTAAGTTATTACAAAGCATTGTGTTAAAAAAATGACTTTAAATAACTTTTTTTCTCTATGGTATAGTATCATTGTGACAAATAATCAGGTTCACTTCTTTCCTTTTCACTTTAATTTTTGATTTGTTTTCCTAACATTTTATTGTATAAATTTTAAAATGTAAAACATATAGAAATATTGAAACAGTTGTACAGTGAACATACCCCCCCACTAACCAGACACTGTGATTAATATATGTAATCCCAATTTGCTTCATCTCCTAATTCTATCTATCATCAACCCAACATAGTTTTTGAAAAAGTTCAAAATAAGTTGCGGACATAGTGTTCTCTACCTCTCCCTATTTCAAACTACTTATCATTAATTATGGTTCAATATTTGTTTATCATGCTTAAGGTAATTAACCTAAAATGCAATGCACAAATCTTAAGTGTACCATTCCATCAATTTTGACAAATGCCTACACTTGTCAAAGTGCAAATCCAAGCCCCAAAGATACATGGTGTTATCGTCACCCTAGAAAGTTCTCTCACACCTTTTTTCATCAATAGTTAACAACTATCCCAAAGGCAAACATTGTTATTAATTTTTCCACTGTAGATTAGTTCTAAAACTTGATATAAATGGAATCACACAGTGATATGGTTTGGATCTGTGTCCCTACCAAATCTCACATCAAATTCTAATCCCCAATGTTGAAGGTGAGGCCTGGTGGGAGGTGGTTGAATTATGGGGGTGGATTTCTCATGAGTGGTTTAGCACCATCTTCTAGGTGTCGTTCTCATAATAGTGAGTGAATTCTCCTGAGATCTGGTTGTTAAAACATGTGCAGCACCTCCTGCCTTGCTCTCTTGTTCCTGCTCCTGCCATGTAAGACGTGCCTTTCCCCTCTTCGCCTTCTGCCACAACTGTAAGGTTCCTGAAGCCTCCTGAGAAGCTGAGCAGATGTCAACATCATGGTTCCTATATAGCCTGTGGAACGATAAGCCAAGTAAGCCTCTTTTATTTATAAATTACTCAATCTCAAGTATTTCTTTATATCAATGCAAGAACCAACTAAAACATACAGTATGTGATTTCTTTCACTTGGCGTGATTTTTTAGATTCATCTATGTTGTAACATGTATTAATAGCCCATTTTGTTTATTTCTTTTTTTTTAGCAATGCTACTAACTGAATGGTGTATTTCCTATTTTATTGTTGAGTAGTGGAGTAGTGGTTCATTGTATATATATACCACAGTTTGTTCATTCATTCACCTGTTGATGGGCATCCATGCTATTTTCAGTTTTGGATTATTATGAATAAAGCTGTTGTTGACAAATAAAAAGCTGAACTTTGTAAAATATTTGAAGAGGTTTATTCTGAGCCAAATATATAAGACCATGGCTCAGAACACAGCCTTAAGAGGTCCTGAGAACATGACCTCAAGGTGTTGGGCTACCACTTAGTTTTATGTCTTTTAGGGAGACAGAAGTTACAGGCAAAAATGTAAATCAATACATGTAAGATATACATTGATTTGGCCCAGAAAGGTGGGATATCTTGAAGAGGGTAGCCATGGGTCATAGGAAGAGTCAATGATTTTCTGAGTGACAATTGGTTGAAAAGGTTAAGTTTTGCCTAAAAAGTTGAAGTTAGCAGAAAGAAATGCTTGAGTTAAGATAAGGGGGAAGCCAAGGTTCTTGTTATGTAGATGAAGCCACCACGTAGCAGGCTTCAGAGAGAATAGATGATAACTATCTCTTATTAGACCTTAAAAGGTGTCAGTCTCTTAGTTAAGTCTCTCCTGACTAAGGAAAAGACCTGGAAAGGGAAGAGAATTCTCTACAAAATGCAAATTTTCCCCATAAAAGATGGCTTTGCAGGGCCATTTCAATACATATCAAATAAATATATTTTGGGATGAAATACTTTGATTTCCTTCAGGACCTGCTATACTTCATGTGATGCTATATCAGGGGTAGGTTGGAGTACAGTATCTCATTACTACAAAGAGTTTGTTTTGTCAGTCTTAGGATCTCTGTTTTAATATTAATGCTGGTCAATTTTGCCTAAACTTCAACAAGATGGGATATAACGAGGCATGTTTGACCTCTCCCTTCCCCTCATAGCCTGAAATAGTTTTTAGGTTTTCTTTAGGATCCCCTTGGCCAATCAGGAGAGAGGATCCATTTAGTCAGATGGGAGGCTTAGAATTTCATTTTTGTTTCACACTGTTACGAACACGCTTGTACAAATATTTTTGTAGACATATATTTTTATTTCTCTTGGGTACATTAGAGGTGGAATTGCTGGGTTGGGGGTAAATATATGTTTAGTTTTATAAGAAAGCAATGGACCTTTTTCCTAAATGGTTATAACGTTTCAAATTCCCACCAACCATACATAGGTGTTCCAGTTACTCCACATACTTGCCAACATTTAGTACTGTTGTTTTTAAATGTTTTAAAGCCATTTTGGTAAATGCGTAGTGCATTTTTTGTTTAATTTCTGGAGTATGTAAAACATTATTGAAACCATGTTTGTAAAAATTATGACAATGAGAAAAATATGACCTAGGACAATTATGACAGTGAAAGAGGTCTGACCTAACTGACCCTATCTTACCTTTAACCTCAGAGCTGCCCTTGTTCATTCCTGGGCATAGGCTGAGCTAACTACAGGAGGAATTTAGTTTATAGTTTAACTTTAAAACAAAGATGGTAATAGTCCTTCCCCAAAACAAAGCCCTTTCTTGCTTGGGGAAAAGACTGCCTTTGTAAAACTAACAAATTAGCCACAAGTTTAGAAATTATGGCCCAGGAGTCATGCAGCCAGAGGCCACCAGATTCCTAACCTCATCAATTGCTCCTGTAGATAACATCACTATTGTAAGACCTAAGACAATTGGTGTTCAAAGTATTTTTATGACTGCATTCTGATGAACCAGCTGCTGCCACCCAGAATGGTAAACTGGCTCATCTGGTCTTGTGCCTCCAACCCAGGAACTGACTCAAAGCAAGAGGATGGCTTTCTATGATTTCATCCCTGGCCCAACCAATCAGCATTCCCCATTCCTTAGCCTCTGTTTGCCAAACTATCTTTAAAAACTTCCTAGCTTCTATTCCATGTGTGGTGGAGCATGCCTGCTGTCCTAACACTTTGGGAGGCCAAAGCGGGGTGGATCACTTGAGCTCAGGAGTTTGAGACAAGCCTGGGAAACATGGTGAAACCCCATGTCTACAAAAAATACAAAAATTAGCCAGACGTGGTGGCATGCATCTGTAGTCCCAGCTACTTGGGAGGCTGGAGTGGAAGGATTGCTTGCACCCAAGAGGTTGAGGTTGCAGTGAGCGTGATCATGCCACTGGACTCCAGTCTGGGAGACAGAGCAAGACCCTGTCTGGAAAACAAAACAAAACAAAACAAAAAACAATAAAAAATTTTTTAAAAACCTGGCCTCTGAATTTTCAGGAGGCTGAACTTAGTAATAATAAAACTCTGGTCTCCTGTTTAGCCGGCTCAGTGTGTATTAAACTCTCTACTGCAATTCTCTTGTCTTGATAAATTGATTCTATCTGGGCAAGAAGAAACCACAAGGTGGTTACATTGTGATCTTTCTATGATTAAAATGAAAGTTTTACTTTCTCATTATTTCTGGGCCTTAGTATCAATCACTCAATCACATAAACTAAAGCCTGCATGTGATTTTGGATATTATCTAATTTATCTAATTTTACAAGTGAAGAAATTGGTGCTCAGGGAATTTTCAAGTACACATCAAGAAGGCTACAGCTTAGGAAACCTCTTAGCCCCAGCTCATTGCTCTTTCTACTCAGCAAAGTCCCTGTCATTTGATGATATGTTTTCCCCCTTTGCTGATGACAACCTCTTTTTGCAAAAAGTTCTTTATTTCTGACTTCAAAGAAACAATATGTCTGACTGGGGGGCAAATGTGATTTTTTTTTTTTTTTTTTTTTTTTGAATCAGGGTCTTGCGCTGTCACCCAGGCTGGTGGTGTGTGATGGTGTGATCATAGCTCACTGCAGCCTTGACCACCTGGGCTCAAGTAATCCTCCTACCTCAGCCTCCTGAATAGCTGGGAACAAAGCCATACACCACCACCCCTGGTGGTTAACTTTTCTATTTTTTGTAGATACAGTATCTCTCTATGTTGTCCAGGCTTCTGTTGAACTTCTGGCCTCAAGCAATCCTCTTGCCTCAGCCTCCCAAAATGCTAGGATTACAGGTGTGAGTCACTATGCCAAATCAAATGAAATTTTTTTTTTTTTTTGAGATGGAGTCTCGCTCTGTCACCCAGGCTAGAGTGCAGTGACATGATCTCAACTCACTGCAACCTCTGCCTCCCAGGTTCAAGCAATTCTCCTGCCTCAGCCTCCTGAGTAGCTGGGACTACAGGTGCACACCACCATGCCCATGCCCAGCTAATTTTTTTGTATTTTTAGTAGAGACAAGGTTTCACCATGTTGGCCGGGCTGGTCTTGAACTCCTGACCTCAAGAGATCTACCTGCCTCAGCCTCCCAAAGTGCTGAGATTACAGGGGTGAGCCACTGTGCCCGGCCCTAAAATACAATCATTTTGAATAAAGTTTTAATCTTTTTTTTTTGTTCTATTGATTGATGACTGTAACTCTCTAATAAGGATTTATCCATCATTTAGGAAATGACTTGATGAAGTTGGTAGGGACTGATAATTGGATAAGATGAAGCCCCGGGGGGTTCTTCCTTTCTGTGTCTCAAACATTATTTTTTGAAGTGTAACAGTTTACACAAATTTTCTAATGACTAATATTCTCTTTTCTTATCAACTTGTTAAAAGTTCTTTATAAAGGGAAATAATTTCTCTCATAGACTTGTGTTCTATTTGAAGAACATTTTCAAATGTACATTGTTTTAAGGAAAAAATTTTAAAGGTCGAAGAGATTTAAAGATGAGAATTTTAAGCTACCTTATCACAGAGACCCTAACCAAATGGCATTTAAAAAAAAGTAGAGCATTACCTCGGACACTCAATTAACATCTGAATTAAGGGAAACATTCACTTCTAGGTGGGGAAATTTTTATTAGCAAAACTTCACTGACATTTAAGAAAAAATCCTGGAACATGTGTTTCAGGATTTCTGTGCATGAAGTTTCAGCTTTCTGAAAGCTTTTTTGTGCATGAAGCTTTCTGTGCATGAAGCTTTCTGTGCATGAAGTTCACTTCATCTCATTCCTAGTAAATGATCTCCAGAAAAGTATGAAGATACAATGCTAGGTGCGTCCAAATGTATCTTCTTTGACATCTTTTAATAAAAATCCATACATAATGACTTGTAATTTTACAACATTTACTAGGCATCTATTTACTTATTAGAGGTGAACGTTTAAGGATATGTTCCATGAGAAACATAGCAATACAGGCCAGGCATAGTGACTGACACCTTTAATCCCAGCACTTTGGGAGGCCAAGGCGAGTGGATCACCCAAGGTCAGGAGTTCGAGACCAGCCTGGCCAGTATGGTGAAATCTTGTTTCTACTAAAAATACAAAAAAGTAGCCGGGCGTAGTGGCAAGTGCCTGGAATTCTAGGTACTCGGGAGACTGAGGCAGGAGAATTGCTTGAACCCGGAGGTAGAGGTTGCAGTGAGCTGAGATTGCGACATTGCACTTGAGCCTGGGCAACAAGAGTAAAACTCCATCTCAAAAAAAAAAAAAAAAAAAAAATTTCCAGAGTTGATGTTTTTCACATTCTCTTGACCATAAATCTCCCTAAGATGGATCCTTGGAAAATTTTAGACTTGGACTAAGTCTATAATGATTCATAAACATAAGGGAATTTTATAAAATAATAACGAATGAGAGCATCTTCTACATGCCAGTCAATCTGGTAGGTCTGGGCATATAGAGACGGAGAATACCGTGTCTGCCCATCAATTGAGCAAGGGTTTTGGCAAGGCCATGGAGCAAAAGGAATTCCCAGACACTGCTGCTGAGAAAGAAAACTGTGGTAACCCCACTGGAAAATAGTTTGTCTTAAACATTTTTTTTCATGACACAGTCTCACTTTGTTCCCAAGCTGGAGTCCAGCAGTGTGATCATAGCTCACTGAAGCCTCAAACTCTTGGGCTCAAGTGATCCTTCTACCTTAGCCTCCCAAGTTGCTGGGACTATAGGCACATGCCACCACGCCTGGCTAATTTTTTTCTTTTTATTATTTTTAGAGACAGGATCTTACTATGTTGGCCAGGCTGGTCTCGAACTACTGGGCTGAAGCAATCATCTCATTTTGGCTTCCCAAAGTGCTGGGATTACAGGTGTGAGCCACTGTGCCTGGCCCAGTGTGGCATTTTCTACTAAAGCTGAACACGTGTATACTCCTTGAGTCAGCAGTTCTTTCTCATACATGCCCGTGAGTAAACATGTATACATGTGCCAGGATTCTTGTAAAAGAATGGTTTCAGAAGCATTGTTTATTGTAGCTCCAAACTGGGCCATCAACTTTAAAATGAATAAATAAATTGTAGGACATCACAAGCAATGGAAATCTAGACAGAAGAGAAAATAAACTGCAGCTGAATGCAATAACATCCTGGAATCTTAAACATGGTATCTAGTGAAAGGAAGATGACAAGAGAGAACACTCACAAGGTGACGCTATTTCTTTAAAATTCAACACCAGGAAAAATTAAACTTTACTTTTAAGCGTGCATACAAAGGTAGTGAAACGATAAAGAAAAGTGAAGAAGTGATTATCAGAAGGGCAAGGACAGTAGTTATTTCCAGGAGCATGTGAGCAGGGTATGGCTGAAACAAAACACATGAGGTTTCAGGGAGTGCTGATTTGCACGCAGGTTCACAGATTTTCAAAACGTAATGATTTAATATACTGTATATTTATTTCATGCGTTCTTCCATATGTTGCTATAACTGAAAAATTTTTTAAAAGATCAAATTTACAATCCCACCTTGAATTTAGAGTGATAATGAGGTTAAATGAGATTTGGCCAGCAGGGCTAGGAAGGTGAGAATAAGTCCTCACTCCGTGGATCAGTCTTGGAGGGAAAGAAGGAAATTAGCAGAGAAGGAAGGAGCTTTCTAGGCAGAGGCAAGACTCACACTAAAGTCTTCTTTGCCTATTTCACCCCTTTGGCGCTGCAATTCTTCCCTCTAGTCTGGCACTCCAGGTGAGTGTGAGGGTTTAAGAAATGGGGCCCCCAAGGCAGGTCAGAGGCCAGAATATGTCCTGTTCATGTTTAGATTTACTAGAGACTTTTTGGAAGCAAGAACATTTTTGTTATGAAGTAAAAAGGAATATCTAAGATATCTTTCCTTCTCCCTTAAAACAAGGAAATACAAACCAATGGAAAAACCAAGGAAGATGTAAAGAAAAGAAGAGAAAACGAAGGAAAACTTGAGAAAATTCAGGCACAGATACAAAGGGGAAGAGAGAGAAGGGAATGAGTCAGGAGGGAAATAGAGAAAAGAGATTAAAGACATAAGAAGATAAAAGTATAGGGAAGCGTTGCACTGCAAAAGGGAAGAAATAAACAAAGAAGACATTGGAAGCTGTGTTCTTAAGATCTCTCTTAGATGAAAAAGGGGAGAGATAAATGAGAGAAAAGTAAAAAAGTTTTAGCAGAAAAAAAGAGAAATGATCAGAAATGTTTAATAGAAACATAAAAATTAGAAGTTCATGGGGCAAAAATAAAATGTGGCTTATTTTTATTTCTCTTTCTTAAAAGAGCAAACATTTGCAGGAAATCAAAAGGGCTCGAATTTCAAAGATCAACAGAACCAAGTGATGGGAAAAATCTTTGTTAAGAGAAACAAGAATGGCATAAGAGGAATCTTAATAGTTTGATCATTTAAAGAGGCTAAGGTAAATACTCAAGCGAAAGAACCAAAAACTATGTAAGAGTTATGATGCCAGAGAAAATAAGGAAGAAGAAAAAAGATAAACACTGTTAGGTTTTCTAACTTGCAAGTCTCTCTCCCTCTTACTCTGCTAAGAGTAAAAGAAAAGGCGGAAAGAAGAGATGAAAAATACCACAAAGCCACCCCTTTTGGGTCATTCCAACTCATTAAAACAGGGAAAAACCAACTATTGCAGAAAGGAATGGTGAGCCTGGTAAAAGGTGGGAGGAGGATGGGAAAATGCAAGAAGAGGGTTGCTAAAGTTATGAGTTCATTTTCCCTCGCCCCCTCAGGGTACCATACTCACTCAGCTGGAATGGCAAGTTTCACTCCAGCAAATGAAGCAGCAAGGAAGTGACTTCATAAAAATCTTCCTCTGCTCTAGGGTAATGTGAGCCTTTCACGATTTAACTCAGTCTACCACATCTTGACCTAGTTGAAAACTGGGTCAGACTATTTTTCTTGAACGGAAGCCTAAAAACCACCCTACCTTAAATGAATTTCTATTTTTGCACTATTTTCTATATTCAGTTTCTCTTTTACCTTTTTGGAGATGCTAACAAAAATTACTCAAGCCAGTTAAAGACCCTGGACTCAGAATCCATAGACAGAGGAAAAGGAATCAGGGATTTCACAGGGAAGTCGGAAGACTTGCTTCGGACCTCCTCCTGGTGCGGCCCTGGGTGTTTATTTAAGTGACAATCAGCCCATTTCAGTCATGACTTTCCTCCCTCTCTGAGCAATTATTGAGGCACAGATGAACTCTATTTTGGCTCAAAGAGTTTGTAAACCAAAAATAAAATTGCAAGGCCCCGCCCACCATCTGAATGGACCCCTCTTCTCGGACAAGGGCATTCCAAAGTTGGTTCAGCCCATGATGGGAAGGGAGGATTGGACTTGCCTCATTACACCCTCCTCCCTTTTGGATTTCAGGAAAAGCCAACCAGCATTAACATCGACACAGACCTTAAAGTCTGGTAAGAAACACTTACAGTCTATTCTCTTGGAAGACTGCTACTTGGAGGCTTCATCTGCATGATAAAACTTTGATCTTCACAACCGCTTATTGTCCTAAACCAGACACTCGTTTCTATTGATTCCAGGTCTTTAGATAGTAACTCTTTCAACCAATTCTCAATCAGAAAAATTTTAAATCTACCTATAACCTCGAAGCCCCACTGCTTCGAGTTATCCCGGCTTTCCAGACTGAATCGATGTACATCTTACATGTATTGGATGAATGTCTCCTGTCTCCCTTGAATCTATAAAACCAGGCTGTGCCTCGACCACCTTGGGCACAAGTTCTCAAGATCTCCTGAGGGCCATGTCACAGATCATTGGTCCCTCATATTTGGCTCAGAGTAAATCTCTTCAGATATTTTAGAGTTTGCCTCTTTTCCTCAGCAATTTCTATGAGGCATGGAAGAAAGGTGTCAGGAGTTGGGGAAGAGAAGAATGAGGAATAAATGAGGCTGCCCACTTGGGTTAGGGGCAGGGACTTCCAGGACACATTGAGGAGTTTGGGAGGCTGATAAAGAGAGGGGCAATATGATTAAAGCAGATTAGAAGAAACATGTGGCTGGTGGAGGGATGTAAGAGAAACCTGGCTAGAGTGGGAAGCAAATTGATTCTTGATGAGTAAATGCATCCTGGCTAGGACCATAAATATTCCCTAGAGCACGATTACTCATGATCTTTTCCCCATCTGGCTGGTTGGAATAGGTATAATCCCTAAGGAAACATGCCAGATAAAATAAAATAGAGGATGCCTCATTAACTTCAAATTTCAGATAAAAAACATATATATTTTTTAGTGCTATTATGTCCCAGGCAATATTTGGAGCCCACTTAAAAACAAACAAACAAACAAACAAAAACCATGTACTGTCTAGCTGAAATTCAAAGCTGCTGGGGTGTCCTGTATTCGATTTGCTAAATCTGGCAACTCTATCCCCAGGGCAATCTTGGCAGTCATGAGAAAGTAGAACCCAAAGATGTTGCTGGATCTCAGAGCTGCAAGAGAAGTGCACAGGAAGGCTGCCTAGATGTTAGGACTTCTGACTTCCAAAACTATAAAAGAATACATTTGTATTTTAAGCCATTAAAATGTGGTAGTGTGGTACAGTGACAATAGGAAACTAACACATAATCTAACACATTTTTTCCTTTTTCTGTTTCTTTGTCTACCCCATAGATAGAGACAATGCTACACTTGGAAAGCAGAACCTTTTTGTTCATTTTCAGAAAAGAAAACTGAGGACATAATTAGTATTTTCATTTGTAGAGTAATTCTCAGCATTCTTTCCTTGACGCTATCTATACACTTTCTTATATTTCTCTTCCTCTTCATCTAATTCTCTCCCTCTTCCCAATTCTTTCTATTCCTGTTTCCATTGCTTTTCTTTTCTCTATCAATTACCCAACCATCATCATCCATCCATCCATCCATCTATCCATCCATCCATCCATCCATCCAACATCCTCTTCCATGCTTTGTTTTCATATTTCATGTAAAAGAGTACTTTTCAAGTTC
Organism: Papio anubis; assembly: GCF_008728515.1. Taxonomy (NCBI): domain Eukaryota; kingdom Metazoa; phylum Chordata; class Mammalia; order Primates; family Cercopithecidae; genus Papio; species Papio anubis. Next base: position 111,627,853 of record NC_044985.1, read on the forward strand.
ACTCATATCCACTTTCCCAAAATACTTGACACATTTTGTCCTTCATCCTTCCTTTCATTATGTTGTGTCACTAGTTATAAATCCATTTGAGTAAAGAAACTTTCCTTTTATAAATACAATACCGGCCAGGTGCAGTGGCTCACACCTGTAATCCCAGCACTTTGGGAGGCTGAGGCGAGAGGAACACAAGGTCAAGAGATCAAGACCAACCTGGCCATCATGGTGAAATCTCTTCTCTACTAAAAATACAAAAATTACCTGGGCATGGTGGTACGCATCTGTAGTCCCAGCTACTCGAGAGACTGAGGCAGGAGAATCGCTTGAACCCGGGAGGCGGAGGTTGCAGTGATCCGAGATTGTGCCAGTGCACTCCAGCCTGGTGACAGAGTGGGACTCCATTTCAAACAAACAAACAAGCAACAACAAAAAATGCAATACCTCCGGTTTGGGTGTCAAATTTCAGCATGGGTCTGGGGCACTTGTTTAAAAGCCAGTATTTGGGAGATAATCATTTTGTAGGTCTGCGTGGGGTTCAGGTGTTTGTACATTGGTTAAGTATTTTGAAAAGTGATATGCAGAGACCACCTGTTTGCAAGACTCTGGGATTTCACAGATTGGTTTTTAAAAAGTTGTGGGGGATGCAGAGCAGAGGGCTGTTTACTAACATACAGTTCCCAGTTCTTTATCAGAGCAAAGTCATTACAAACCAATGAAAAAGCAAATGTGCCACCATTTCACTAAAGAAAGGACATTTTAACACCATAAATATGGGAAGAACAATTTTGCTATAATGAAAAATGTATCTTAAGAAAGCCCAGGAGGTAAACTTATGTTGATATATAAATTTTTAAAGAGACTATATTAAGGAATTCAGATATTTTACCTTACTTGGGCTTATTTTTTGTTTCTTTGTACAAGCTTGTCAATTTGCACATATATATTTGGTGCAGCGTGAAATGAAGTGACAATATCCTACTTCTTCCTGGATTTCATTTTTATCAGTTATTGTTAAAAATCTGTTCCCGCATGCATATGTTGGCAGAAATAGAAACAACTTTCTTAAAGCTATTTCATTCAATCCAAAATATTGTGAATAAAGATGAAGAAGGAACCCCATGGTTTCAGCCATTTCTCCTGCTTTTCCTCATTCTCAGTAAAGATGAAAGCTGCTCTGGTTGGTGATCTGCCTGATTAGCAGGGAGAACAGCCAGGGCTGGCCCCAAGGAGCTTAGGGTTGAACATCTGAGGCCAGAAAAGAGAAGCCTGGCAGAAGAAACCTCATCCTAGGTAGATACCACACCATTGACTTCTGTTAGGGAGCCACTGTTTTTTTTTTTTTTTTTTTTTATGTTTGGAAAATGTGATGAAAACTTGCCAGCCAGTGGTTCTCTGGAGCATATCAGAATTGAAGCAGGGTTTTTCTCAACCCCTTCATCAGACTTGCAACAGGGGTGACCCATTTATTTGGCCTGTCGTGCTCAACCTCTCGTGGGAGGAAGCACATGAGCGAGTGAGTGTAGGATCTGGCTGGCCACTTTGGGCGCTGGAAGGAGCAGACTTCATGTGGGCCCCGCAGTGGTACCCAGGTGGGTGTTCCTGCAACCCTAAAGCCCCAGAGGGCATGTTATAATGCTCTCATCGCTCCACCAGTGACAGCAAAGGGCCATTGTGATGGCTTTTTTTGGTTTCCTGCACTAGATGGGTACCAAGCTCTCGTCTGGCATCCAAGGAGAATGAGGCCGCATGGCCACCTGAAGGATGGTGAAAGTGGAGAATTTTATTTAGCGATGAAAATGGGTCTCAGCAGAGAGGGAAGCTGGAGATGGGGCAGGACAGACCAATAATCTCCTGAAGTCCAAAGTTAAGCCATCTCTCCTCTGAAGTCCAGCTGTCCCTCTGAAGCCAAGTAACCTCTCTCCAGTCAAGTCACTTCTCTCTTTCTACCGACTGAGTCTGGGGTCTTTATAGGCACAGGATCGGGGGTGGCACAGGCTCTAGGTAGTTTTGGAAAGGGCAATGTTTGATTGATAAAAAGACATTATTCAGAAAGAACCAATTGGGAGAGAGCAGGCAAAAAGGGATAGAAGTTCTCAGTTTGGGCAGTGGGTTTCAGGCTTTTCGACTCGAAGGTGGAGTTTCAGTGGGGTCCTGCCCCTGTCTGCCTAGAATTTATCTGCCTCCTGCCTCTATCCAAATCACCTGTATTGCTTTTAAAACAGTTACTTGATCCTAACTCAGACCTATAGGGTCTGAGTTTCTGGGAGGTTTGGCATGGGTAGTTTATTTTTCTTAGACCACACAAGTGACCTGATGCTCACCTTTGTTAAGAATCTTGCCATGCATGCATCAGTGGTTCTCACCCCTGGCTGCCTGTTACGTTTACTGGGAGAAGTGCCTGGGCCTTACTCAGGAATGCTTTGCATCGGAATATCTGGTTGGGGATGATGGGGCTGGACATCAGTGGTTTCTAAAAGCTCCCCACATGACTCTACTTTGCACCTGGGGTAAAGAATTTCAGGGGAAAGACATTTGGATTCACATAATTGTGCATACAGTTTCAGGAGCTCAGTGTAAGGAACCCTGCACATGACAGTTTGAAGCCAGTCTTTAGTGTGACTGAATAAATCACAGGGCTTCCTCAGGAGGCAGACCCAGGACAAGCACTGTGATACTAACTAATGCTTCCTGAGGACTTTCTGGGTCCCCGGCCCCATTTGAGGGGTTTCCACTTATTGCTATATCTCTCAGGAATTCAAGAAGCTCAGCATTTTTATTATCCTCATTTTACAGGAGACGGAATGAAGGTCAAATCAATTGTCTGGATTCATGCCCCTGAGTAATGATGTAACCTGGCTCAGCACTTGTTCCCTTAACCAGAATTATGGGCAGGAGGAAGAAGAGCTTGGCTGGGAAAGGATTTGGAGGGGATTGTTGAGAAGGGAAGTTAACAGAGAAGCCCCCAGCATGCTGGCAAGTAAGGGTGAGTCAGCTTTGCTAAGTGCAGAAACTGAAGGAAAGGCACTTGGGAACACCCCTGGGCGGGAAGGAGAGTTGGTGCACGAAGTTTGTTTGATCAAAGACAAACTTCCTTGTCCTATTTCAAACATTTCCCAGAGCTTTGTACCCAGAGGAGAGGATGAAGACTGTTTTTCAGTGTGAGGCATGAGGCATGTAAACTGTAAAGTGCCCTTCAGTGGTGAGCTCTTCTTATTACCATGCGACCGCTCAAAGAAAAGTAATTTGAATTGAAGGTATAGTATTATACCTGCAGTCTCTAGAATGAAGGCAGTCATGGCCCCTTTCCTTTGTATTGTTCCAACCACACCAAGAGAAGCAGCCATGCTTTGAAAGGAGAAAAGAAGATCAGGAAAATGCTCTTAGAGGATGGAGTCATAAAGACGAGGGCATTGGAAACTGTGGTGTGAGGAACCAGTGGGGATTCGAGGTGATCTTGAAGGCCACATAAAGCTGGCTTCCGCTGGGCTGTCCTATAGAAGAGAAGTTAGATATGCCAGATACAGTTCCAAGGGCTAAACTGGTAGGCAGAGGCAGGAGGTTTTATCCTATTAGAAGAAAGCTATCTATCTCCAACTGTCTTGAGAAGAGTATTGTTTGTTACCAGAAAGAACCAAGATACGGTGAACAATAGCTTCAAAGAGAGTGTATCTTTCAAGGTCTTTGTAACTAACATTCAGTAGTTCTATGATGATTCCTCAACCTCACTCAGTTACGGAACAAGAGTTTATTGGCGTTGTGCTGAACTTGAGTGATGCAGTGGTGAATTCGTTGACTTGGCAAGTAAAGGAGACAGAGAAATAAACAACTCCATTCCTACACTTATTCCAAGACCTAGGTGTTGAGTTCAGATTCTTTAGCACTGTGTTTCCTATTTACATTTTATTTTATTTTTTGAGACAGGATCTGGCTTTGTCACCCAGGCTGGAGTGCAATGGCACCATCTTGGCCACTGAAATCCTGCCTCCTGGGCTCAAATGATCCTCCCACCTCAGCCTCCCAAGTAGCTGGGACCACAGACGTGCACCACCACGCTCAGTTAATTTTTGTATTTTTTGTAGATATGTGTTTTTTCCATGCTCCCCAGGCTGGTCTTAAGCACCTGGGTTCAAACAATCCTCCCTCCTCGGCCTCCCAAAGTGCTGGAATTACAGGCATGAGCCACTGTGCCCAGCCTTCTATTTATATTTTAGAGTTTTCTCTCTCTCTCTTTTATTTTTGTGTCCCTCTTTCTTTACATTTAATATCTTCTTTTCCTCTTCTGTAGCCATCTGTCTCTTAGTTGTTTTTCCTTGTATTTCCTATTCTTTCACTTACTCCATCCCTATTACCATTAATATGTGGGTGTACTCTATCCTATATATCTAAATATCTGCTCATTGTTTCTATATTCCTGGTTACAATAGAAAAATCAAGTTAGTATAGTCTTCAAATATTTAAGCATCACACATAGCTTTCACCAAACCCATGACATATTTCAATAAAAGAGAAAATAATCCCTTCTCTCCTCCAAACCTGTTCTCTGAAAGGGGAACTTCTTTCCTCCACCTTAGTCATGGGAAGTACTGAGAAGTTTATACCAGAAATGATATCTAACACTGTATATTTTGTTACTGGATAATGAATAGCTTTCTTGTTCTGCCTAGGGTTATCAGGTGCCAAACATTTCTAGAACAGTAGCCTCAGTAGGACAGCCAACCCTGACACTTCATTGTTTAAAAAGTGGGGGTTTCCACTGTGAAGAAACAATTTGAAGTTTTATTCTTTTCATATCTATAGGTTAAATCATGCGTGAATTTGGATAATAAGCATTTCAATATAGTTCTGCTTTACCGTGAAAGTAGAGAGCATGTAACAACATATTTTAGGAACATTAACATTAACTTGAAGAATACTAAAAAAATAAAAATAAAAATACAATTCCTGTAGGCAATAGCACTTTCTGCTTCAAGAGAGAAATAAATCAAGATAGTAGTGGAAGCAGAAGGCTGCATATGAACACAGTTCTGTTACCTGTAAACGATGTGTAGGTACGTTTAACCGTATGTTTAAACAGTGATATAGTCCAGAAGTTTTAATATGATATTGGCCCTGTATTCTAAAGGAGGCTTTTGCCCAGATAACTTTCTACCTCCAAAAATAAATCAGACCCCAGTGAGGGTAAGATTTTCTCTGGCTTTATGCCCTGCTAGATAATAGAAATTCTTTTCTTATCATTCCTGTAATGTTGCACACTTTTTGCTCATTGTATCGCTGAAAAAGATATGGCCAGTTGCCTGACTGCCAAAGAGATTATCAATTGTTAAGGGATAGGGAAATGACATTTCATGATTTGTGCCAGGTACTTTACAAGGTGGTTTATACTTATTTCTTGGGATAATTCTACTAGGTACAGATAAACATTTGACACATGGGGTACCGAGGCTTGGCTCTGAGAAGGTCAGTACATTGCCTACATTCTCATAGGGATTAGGTAGCAGAGTAGGAATCGAACTCCCGCCTTTCTGACCCTAACCCCTCCCTTTTTTTTTTTTTTTTTTTTAGTAGAGATGGGGTTTCACCATGTTGGCCAGGCTGGTCTCAAACTCCTGACCTCAAGTGATCCACTTGCCTTGGCCTCCCAGAGTACTGGGATTACAGGCGTGAGCCACCACTCCCGGCCTCCTAACACTCTTGAACTTTTCATCACGGCTAAGAACATGGCCCAGATTTGGGCTCAAACACCCTGCTCCCATCCTTTCTCACAGCTCAGAGAGGGCTCGGGTGGCAAGGTCACATAAAAAACTTGAGCTGGAAGGATGCCTCAGAAATGTAGTCTTTGGTTTCTCAGCATCCAGCTTGCAGTGGAGCCAAGTCCAAGGGGGTTGGGATGGAGCTGATGAAGCCAAAGTCCAATTCTTGCCATAGACCAAACCTTTGACCACTTGACACCCATGTGTCCCCATCTTCCCACACTTAAACTTTCAAACCACAACAGCAACAAAAAATGCTCTCACGATGGCAATAAAACCATTCCTCATGCAAATGAGAATACTTTTTTCCCAAAGCAGGGACCGCAAATGTCATCAGTTGCAGGGTTCATCTCTGGGAGTTAGTCCTTCTTTCTTTTGTTTAACCACAATCCTGTATGGTTTTATGATAACCTGTGGACAAAATTATGAAGTTAACACCCACCAAAGAGCCTTATGTAAAATTGTGTTGCAGGACTTTTCCTTAGTTCAGCTAAAGATGGGGTTCTTCCTCCCACGGCCATGAAAATGCAGGCTCGCAGACAATTTGAATGGTGAGTAAGACAAGAGTTTTATGGCCGGGCACGGTGGCTCATGCCTGTAATCCCATTACTTTGGGAGGCTGAGGTGGGTGGATCACTTGAGGACAGGAGTTCAAGACCAGCCTGGCCAACAGACTGTCTGTATCTCTACTAAAAATAGAAAAATTAGCTGGCGATGAGGGCGGGTGCCTGCAATCCCAGCTACTTGGGAGGCTGAGGCAGGATAATCACTTGAACCTGGGAGGCGGAGGTTGCTGTGAGCCAAGATCAAGCCATTACACTCCAGCCTGGGCGACAGAGCGAGACTCCATCTCAAAAAACAAACAAACAAACAAACAAACAAAACACCAAAAACCCAGGGTTTTAGTGGGTAAAAAAGTTAGAAAATATGGAAATAGGAACTCTCAGCTAGGCCAGGGTCCCTGTTAGAGCACTTCCTGCCTAGCCATTCGAATCCCAGGTTCCACACAGGAAAAGGAGGGGCAGGCTCCTCCCTGCTGCAAATGGCATGAACTTGTGTGGCTCCTTCCAGTGTGTAGGCCGGTTGGAGAGGTTGGACTCCCTCCCACCTGGCTGTCTCAATGGCAGAAAAATGGGAGAGAGAGAAAAACATGACACAGTGTGGAAAGAAGAAAAAAGTTTGCTATAACAATGAACAGTGTTCATTTCCGCAACTGACCATGAGGTTTATTTGGTATTTATTGTGTCCATTTCTTACTCCGCTGCCAATTCTGTGTTCTCTTTGCCTTGAGCAGGCTAGAGTCTTTATTTAGGGGGGTCATCCAAACCTTCCTTTGTGAACGGCATGAACCCTAGGAAGGTCCTTGTCATGTTGGTTCCCATGGTCTTCCATTGACTTTTACCACCCTGACATGACAAAATTTCTGGGTTTGAGGAATATTCTCCCATCAACGGCATGATTTAACAGGAACTCAATTTCCCCTTGATAATCAGTCTACTCTTCTCAGCCAATGTGGTAAATCCCTCCTCCTCTCCCCGCCCCCCCTTTTTTTTTTTGGCCTGTTTATTCAGGGACAAAAGGAACCTGAAATGGCCAAAGGGTAGTTTTCAGTTATGGGAACACGGGTGTGTCTAATGGTGGAACAATTTTGTTCTTGCGATCTCAGACGTCTAAACAAGCAGAATCACAGTCAAATAGATCATGATCAAACTTTTTTGAGTAAATCACTGGGTGGAATGTGAAGAGATGCCGCTCACATCCCCACCCTTGGCATCCAGAACAACGTGTTCTGACCATAGGAGAGACAGCACCCAAGATGGTCAGGTGCTGGTTCAGAACCAAAAAACCACATCAAGAACAACACACCCCAACCTAACAAATGTTGCTTTTCTTTTCTTTCTTTTTTTTTTTGAGATGGAGTCTCAGCTCTGTCGCCCAGGCTGGAGTGCAGGGGCACGGCCTCAGCTCACTGCAACCTCCACCTCCTGGGTTCATGCCATTCTCCTGCCTCAGCCTCCAGAGTAGCTGGGATTACTGATGTGCACCACCACGCCCAGCTAATTTTTGTGTTTTTGTAGAGATGGGGTTTTGCAATGTTGATCAGGCTGGTCTTGAACTCCTGACCTCAAGTGATCCACCTGCTTCAGCCTCCCAAGGTGCTGGGATTACAGGTATGAGCCACCACACCCGGCCAAGTGTTGCTTTTCCACTCGGCCCTGGAGCTGAGTGTTCTATAGGCCAGTTGCTCAGGCAAGGTATGTGGTAAGAGAAGAGACCCATTTGACTGCCTTGATTCTTGTGAGAAACAATATTGTTTGGATACCAGGATGATGGACAACGCAGATTGTGTTGCAGGAGGGAGCACAGTAGGCAGACACAGAAAATTCTTTTTTTTTTTTTTTTTTTTTTTTTTTGAGACAGAGTCTCGCTCTGTCGCTCAGGCTGGAGTGCAGTGGCGCGATTTCAGCTCACTGCCAGCTCTGCCTCCCGGGTTCATGCCATTCTCCTGGCTCAGCCTCCTGAGTAGCTGGGACTACAGGCACCTGCCCCCATGTCCAGCTAATTTTTTATAATTTTAGTAGAGATGGGATTTCACCGTGTTAGCCAGGATGGTCTCGATCTCCTGACCTTGTGATCTGCCCGCCTCGGCCTCCCAAAGTGCTGGGATTACAGGTGTGGACCACCGCGCCCAGCCAGATATGGCAAATTCTTATCTAGCATAAGTCTTTTTCACTGTGGGCAATTTTCTGTCCCCTTAGTGATGAGCAGTTCCAACATGATCAACCTTCTGCTGGGTGTCAGCCTGGTTCTCCAGGGATGGGAGAAGAATGGGCTGCAAGGTTGATTGCTGCTGCAGGCAATTTAGATACGTAGCACAGCAATTGGCAAGCCAGCCCAGCAGCAACAGATAGGCCAGCCTTGGTGACAAGGAATCCTCTATGGGCCGTGCCTTACCTTTATACCTGCCTCTTACACCACTTTATTCATGAACCCATTGAGCATAAACTGGGGTTGCTGGGGAGGAGGCTGACTGACAGCCAGTGTGGATTTTTTTTTTTTTTTTTTTGATACAGGGTCTCATTTTGTCGCTCAGGCTGGATTGCAGTGGCACGATCTCAGCTTACTGCAACCGCTGCCTCCTGGGTTCAAGCGCTTCTCCTGCCTCAGCCTTCTGAGTAGCTTGATTACAGGCATATGCCACCATGCCTGGCTAATTTTTGCATTTTTAGTAGAGACAGGGTTTTGGCATGTTGGCCAGGCTGGTCTTGAACTCCTGACCTCCTTGAACTCCTGACCTGCCTTGGCCTCCTAAAGTGCTGGGATTGCAGAGGTGACCCACTGATCCCAGTCTCTAATCACTTCTTTTACTAATTAATGATTGGGTAGGACTCAGTGGTAGTTTCAACTAAAGTGATCGAAACAGGAAGTACGTTTTCCAAATCATTAGTGGGTGAGAACAGATTCTGAGCAGAATTTTCAGGTGGGCCTGCCAAAACAACACTGCAGAACTGTTCAACTAGGTCTGTGGCCGACTCTGCTGTGATCAGGGAGCAGGGAACTGGGACGCCAGCACACAGCTGACGGCTGTGGGACCACAATCTCGCTGGCATTCCGAATGGCCTGCACATGGCTTGTCACCATCCATGATGCTAGAGCCTAGCCGTGGAGAGCTCTGTTAGAGCTGCTGCACAAGGAAACAGGCTACCCCCATGATGACCGGGCCGAGCTTGCCTGCGGCAGCTCTGGCTCTACCTGCCAACGTTGCTTCTGCTTCCAGATGGCACGGGCATCACCTGGGTGCCGCCTGCTTGATGGGAATCAGGCCCCACGTGGAACCTGGGCTGTGAAGCTGTCTGGGGTCTCCAGCAGGCACCAGGCCCACTGGCAGGGGAATGAAACAGAACTGAGTGAGCCAACCCACCAAATCTGCCAATGTGGCCGTGTCAGAGTTCTGGAAATAAAAGGACTTAGCTGATTAAATATGAGGAAAAGGGAAAGGGATGTTCAGGAGGGCTTTGAAGAAGAAAGAGCTGGTTTAGGAAAAGAAAGGGCTACGTGTGTGGAGGTGGAGACAGAAATGTGGAACTAAAACATAAGAGAGAGAGAGAGAAAAAAAAAAAAAGACAGAAAGGCGGGAAAAAGCGAAAGGAGCTTCGAGACAAAAGGGAGTGCCAACAGAGTCCGAGAAAGAAAGAGGAGGTGGAGAGGATCTGGAATCCCCCTTTGGGAGAGTAGCCAAGGTTTGCGCAGCTACACCTTCTCCTCGTTACCTACTACTGTTGCTCTTTGGAGATGCTGAGCAGTCTGTGAGATTTATGTCCTGAGAACAAAGATAACAGTGGCAGTAACAAGCATAAAACCATAGGCTTCAAAAGTTTTTATCGTTGTAAGTATTTCCTGTATATATTTCCATTGAACACAAGAAATAAGGACAAGCTGATCTTCCCCTTTCTGCTTTAAAATGTGACTTTTCAGCAAGCACATATTCAGTTCAGTTGACACACACAAAGTCAAAATCCTGGCTGAGAGGCATTCAAGCTATTATCATCTTGGAATTTGCTAGACATTACAGGAAGTCCTGCAGGGACCGTGTGGTGTTGAGCCAGCACAGACACACCTCAGAGAAGCAGCGGTATAAACAGTTCTGTATTTGTAAAAGGCAGTAAGAAAATAATTTAAAAAGTAAAAAATTTAGACCAAGGCAAGTAAAGTTGGCTAAACAAAGAACTATTGCAAAATGGCCACAAACAGAGAGGGCGTATCAAGCTGTGCTCTTCTCTCAAAGCCTCAGTTTGTCATCTGTAAAATAGGAACAATGGTCCTAACTGGGTAGAGTTTTTGTGAAGATTGAAGCAGATGATTTGGGTGATACAATTAACCCAGAGCCTGGTACAAAGTAAGCATTCAATAAATGTTAATTATGATCACTGTTACCATCGCTAGCATGTTTGTGTGTCATGGCAAGGAGCAAGCGAGCTTGCTTGCTTGCTTTCTTTTCTTTTCTTTCTCTTTCTTTCTTTCTTTCTTTCTTTCTTTCTTTCTTTCTTTCTTTCTTTCTTTCTTTCTTTCTTTCTTTCTTTCTTTCTCTCTCTCTCTCTTTCTTTCTTTCTTTCTCTTTCTTTCTTTCTCTCCTTCCTTCCTTCCTTCCTTCCTTCCTTCCTTCCTTCCTTCCTTCCTTCCTTCCTTCCTTCTCTCTCTTTCTCTCTTTCTTCCTTTCCTTTCTTTCTTGGAGTCTCACTCTGTTGCCCAGGCTGGAGTACAGTGCAGTGTAATTTTGGCTTACTGCAACCTCTGCCTCCTGGGTTCAAGCGATGCTCCTGCCTCAGTCTCCCAAGTAGCTGGGATTATGAGGCATCCCACCGCCACACTCATTCATTTTGTATTTTAGTAGACACAGTGTTTCACCCATGTTGCCAGGCTGGTCTCAAACTCCTGACCTCATGTGATCTGCCCGCCTCTGTCTCCCAAAATGCTGGAGGTACAGGCGTGAGCTACCGCGCCCAGCCAAGTTATTTCAAAGATAATTTTGAGGTAGCTAAAGGAAGGAGTTTGCTCAATATGTAGGCTCTTTTGTCTGGCAAAGGCTCTGGCCTCGCTCCCTCCTCCCTCCCTCCCTCCCTCACCTCCCTCCCTTCCTTCCTTCCTTCCTTCCTTCCTTCCTCTTTCTTTTCTGAGTATGTTGTTTTATTTATTGCTTATTTTATTATAAAAAGTTTTATTTTTATTATTTGTAAAATTTTGTGGGTACATAGTAGGTATATATATTTACAGGGTACATGAGATATTTTGACAGCATTCAATGCGAAATAAGCACATTTTAGATGTCTCTGAGGATTGGAAAAAAAAGCACATCATGGAGAATGGGTTATCCATCCCCTCAAGCATTTATCTTTTGAGTTACAAACAACCCAATTACATTATTTAAGTTATTTTTAGATATACAATTACGTTATTATTGACTGTAGTCACCCTGCGGAAAGAATGTAAATGCGCTTATAAAACAGGTGTACACTGCTGCCCCCTACTGGCAGTGATCCATTTAGCAGATAAATAACCTTGACCGAATTGCAACAGTCCCTCGATGTGATATTTTATTTGAAATAGACGGTTAGATATATTTTGCATATCAACATGTATTCCAGAGTCAAACAATTTAGTGATAGATGTGGTTAATTTCTTTATGATAATGTTCAAAGAAAAAAGATTTTAGGTGCTAGAAATTGGGTATACGGCATACTGTATATGTTTTACATCATTTGTTTCATAAAATAGCCCAATAAGGCAGATAGTATTATTATCCCCCTTTTGATTTAAGCAAATCGAGGTTCTAAAAGGGACTCTGCTAGTAAGTGGCAGAACTGGCATTCAAACGTCAGGATCCTCTGACTCACATTTGTGTCCTTTCTAGGCCATCAGGCCTCCCTAAAGAGGACGAACTCATTAGCAACATCAGAAGTCTGACTCTTGGCAGGTGTGATGTCATTACCCAATACACCATCTTTCCCCACTTCTTTTTCATTGAAAAACAACTTGCAGGTAAGTACACCAGAGGAGAGTATAAGCTCATGAGGAGTGTGGAGAGGTGAAGGTGTTTTGTGAGCAGGCCTAGTCTAGCAGGTGTTTGCAAGGATCAGCTGCTCCCTGCGCACCTGTGCGGGGCTGGGTGGCCCACTGGGCAGTCTGAGTAGCTCTCAAAGCCCTGCCAGTGAGTGGGGCAAAGCCTGGCCCTTGCTCAGCTTGGGTCTCCTGGCCTCGGGAATGCCCCCATTAGGTCTGGAGGTCCTGGCAGTGTGAAGGAACACCTCCAACCCAGAGCTGATGCCTTTTCATAATCTGCCCAAAGGCATGGCTTGTGCTAGCGGTGGCACCATAAAAAGCATGACAGGATGTCTTTACCTGTCTGCATGAAATTCACAAGCCTAACCAGGGCCTTTTTCTCTGGCAAGGCAGAGGGCACCAGCGATCTGATTCCAGTCAATCCCCAGTGCCACTACCACCAGCATATTTAGAGAATGGCTCATTTAACTGGGTAGAAGGGAGAAGGAGGGAGACAATTAGTCACAGTTGGAGGTAGTCACGGTTGGAGGTAGAAGGGCAGGAGAGAACTTCTTTGGAATGTTGGGATCCGAGAACAGAGATAAATGATGCCAAACTTCTTTGAGGTGATCCTGGAAATCCAGCAAGTCTCACAAAGCAGCTTTCATGCATTGCAGAAAGGCGTGGGCATTGAGTGGAAATGGCAGCCTGATGCAGGCTGGAGCGAGACGACTAATTTATCTGTCAAACTGGCAAGTTTAGGTATTTAGAAGTTCACTGGACCCCAGAGTGGGACATGGAAGTCACCAAGAACTATAGGTTCTTTAGAGGATCCAGGGCCAAGAGGAGAGACTCCAGAAGTGGCACACAGCAGACTGTCCTCTGGGGACTGAAACAGGGTGCGGTGACATTTCAGCAAGTTGCTGCAGTGAGGTGGTAGGAGGCACCCTGACAAGCTGAGGAGGGCATTGTAATGCAAGTGGGAGCATAGAACCAATGACAACCAAGGCTGATAATTTCAGACCTTTTCTCCATAATTTCGCAAAGGGCTGTTGTATCAGATCCTTCGGGAGTTTAGAATAAACCCTGTAAGAGGAAGAAAAATCAAATAAACAACACCGAATAGAATGCAGTTTTCAACACAAAATGAAAGAACCATCACTAGGGTCCCGTGAGTTTACTTGAAAGTGGCCAGATGCAGTTGTTGGCATAAGGATTGGAGGCAGGCATCGTATGGTAGGGACATCTTGGAGTGCGTGATGTGAACTCCACACCCAGCACACACTGTTGCAGAAAATCGAATTGAGCATGTGGGCAAGGTGATTCTCGCTGGGTGAGGCTTTAGAACAGCTGACGTGGGAGGCTCACTGGGTGGCAGGAACGACAAGAATCAGAGCCAGAGCAGGAATAAGTGAGTCGTGGTGTGTGAGCGCTGAATGGAATGAGTGAAAATCATTTGCAGTTGAGTAACTGAGGATTAGAAGGACAAATGATTTGCTTAAAGTTCATTGATGAAAGGGTAGGATTAGAACTTCTGTCTTCCAAAGAGCAACCCACTGTTTCATACCTTTCCACCTTTATCTTTTTGTGAAAACACACAGACACACAGAGAGCACAAGATCATGGAACCACAGAAATGAAAGGAAAATTTTATCTAGTCCTGTCTGTCAGACGACTTAGAATCGTGTTTTAAAATCATCTTGGCAACTGGTCAAATGGCCTCGGCTAGAACATTTTCAGTGCTGGGAAATTCTCATACTTTTGGACACAGCTTAGTCTATTCATTCATTACTGGACAAACTGGCAGGAGTTCTTTATGGGGAGCCAACATCTGCCTCCATGAATCTAACTCTCTTAGCCCTGCCCTCTAGTTTCACACATAATCAGTGACTTCCTCTTCCAGATCATAATGAAAATCACTCACTAATTAAGGATCTATGGTGTGCCAGGCACAAAGGGTGGCATTATGCCCACCCCAGGGTCTCTGGTTCATGTTCCAGATATCCCTGGTCTTTCTGCACCTGTGTCGTTCTTCTCTGGACTATCTCTAGCTTGGTAAGGTATAGAATCCATTCTTCCCTTCTAGATCCTCTAGGGCATTTGTTTAAGAAGGTAAATCTATATGGGTCCAAAGAGAAAGTAGTTATGTTTTAAAAAATGTAAACTAATTTTAATATTTAAACCAAGTATACTAACACTAATTGACATAATTAGCAAGGTATACTTGTCAAGGATCACACAAAAGATTCCAAATTGCAATTGGAGCAACTGTTGACCTAGATTATCAACTGAAATGGATATGATATGTACATACCCTTTCCTCAGTTTCAAACAAATTTAGCATAATCAGGCTTATTTATTACTATCATCACCGTCCCTAATTCTTACAGAATGTTTCAAGTGAATCAGGCTTATAGTGACAACTCTATGAATTGAACACCATGATCATTTCTAGCTCTTTGAATCTGAGATTTAAAAAAAGACTTGTTGAGTTCCAGCTCTGCCATTTTCTTGCTGTATAACCTTGGCCAGTTGCTTAACTTCTCTGAAACTCAACTCTGTGAATTGGATACCATGATCATTTCTAGCTTTTTGATGAGGAAACTAAAGCCCAGAGAGGTGATGGACCTTGGCCAAGATCCCATGTCTAGAAAATGGTAGGCTTCAAGTCAGGCATTCTGCTCTAATGCCTCAGTGGCAAAGCTGTTTTATCAGCTGTGCTGGCTGTTTATCAGCCTGCCATGTACTGGCATTGACCCATCAGTGAATGTAAATTTGGTCACATCTAGAGGTCTGTCTCCCATTGACCTACAATCATTTCTTTCTTTCTTTCCTTTTTTTTTTTTTTTAGATGAAGTTTCGCCCTTGTCACCCATGCTGGAGTACAATGGCGTGATCTCAGCTCACTGTAACCTCCACCTCCTGGGTTCAAACGATTCTCCTGCCTCAGTCTCCCAAGTAGCTGAGATTACAGGCACATACCACCACACCCAGCTTATGTTGTATTTTTAGTAGAGACAAGGTTCCACCATATAGGTCAGGCTGGTCTCGAACTCCTGACCTCAGGTGATCCATTGCCTCGGCCTCTCAAAGTGCTGGGATTACAGGCGTGAGCCACTGCGCCTGGCAACCTACAATCATTTCAAACTCACCCGAAGTCTGATTCTTTCTGTGAATAACTCCCTTGCAATATTTTTCAGAATTAGATCTATAAGAGCAGCATGGCTGGTGCTAGCAGGTCCTTAAACATATTTATTGAATGATACAATTAGTGGCCCTGGCCCTGTCAGTTTTCAAGTCCCAGGTAAGATCAGATGCTTTTGAGTCCTGCTGTGGGGATGGAGGCAGGCAGACGAAGAGGGTAGATGGCGATGTCTGGTCCATAGGCCTCCACCCTGATGCAGTTCCTCTGCGCTGGGGCCTGCTGTGATGAGGCTACCTTTAAACCCTGTGCACAGCAGACTGCTCCTGCCTGGCTATGAGCATCTGTGTCTTTTTTTTCTAGGAGAGGATTGCATCTCTCTTTTTATGTGCTACTCTCGGTGAGGCCCCCAACAGCAGTGATGCAGTCATCTCATTGATGTCAGCTTTCTCCAGGAGAAGCTGAGCCAAATGGAATCCACCAAGCCTAGCCGCAGCCGGAACTCTTCCTCCCTTACCTTGCCCAGCCCCAAAAATATAGACTCTGGATCCCCCAGACTGACTCCTTCCTCCCTCTCTCCTCCTCCTCCTTCTCTCTCTCTCTGTAAATATAAATACATGTATGTATAGATATACTACATCCATATAGATATGTATGTATAGATATACTACATCCATATAGTTTATCTATGCTATATAGATATACTAGAGTGCAGTGGTGTGATCTCAACTCACTGTAACCACCAACTCCTAGGCTCAAGCCATCCTCCTGAGTAGCTGGGACTACAGATAAGTGCCACCACACTGGGCTAATTTTTGTAGTTTTTGTAGATACCAGGTTTCGCCCTGTTGCCCATGCTGGTCTCAAACTCCTGAGCTCACGCAATCTTCTTGCCTTGGCCTCCCAAAGCGCTGTGATTACAGGCATGAGCCGCCACACCCACCATACATATTTTGATTTTAGAGACTACATCCCTCCCCAACTCCCACCCTCCCAGGTACCTTCGGATTCCTCCCTCAGCCTGATGTCCACTGTCCTCTCTCAGTGCATTGGAACATCTGAAACCCAATTATGTAGAGAATTCCAGCTTCTTCCCACATTGTTTCTGGGTCTCATTTACATTGGAGCATGTGACTGAACAACAAGTTTACTGTTCCTGACAATCAAGGAAGACTGCCCGGAATACACAGAAATACCTGATCATGGGAGACGAAGCCCAATTTCACTTGCTTCATTCTGTCCAAGTCAGTGTAACCTATTAAGCTGGCACAGTGGCTCTCAAGCTTTCCTGGTGATTAGAATCACCAGGAAAGCACATTTAAACATGGGTTGTTGGACCTTACCATCAGTGTTTCTGATTCAGTAGGTTGGAACTCGGGGGAGGTGAGAGTGTACATTGCTAATGAATTCTTAGGTGATACTGACCCTGCTGGTTTGGGGACCATACTTGGATAACTGAAACCCAGAGTGACTTCACTGTGTTAGACTGGATTGGCTTAGCAGATTAAAATTACTGCTATTCATTATTTAGTTTCTGGTTGTTCAAGGCAAGTCCTGGTGGGAATGTCTTAGTTCAGGCTTCCATAACAAGTACCACTGACTGGGTGACTCAAAAACTACAGAAACTTCTTCCTCACAGTTCTGGAGACTGGAAGTCTGAGATCAGGGTGCCAGCATGCCCCTTTACTTTGAAATAAATCAGTATGCTTTTCCTAAGAACAAGGACATTCTCTTACATAACCAGTACAATGATCAAAGTCAAGAAACTTAACATCGATATAACACGATTATCTAAACCACAATCCCTATTCAGAGTTCATCCATTGTCTCAATGATGTCTTTTGTAAGTACTTATTATTCTGGTTCAGGATCTATCATCACTCAGTGCATTTAGTCATCCTCTTTAGATTTATTTAATCTCAAATATTTCTTCAGACTTTTCTTTCCTTGACTGTCAACGATTATTTTGTACAATTTCCTCAATTTGGTTTACTCTGATGTTTCCTTATGATTTGAGTCAAGTAATTCATTTTGGGCAGGAATTCCAGAGAATTGCTGCTTTTTTTTTTTTCTTCAGAGTCTTGCTCTATTGCCAGGCTGGAGTGCAGTGGCATGATCTCGGCCCATTGCAACCTCTGACTCCCTGGTATAAGCGATTCTCCTGCCTCAGCCTCCCGAGTAGCTGAGTTTACAGGCACGCGCCACCACGCCCAGCTAATTTTTGTATTTTTAGTAGAGATGGGATTTCACCATGTTGGCCAGGATGGTCTGGATCTCCTGACCTCGTGATCCGCCCACCTTGGCTTCCCCAAGTGCTGCGATTATAGGCGTGAGCCACCGCACCTGGCCTTGCTGTGTTCTCTTCAGTGCATTGTAATATCAGGTAATATATGTCAGTTCATCCCACTATTGGTAATGTCATCCCTGACTCAAGTGCTCTCTCCCTCAGCCTCCTGAGTAGCTGGGACTGTAGGGGCGCACACCACACCCAGCTAATTAATTTTTTTCTAGAGACTAGATCTTGCCTTGTTGCCCAGGCTGGTCTTGAACTCCTGGGTTCAAGCAATCCTCCTAACTTGGCCTCCCAAAGTGCTGGGATTATAGGTAAGAGCCACCATGCCCCGCCCAAAGATGGCATTTTAAATGGCATGAGCACAAGCAATAAATAGGCGACCAAAATCTACCAAAGACTTTCTCATTTCTATAGAACAAACTCTTTGCCCCTCCCTCCATGTGTCCTTCCGGAGTGTCTTAATGGCTAGGAGAAAGTTTGAGCTGGAAGAGAGCTTGGATTTCATATGGTTTGCTGTTTTCCAAGTATGGGATGCTTACTACTGGCGAGAAAAAGATGATTTTTCTTTTTTTTTAAATGTGTTGCATGTTTATATTAGGTTAAATTGTGTCACTTAGTAGCAAAGGCTTTGCCATCTCAATGATCTTTTCAATCTTCTGAACACATCAAGTAGGAAGGCTCAGTTGGGTGCTATTCCATCTTGTAGCCTGTCTTAACTATCTCAAACAGTTGCTAATTTCCCTCCCTCCCTCCCTCCCTCCCCGCCTCCCTCCCTCCCCGCCTCCCTCCCTTCCCCTCCCTCTCCCCTCCCTCCCTCCCTCCTTCCTTCTTTCCTTCCTTCCCTTCCTTCCTTCCTTCCTTCCTTCCTTCCTTCCTTCCTTCCTTCCTTCCTTCCTTCCTTCGTTTACAAAGAAAGGAATGGTTTTGGGTTCAGAGTCTTTGTGGCAGTATATAGTAATTAGTATATAGTAATATAGTAATATATAGTAGTATAGAGTAATTCAATGCCTTTAGATCAATATATTTTCTATTTTTACTGTGCATACACATATATACAATGTATTTTAAGGTGAGCACGCAATATGTAGTTTTATCACTTGGTTTACAACTAAATATATTGTGAACATTTTCTATAACAGTTAAAAGAATTGCATAGCTTGGAGGAGACATAATTTATTAAGCAATCTTGTTGGGGACATTGAGGCATAATTTTATTTTTATAAGGAGACTTCATTCTTTTTACAACACCTTTGAGAAAAAAATGGGAGTCCTTGTCTCATATAGCTTTCTATAGACGATGGAAACTTGCCCTTCCATTTAGCCTTTTAATTTGCTTCTCTACACCCACCTAATCACCATCAAGTAACCCATTTTATGTTTTCCAACTTCTCTCTCCCATTTGCTTCCTCTTTCCTACCCAGTCTCCCTGCATACATGCAGATGAACTTCCATTCCTTCAACCCTCTGTTTCCTCTCCTTAAAGAGGCTTTCTTTCCTTTTAAAGAGACTATTTTAATTGATTTTTATCAACTCTACTCAAAACTGTATCCTGAGGTCCACATTAGGATTAGTCTTTAATAATCTGGAGATATAATTCAATTGTTTAAAATAACATTTTAAGAAGACCTTGGTAGAATTATATGTATCAAGAAACACTGGACTTAGGCACAATGGAGATATGGCTGACTTCCTTTTGACAAAAGAAGTAGTCTTTGTGGGGAGGGCAGGGCAAAGAGGTAAGAAGTAGTTGGCATTATAAGGAAATGTTAGAGACCATTTTGGAAATGTATTCATTATTTTAAGGCAACTAACAAATGATCATCTTTCAGTTAGGACGTTGTAGCAGCAGCCTTTACTGGTCATGAAATTTGCATGATATCTAAAATCGTATTTCTGGAAATAGGTCAATGGCAATTAATAGTAACTTTGTGTAGAAAGGCAGATGCCAACTAGCATAAAAGTTGTACATGCAGACGGTGGTAGTTCTGGAGTCCTGGAAGCCATGAGATGCTCATCCATCACAAGGCCAGCACAGCCAGGTAGAAATGCCTGAAGAAAGCAGCAGAGCTGGCTGTGCCAGCATTTACACATGGAACACTTCTTGGACAGCCGGTGTCATGGGGCACAGACCCACAGTTCTCTTTGCATATGTCGTGCTCACAGTTCCATCCATAGAAGGAGTGGGGGGCAGGCACAAAAGGACCCCAGCATGCAGGTTCCCCCATTCAGGCAGCAGGTTCTGTTTAGCTCCTTACTGTCCTGTATCCCCACGGGGGGCACAAGCTGGGAAGACGGAGGACAGATTGCAGGCTCCTCCTAGGGCCGAATGCTGTCATCTCTGAAGGCCAGGTCTCCCTGAGAGGGATGCACAAGTTCCTGATGGCCCAGCCCTTAACGACCAATTCAACACCTTTAAAAAATTGCCTTTACTTTTACGGTTACTGGCTGTTTACTGAACATTTCATATAATTTTAAATTTAGAAATGAAAACTTCACAGGTGGAATTGAATTTCATATAATTTTCAGTAAACAGCCAGTAACCGTAAAAGTAAAGGTAATTTTTAAAATTACATTTTACAAAGTGAAGTAAAATAAGTGAGTCAATCTAGAGACATTTTAAGAACTTAAAGAAAACTTAGGTATGGATCTCTGGAAGAGGTAAGGCGAGATATGGCTCATAGTTGTGCAGATAACACAGGAATTACTTAAGTTTGGGAAATTCCGATTTAGGCCAAATTTCTTAAAGGAAATTGACAAGCTGACTGGCTGACTCTTTCTCTCCACAGGTTTCCTGATGGAAACGTGGCAGGCAAACAACGATGCTGGCAAGAAATAGGACAGGCCGCATGAAGGCCTGGAGAGTTTTAAGCCCAGGTTGAGAGTACAGGTGCAGGCTTTCTGGTGTAGGTTCCGACGCACCTGCCTTCAATTTCTGCCTCTACTATCCATTTAGGCTGTGACCTCTGGTAGTTCTCCACTTTCTCTAATGCTCAGTTACTTCATCCTTAAGAAGTGGTACATAACTCACACCTTGTTCGGATTATATGAGTATATGTGCATACAGCGTTTAGTGCAACGTATGGCACAGAGTCAAGAAACGCAGGAGATTAAGTTGAGGTCATTTTTCTTTTGGGAGGACAAGGACAGGGCACGGGCTGGGGCTCTGAGTGGTAACCAGCGCGGGCTTTTCCTCCTGCCCTTCCTTTTGGGAAACGAATGTGCTAAAATAGTGCATGCAGCCCAGGCTCTGGCCTAGGCCGTCGGTTCCCGGCCATGTTTAGCTCCTCTGAGGTCGCCCTTAGTGAGAACACGAGGTGCCCCCACCCCGTTCACTCTAGACACCTCCAGAACACTCGCCTCCCGAGCACTGGAGCCCCGGGACACCCGCAACGGCCAGCGGAGACCGATTTCCCGGCTCTGCGTCCCAGGACCGCTTGGGGCAACCTGCGCATGCGCGCCCGCGTCCCTCTGCTGTTAGCCGTTTCCATGGCTACGAAGCCCATCAGCCGGGGATAGGAGAGCAAGAAAATGAAGCTCAAGAGTTTCCTGCTCCGGTATTATCCGCCAGGTACGCGCCAACCCGGCCCATCAGCCCCACGTGGGACCCTGGGCTCCCAGACTGGGAGGGTTTGGGGCGGAGGAGGGCACGGGGACTGAGGGGCGGCGGGGTCCCCAGGTGGGACAGGAAGTCGGGCACTTCCCAACCTGTGCCCCTCATTCCTTCAGATGCTGGACTCTTCCTCAAAACATTAACAATTACTCTTTTAGGAATTTAAAGAGTTTAGCTTGACTGTGCATATCAGTCCTTCTGAATTTATTGAGTGCCTAATGCTTACACGCTTTGTGCTCTGTGCTATGAACCTTTAACGAAGTTCATAGTCCTTGATTTCAATGAGTGAAGTAATTATGGAATAAATTACTTAACTATTACTTAGTAACATAAGCAATACATTAATTACCTAATCCTTGCCTAACTCTAATTTTAGGTGAGGACATGTTCACCTTTAAAGAATAAGTGACACCCATTGATCACCCAGCTTGTTAGGGACAGAAATGGAAGTGGAATTCTTGGGTTCTATTTCGGAACTCATTTTCTAAATTAGAAACATCTGCAAACAAACAAACAACCAAACAAAAAAATTTGCAACACATGCCACAAGGCAGAAGATAACCAAATACACTTGCCCAATGAAGTTTGGATAGAAGTGTCATAAAGATTTCAAAGGAGGGTAAGATACTTTGGACCTGTTTGGTTTAGCATAGCTTTATGAGGGATGGGACTTGAATTTAAGGTTGAATGTCTCACTTTTCCCAGCAACATATCCAACATCTCCGATGAGGTATCACACAGAGATCTCATGATTTCTTTTTTCCAGTCCCATCCCAATCCTGCTGCTTCCTCACACTGTGCCCTGCCAGTAGAAGGCATCATCACCCAGCCTGTTTTTTGCCAGAAACCTAGGTGGTCACTTTTTGTTTCTCTCTTGTGATCATTAATTCCACCCCACCCCCACCCCCACCCCCGCATTGCTTTATCCATTCTGCCAGCTCTAAGTCCAAAATATTCTGTGAATCCATCAGATTATCCCTCTTTCCATAGCACAGATTTCTTGGTCTAACATCCCTTCCAGCTGCCAGCCTAGTCCAACCCTCCATTCCAGCCACCATTCCCTCTGGCTGGGCCATTCCAGTGGCTTTTCAACTAGATTCCTGGTTTTCTCCCTCATCTCTTACAATCCATCTGCCGCTAGGAGCCAGTGGAATCTGAATTCAAGATCTCCAATAGTTTCCTACCATGCTGAGAATACAATCCGCACCCTGTGGGACTTGGCTTATCCTGCACTGTTAACTTCTAAAACTTCACTTGTGTACCCTCACTGTACTTCCAACTTCTTTAGCTTGTTCTTCTAAGACTTAAGAGAGGGTCTTTTACTCATTTGTTTTGTGGACCCAGCTTTCCCTAGAGCTAGGAAAAGCTGCTTCCTTTTCTTTATTCAGTTTCGATTGATGTCAGCCACCTGAAGAGACTTTCCCACCTATTTGAAGTAGCCTGTGCTGATTTTACTCTACGCCATAAAGTGCTTAAAAATTACATTTGTCAGCATCCAAAACTCTACTTGTTATGTTTCAAATGTCTGCCTCTTTCTCATTTAATGTAAACTTTGTGAGAACTAAGATCTTAGTGGTTTTTTTTTTATCATTGTAGCATCCCCAGCTTCTAGAAGAGATTTGGGGACACAGGAGATCAGGAATGTTTGTTGAATGAATGTATGGATAAATGGATGTGTTTGATGACAGGTCAGGTATGGAAATTACTGAGAATAAATACTGAAAATCTTAAGGGATGCTGCTTCTGCCTCCCTGGAAGACCAATCCTGGACAGCTACTTTCTCCAATGGCAAGTTGACATTTGTAGAAAACACACTCATTTTCTCCATCATAGAATTCCAGTTAAAATAACATGAGAAAGATATATATATATATATATGAGAGTGTCTAGAGAAATTTATTTTATGTAATTAAGTAATTTATTTAATTTTTGAGACAGAGATTTGCTCTGTCACCCAGGTTGGAGTGCAGTGGCACAATCTTGGCTCACTGTAACCTCCACCTCCTGGATTCAAACGATTCTCATCCCTCAGCCTCCCAGGTAGCTGAAATCACAGGTGTGCACCACCATGCCCAGATAATTTTTGTATTTTTAGTAGAGACGGGGTTTCACCATGTTGGTCAGCCTGGTCTTGAATTCCTAACCTCAAGTTATCCACCTGTCTTGGCCTCCCAAAGTGCTGGGATTACCGGTGTGACCCACTGCACCAGGCTGAGAGTATCTACAAAATTTAAAATAGGCATAGGTATATAGTATATAGAAAATTTTAAATTAAGACTAATATTCTGTTTCCTTTAAGTATTCCATAATTTTCTTTTGGCTCTTTTTGCCCATAGGCCTGTGCTGGTTCCCATAGGTGTACCAATAAATGAAGTTCTTGCTTTCATCCCTTTGTTGTGGAGCGTAGGTTAAGAATGTGGGCTCTGGGTTCAGAATAACTGATTCTCAACATATACCATAATAAAAAAAAAAAAAAAAACAACTTGGGCAATTTGTTTTATTCTATCAAAGCGTGGGTGCATGGTGACAACAGCACCACTTCACAGGTCTACTAGACCCTTCCAGATGCTTATCTTATTTGATTCTTTCTCTTCAGAGTAAAGAAACCTTTTTGGAAGAATATTCTCCCCAAGTGCTGTCCTCCCTTCCTATCATGCTTTCACCCTCATTGCCCCACTGAAACTGCCCACTCCAAGATCTCCAATGACATTCCCATTGCTAATCCACTGGCCAAGCCACAGTCCTTGCCTGCCTTGACCTGACAGCAGCATTCGACCCATTTGACCGCTCTGCTTTTCTTTGGCTTCCAGGACACATACTCTATTTTCCTTCCTGTCTCACTGTCACTTCTTCTGGGTCCATCTTGTTGGTTCCTCTTCTTCTTTTTGATTATTTAATGTTGGAGTGCCCCAGAGCCCCAAACTTGGATTTCCCTTTTCTATCTACGCTCATACACTAGCCAATCTCATCCATTCTCAAGGCTTAAAAACTATCCTGAAGCTGGGCGTAGTGGCTCACGTCTGTAATCCCAGCATTTTGGGAGGCTGAGGTTGGCAGATCACCTGAGGTCAGGAGTTTGAGACCAGCCTGCCCAACATGGTGAAACCCCATCTCTACTAAAAATACAACACAATTAGCCAGGTGTGGTGGTGCGGGTCTGTAATCCCAGCGACTCAGGAGGCTGAGGCAGGAGAATTGCTTGAACCTGGGAGGTGGAGGTTGCAGTGAGCCAAGATTGCACCAGTGCACTCCAGCCTGGGTGCCAGAGCGAGACTCTGTCTCAAAAAAACAAAAAACAAACCATCCCACATAGTCCTGAGTACCTAACTGCCCACCCGACACATTCATTTGAATGTCCACCATACATCTCAGATGGGGGTCTCCCATGGTCTCCCCCATCTCAGCAAATTGCAGCTCCATTTCTCCACTTGCTCATGTCAGACATTTTGGACTCTTCCTTGTCTCCTCTCTCTCACCTCCACATCCACTAACAGATCTTGCTGGTCCTGCCCTCAAAATATATGCAGAATTCAACAATTTCTCCTACCTGACTGGTACCATTCTTTTCAGCTTGAAAGCTTCCTTCCACCTTTGCCCCTCTTCAGTCTATATGGCAATGGGGTCATTCTGTTAGAGCATAAATATGACCATGTCACTCTTCTGCTCCAGCCCTCCAGTGGCTTCGCAGCTCGCTTAAAGTAAAAGGGCCGTGATCCCCAAGGCCCTGCAAAATCTCACCCCCTGTTGCTTCCCTGACCTCACCACTTTCAACTTTTCCCTCCAGCAACACTCCTCTCCTTGGTGTTCCTTGAATGGGGCAGAGGTGTTCCCACCCAGGGTCTGCAGTTGCTGTTCTTTCTGCCTTGAATAACCTACCCTTGGACATTTGTATCGCTAGTGCCCCAACTTTTTAAACTCTTTCCTCAACAGTGTGTAAAGTGAAGACTTAGATGACTCCTTTCTGAACATTTCTATCTTCTTCCCATGATATTTCACAGCCCCTTTCCCTGGTTTGTCTTTTCTCCTTGGGGCTATCTTTTTCCAACTCATCATTATTTTACTCATTTATTTTGCTTACTGAGAATAAAAGATTGATGAAGGTAGAAACTTTGTCTATTTTGTTTACTCCTTATCTCTAGCACCCAGAGGAGAGCCTGGTGCATAAAATGACATTAATGTTTTTGTTGAATAAGGGAGTTTAATGAGATGATGTGTGTTAAGCAGAATGCCTCAAACTCTTCTTGAAATGTGAAAGGGCCAGATAAGCGATCTTTGATCTACTTCAGCTCTAAAAGCCTAGGATTCTTTTTTTTTCTTTTTTTTTTTTTTTTTTAGATCTGCCTTCTGGCTTCATGCCAAACTCCTGCCTCAGCCTCCCAAGTAGCTGGGACTACAGGCACCCACCACTACGCCTGGCTAATTTTTTTTTTTTTTTTTTTGTATTTTTAGTAGAGACGGGGTTTCTCCATGTTAGCCAGGATGGTCTGGATCTCCTGACCTCATGATCTGCCCACCTTGGCCTCCCAAAGTGCTGGGATTACAGGCATGAGCCACCGGGCCCGGCCAAGCCTAGGATTCTTGTAGCGATCTTAGGCTCACATAATTCTCTTGACTCATGCTTGCGACTATTGCCTTAATGCCTATCTTGTAATGAGGTCATATTACTTAGCGTGCTTGACATTTAATTTCTGAATTCCAATCTTTGGTGAGCCAAATCATACGCAAGTTTCCAAGATACTACTGAATAGAAGGTGGGTGTTTCAATAATAGCATTATCAGATAGGAAAAAATCGTTCCACTGAATCATTCCCGTGTTACCTTTATCCCTTCTGCATATGGAGCAGTTTTGTTTTGCCTCCCAATCCTCTAATTTTCTCCCTCCCACTTTCTTTTGGATAACGTATAGGTCAGGGGCATTGTCTTGCTGCTATCTACTGAATTATCCCTCTCCCTACCTACACTCCCAAAGGGTAAATGTACATGCCAGTAACATGGCTAACCAAACATGGGACATTCCTTTCCATCTTGGTCACATTTATTAATTCATAAGCTCTTTGCTTTGGGAAAAGTGGGTGTTGACTATGTGCTTTTCAGCTGACTCAGTTGTGACAATTTTTGTATTTTGTTTATTGTGTGAAGTCCATAGTTCTTTGACCAGGAGAAGGAATTAAGTCAACATTAACTAATCTAGTTAACATTCTGAACACTTTAAGGATTTCTGTTGATTGAATATATAATCTAAGTAAAGAATACTAGTATCATTTGAAGCATGCCCTTTTAATGTATTGAAGAATTTGAGGAATAGAAGCTTCGTTACCTAAGTGTTTTGGGAATTAGATTTGTTGAATAATGCACAATCAAGGGAAAATCAAGATTATTAAGATACGATGGGAAACAATCACTGAAGAAAAGCATGTATTTCTGGCAGCATCTTTGTTTATTTTAATTTTTAATTTTTATTTTTGAGACACAGTTTTGCTCTGTCACCCAGGCTGGAATACAGTGGCACAATCTTGGCTTACTGCAACCTCTACCTCTGTCTCCCGAGTAGCTGAGATTACAGGCATGTGCCATCATACCCAACTAATTTTAGTATTTTAAGTAGATACGTGGTTTTACCATGTTGGCCAGGCTGGTCTCAAACCCCTGACCTCAAGTGATGCACCTGCCTTGGCCTCCGAAAGTGCTGGGATTATAGGCGTGAGCCACTACTCCCAGACTCTTTGTTTTCTGTTTTTATTCTTCATGACACATATCACAGCCTTTTGCTCATATTGGAGCTCACTAATCGTGAGAGGGATGAACATATTGCCTAGATCAAAATTCCACAACGTTTTTGGCACTAGGGACTGGTTTCGTGGAAGACAATTTTTCCACAGACCAGGGGTATGGTTGCGGGATGAAACGATCCCACCTGAGATCGTCAGGCATTAGTTAGATTCGCATAAAGAGTGTGCAACCTGGATCCCTGTATGCACACTTCACAATAGGATTCGTGCTGCTATGGGAGTCTAATGCTCTGCGGATCTGATAGGAGGCTGAACGAGCTCAGGCGGTAATGCTCGCTCGCCGGCTGCTCACCTCCTGCTGTGTGGCCCGGGTCCTAATAGGCCACAGACTGGTACTGGTCCACGGCCCAGTAGGGTGGGGGGACCCCTGGCCTAGAGGTTTTGTCACAGTGAAGCAGTCAAATGTACATGTTTAAATTTTGTACTTTATTTTCTAGATCTATTTGTACAGCATCCCAAAGAATTTTTAGTAGTCAGCTTAAAGACTTTGAACTTTTTTACAAACAAGTAGTGAATAAAGAAAGCAGACATTTGTTAACTTATCTGCTAAAATGTTAAAAATGCATTTCCTTAGGGTATTAGATCATACTCTGTGTACTGCCAGGTGCTAATTCTTTCCAACCTTTCTCTGCGTTACAGATTATTATTATATTGCTTATTCATTGTGTACATCATTTATTTATGCAAGCATTTATTTCCTCAATAATTAATAGCACATATTAAATACCCTCATATATAATGCAAAAAATCTAAAATTATAGTACAGAAAGAAACACTCCCTTGATGATAATGGTGTCTTGCATTGATACAGACTTTGTATGTTTAAAGTATGTATCTTTCTTGAATTTTCAAATAGCTTTGTAGCAATCTTGATCTTCAAGGATTTATCTTCTGATAATGCTGATCAACTGGGCATGGTGGTGCATGCCTTCAATCCCAGCATTTTGAGAGACTGAGGCGGGAGGATGGCTTGAGCCCAGGAGTTGAAGACCGGCCTGAGAAACATAGTGAGATCTTGTTTCTACAAAAAATTAAAAAATTAGCTGGGCATAGCGGCATGTGCCTGTAGTCCTAGCTACTCAAGAAGATGCGGCAGGAGAATGGCATGGGTCCCCAGGAGTTCGGGGCTACAGTGAGTGTTGATTGTACTACTGCACTGCAGCCTGGGTAACAGAGCAAGACTCAGACTCTAACAAAATGAAAAAGAAAAGATGTCGATCCCTATCATTTTTTCTATTTTCTTATTTTTCTCTTACTTTTTAAATTTAAATTTATTTCTATTTATTTATTTATTTATTTTTGCCTAGGCTGGAGTGCAATGGCACAATCTCAGCTCATTCAACATCTGCCTCCTGGGTTCAAACGAGTCTCGTGCCTCAGTTTCCCAAGTTGCTGGAATTACAGGCATGCCACCACACCTGGCTAATTTTTTCCATTTTTTAGTACAGACAGGGTTTCACCATGTTGGCCAGGCTTGTCTTGGAATCCTGTCCTCAAGTGATCTGCCTGCCTCGGCCTCCCAAAGTGCTGGAATTACAGGCATGAGCCACCGCGCCTGGCTTCTCTTACTTTAATAAAATATTTGTGTATAGCCAAATAATGGAAAATGCATCAAGGAATAGCTAAGATCAGCCTCATCCCCCTGAAGATGCGATCATGACTTGAAAGGAGCCACCTGACATGTTAGAGTGCCCGTGTCTTCAAGCTGCTGATGTTGAATATTATCAGTCTTTGTGATCTTTGCTAATTTGATGGGTAAAATTTATGTCTATTCTGTTTTGTATTTTTTCTTAATAATGAAGTTAGGGATTTTTTGTTTTGGTTTGTTTATTGACCATTTTCTGTCTTTGTAAATTGACTGCTCCTGACTTTTGTCCAATTTTCTTTTTAAAAATCATTTTTGGAGTTCTTTATATTAAGTTTTTAAAGCTTTGTGTTTATGGTTCAAACTTCTTTGCTGATTATTATTTGCCTTTAACTTTGTGGCATCTTTTATTGTACAGAAGCTTACAATTTATTTTAGACAAATTTGTCAATTTTTTCTTTTATAGCTATTGTATTTCATGTACTTACAAAGGTGATTACAGACACTAAGAGACAAATACATTGTATTATCTAGAATATTTTATATTTTATTTTTAATATTAAAATTTGTAATCAACCTGGAATATTTTTGTACATTGTATGTGGCAGAAATCTATTTTATTAAGTTTTCAAAAAATCCAACTGATTATTACATCATTTATTGACCAATACATTCTTTCTCTATTAATTTGAAATATTATCACATCATTTATTGAACAATACCTTCTTTCTCTATTAACTTGAAATATACTTTCATTATATTTTTAAATTTTGATGCATAGATGATCAAAATTGATGATTATTATACTGATCTAATTTTGTATCAAAAGCACACTTTATTTTTTTATAGTTCATTGTAATATCCGATCGAGTAAATTTTCACATTTCAAAAAGTAAAATCATTTTAATTACATTAACTTCATAAATTTGACATCTTTACAGCATTGGGTTTTCTCATCCAGAAATATGTCTCCTCATTTATCACAATTTTCTTTTACATTCAATAGTACATTTAGGACTTGCACATTTCTTGTTAATTCTATATTTGGATATTCAGTAATTTTCTTTGCAATTATAAGTGTGATCTTGCCATTAACTGCATCTGCAATGGGTACAGTATCTCTTTCTTATCTTCTTCTAGTCTTAGCTTTTTGTATTCTATTCATCTTTTGTAAGCACCTTAAATCTTTTTTATAACATGTGGCATACAGTTAGGTTTAAAAATATTTTAACAATGCTATAATGTCCATATTTTGCTGAAAAGTTTAATGTGACATGAACAGTCTTTTTTTTTTTTTTCACTCTAAGGAAATAAGTACTGGTTGACTCTCCACAGAATCTTTCTTTTTTTCTTTTTAAGTTTGCTTTTGAGAGTAGAGTTTGGTTTCAGGTCTTTGGTACAAAGGAACTACTTCTTGGGGGGAAAAAACCAAAACAAAATTATGCCAAACTATCCTCTAAGTAGCATTTGCTTGCTGTGTTGTAGTATTCTGGACAATTTCTTGAGTCATTATAAGCATTTTGCATTATTTTTCTGTTCTAAAATCTTGCCATTCGTTACACAACAGCTGCTTGGATTTCCTGTTTAGGTTTCAGCACATCCGTGCAGCAAGACAGGGTTGAGAAACATTCCTTCCGAGAGATCATAGCTGTGCAGCTGAGTGGGTAGTGATGTCCGACTCTGAGGTAGAAACTCCAGAGGAGAAGCAGTGTTGAAGGAGAAGATCCTGAACTCTTTGAGGTGGTAGGGAGACATCTATGTATCTGGAACTCAGAGGAGATATAGACTGGAGATTTGCGATTAATAGTTAGCATGTTGATGGTAATTAAAGTCATGGTACCGATGAATGTATATAGGGAAAGAATGTAAGGTGAGAAGAGAAGAATCTGTAGACCTGAAGTTTAAAGATGCTTAGTGTTTAAAGGTCAGGCAAAAGAGGACAAAGGAGAACAAAAAATAACAAAGTGATTGGAAAAAGAGAAAGAAGAGATTTTATAAAAAACCTAAAGAGGATATATTTGAGGAAGGAGGATATATTGTTTATAGCATTAATTATTTCTGAAAGGCCACATGTTATAAGGACAGAGAATGTCAAATGCATTAAGCAATTTAAGGACGGTCTTCCTGTCATCTACCAGTTAGTTCAGGTATTCAACAAGCACTGCTAGAGCATTTTGAAAGATCATGAAGACACTGGATAAGGGCAGGCACTTTTGATAGAGAAATGGAATCCAGAGAGGAATCTGAGTGTGTTGCTTGTACTTGAACCTAAACAAAAATCACAGGCCTGCTGTGCTTAAATCATGACTTGCCCTGAGAAGGATCTTTTTGGGAATATAGGGAAGCATAGGACATGGATATGCTTCCTTCTTCAAGATGTTACAATCTCACTGGAAAGAGAAGGCATAAATGCAATTTAAGTAATACAAGGTGACCATGTAGGATATGCCCCAAGGTAGCATTTGATTAACAGCTAGAAAATAAGCACTGTTCATTAAGACTTTATTCCAGGTGCTTTATATACATCTTATTTAATCTCAACGAGCAAACTGTAGGTTCATAGATGAGAAAATTGACATTTGCTAGATCATGGCAGAAGTAAGGGGTTGAGGATCTATCTGATGCCAAGTATACACTTTTCAACTCTGCCATGTTCTTTTTCTTTTCTTTTCTTTTTCTTTTCTTTCTTTCTTTTTTTTTTTTTTTTGAGACAGAGTTTGACTCTGTCACCCAGGCTGGAGTGCAGTGGTGTGATCTTGGCTCACTGAAACCTCCGCCTCCTGGGTTCAAGCGATTCTCCTTCCTCAGTCTCCCAAGTAGCTGGGATTACAGGCGCCTGCCATCGTGCCCAGCTAGTTTCTGTATTTTTATTAGAGATGGGGTTTCAGCATGTTGGCCAGGCTGGTCTCAAACTCCTGACCTCAAGTGATCTGCCCACTTGGCCTCCCAAAGTGCTAGGATTACAGGTGTGAGCCACTGCACCTGGCCTCTGCCACATTCTTTCTTAATGGCTCAGAGCTTTTGAAAAGTAAATAGAGTGTTTTGGCAACATTTCCTATTTTCCCTTGATCTGAAATACTGCTGGAATTATATCTGTTATACCAAACTATGGTCTATAGCAGTGATTCTCAAACTGTGGAGGACTCCCGGGCACCCTTGAACACTTTCAGCAGGGTCTCAAGGTCAAACTTATTTTTCCTAGTAACAATAAGATGTTACTTCCTTTTCTACACTGTGCTGACGTTGTCACTAATGGTGCAGAAGCAATGGAAGGTGAAACTGCTGGTGCCTTACTACAAATCAAGGTAGTGACACCAAACTCTAAGAGTGGTCACTGTATTTATTCTTCACTGACACACACTCACAATAGGAAAAAACAAAACAAAACAAAATTCCCAACAGAACAACCTAGTTTTGCTTGAGGATTTCCTTGATGAAGCAGTGAAAATTATTAATATAGCAAAACATTAACATGGGAGTGCATGTATTTTGAGTATTCCAGGTGATCAAATAGGAAGTACTAAGAAAGCACTTCTGCTCTAGTGTGAAGTCTGATAGATGTTGATATGGTTAGGCTTTGTGTCCTCACCCAAATCTCATCTTGAGTTATAATTCCCACAATCCCCACATGTCAAGGGAGAGACCAGGTGGAGGTAATTGGATCAAGGGGAGGTTCCCCGATGCTGTTCTCATGATAGTGAGTGAGTTCTCACGAGATCTGATGGTTTTATAATTGGTAGTTCCTCCTGCATTCATTCTCTTCCTGCCACCTTGTGAAGAAGGTGCCTTGCTTCCTCTTTTCCTTCCACCATGATTGTAAGTTTCCTGAGGCCTCCCCAGCCATGAGGAACGGTGAGTCAGTTAAACCTCTTTCTTTTATAAATTACCCAGTCTTGGGAAGTTCTTTATAGCAATATAAAAACAAACTAATACAGTTGTCTTAAGGAAAATGTAGGTGGTCACTTGAGTTCCGAGATGAGCCAACATTTTTTCATGGAAAAGCATTTTTACTTGAAAGACTGAGAAACAACATGGTTTTCAGACTCAGACATTTGGTAGACGTGTTCTTGAAAATGAAGAATGGGAGCCCACAACTTTCAAGCAAAAATACCAGCATTTCTTGCTAGTGATATATTTTAGCTTTCAGGCAAAAAGTATAAGTTCAGAAAACTTTTGTTTACCACCATAATCTTGACAGCTTACCAACAGTAAGAGTTTTCTTATGATAAAAATTGGTAGTGACAGTGGCAAATGTTACTTTTGATATTGTGTGATGAAATATGTCAACAGTTACAAGATATGCATAACTTAGTAGATCAGTATTTTTCAAATGTTCGGTGCACGATTATGCATGGATCATGCATGAATAAAAGATCCATTGAAAGTGTGAAATAGACCAATGGGGTTTAATACAAGTATATGGAAAAGTTCACTAACATGGTTTCAGATTCTATATCGCAACTAATTTTAAGAAGTTACCATTTGTTGAGTTTTAATATAATATAAAAAATGTTCACAATGATATAAAAGGGCAATTATAATACTCCTTCATTTTCAACTACGAATCAGTGTCTGAATACATTCTTTTCTTATACTTTTCTAAAATATTTAACAGCAGCTTGAATGCAGAAGCAGAGATGAGAATCCAGTGTCTTAAGCCAGATATTAGAGATTTGCGAAAGTATAAAACAGTGCTACTCTTCTTACTCTTTTTAGGGTCATGAAAATATAGTTATTTTTACAAAAATTTTATAAAAAGAACATGCTATGAATTATTGTTATTTTACTTAATACATATTTAAAAATTTCTCAATTTTAGTTTTTAATAATGGAAAAAACCCAAAAACTCTCTGGTGTCCTAAATAATTTTTGAGTGTAAGGTGATCCTGAAGCCAAATTTTTGAGATGTACTAGTTTATATCCACAGACAGAGGTAGTAGAATTAAAGTGGTTAGGAGGCTCTGTCCAGTTTTTATTAGTGCTGGGCTGTTCAGATGGAATATATTCTATGGATCCATCTTCAAGTTCACGGATTCTATTCTCTGTCATCTCTACTTTTGAACTCACTTAGCAAGTTTTTTTCTTTTTTTAAAATTAATTTATTTTTTTTATTATACTTTATATTCTAGGGTGCATGTGCACAACGTGCAGGTTTGTTACATATGTATACATGTGCCATGTTGGTGTGCTGCACCTATTAACTCGTCATTTATATTAGGTATATCTCCTAATGCTATCCCTCCCCCCTCCCCCCACCACTTAGCAAGTTTTTTATTTTTGTTATCATATTTTTCAGTTCTATAATCCTCATTTGGCTTAATAAATATTTCCTGGGATTTTCCATTTTTTCATTTGTTTCAAGTTAAATTGTAAATGATTATTGAAGGATTTTTATAATATCTTCTTTAAAGTCCTCGTCAGATGATTCCAACCTCTGATTCATCTTGGTATTGGTGTTTGTTGATTGTCCTTGGTATAATAGATGATTTTCAAAAAATTGGCATGGTGGTTCATGCCTGTAATCCCAGCACTTTGGGAAGCCGAGGCGGGCAGATCACCCGAGGTTGGGAATTCGAGACCAGCCTGACCAACATGAAGAAACCCTGTCTCTATTAAAAATACAAAATTAGCCGGGCATGGTGGCGGGCGCCTGTAATCGCCAGCTACTAGGGAGGCTGAGGCAGGAGATTCGCTTGAACCTGGAAGGTGGAGGTTGCGGTGAGCCGAGATTGTGCCATTGCACTCCAGCCTAGGCAACAAGAGCAAAACTCCGTCTCAAAAAAAAAAAAGGCCGGGCGCGGTGGCTCACGCCTGTAATCCCAGCACTTTGGGAGGCCGAGGCGGGCGGATCACAAGGTCAGGAGATCGAGACCACGGTGAAACCCCGTCTCTACTAAAAATACAAAAAATTAGCCGGGCGCGGTTGTGGGCGCCTGTAGTCCCAGCTACTCGGGAGGCTGAGGCAGGAGAATGGCGTGAACCCGGGAGGTGGAGCTTGCAGTGAGCCGAGATCGCGCCACTGCACTCCAGCCTGGGCGACAGAGCGAGACTCCGTCTCAAAAAAAAAAAAAAAAAAAAAAAAAAAAAAAAAAAAAAAAAAAAAAATTGTATCCTAGACATTTTGATTATTACAGGGATCCTTGATCCTGTCTAAACCTTCTAATTTGGCGAAATCTGCTTAGATTTGGCATATGTGTTCTTGGGCTACTTTTGCGGGCGTTAGTTCCAATGGTGTCGGTGTAGTTTCCTAGGCCCTTGCAACGTTACTGTCCTTTGTTTTTTCGGGTACTGCTGAGGCTCCTGCTCAGTCACTGCTGGCGCCACCTGCAGGGGGCAGAAGGTACTTCCCTAGTAGACCTGGGGTCACTGAGTGATCTTCGTGGTCACTTTGTGGCCTGATTGTGCTGCTGGCTGGAAGACAGGGAGACGCAGAGCTTTGCTAAGGCTGCCTCAGTGCCTAGTTGTGGAGTGAGGTCTGAGACATCCCTGGATGTCACTGTTGCCCCTTTTGCAAGTGGAGAGGACCATCCATCAAAGGTCTGGCTGTGGAGCGGGGTCTGGGAGGTCCCAGGACTTTCTTGATGGGGCTGCAGCCAGATCCGACTGCCTGCTGGGGCCCAGCATGTGCAATGGGAACTGGACCAGCTCCAAGCTTCCACTACGGGATCAAACTGCTTGCAGGGGCCTCATTTGTGGGGCAAGGATTAGGGCCCTCTTGTCCTAGTTTTGGGGTGTGGTGTGCAGTGATAAAAAGAAAATCCAGGAATCTCACCATGTAGTCATTCCTCAAGCCCTGAAACCCATAGCCAGTCTACCTTCTTCCATTCGTCTTTCTATTATTTTATCATTGTCTGCTGGACAATTTCAAGGGTATTTAGTTAAATTTAGAGGGAAGGACCAGGGAAAAGTGTGTCTACATGATCTTGTTTTAGAACTAGATATCACTGCTTATGTTTTGTTAAAAAATTAAAAATTTAAAACATAAAAATGGAAAAAACTGGCAATGTAGGTTAACTTTTGACATAGGTGGTCATCGTAAGTGTTTTTATAACATGTTTGTTTATTTCTATAGGAATTATGTTGGAATATGAAAAACATGGAGAATTAAAGACGAAGTCGATAGATTTGCTTGATCTTGGTCCCAGGTGAGTTAGCTGTAGGATTCAACAAGTAAATGTTCACTGGGAAAGCCTTGACACAGAGTGATGTGTGGATGAACTGCATAAACTGCAGATAATACATTGTTTTTAAAAAATTGTTCTTCTGTGGTGTATCAGTTTCTGTTTGTTTCAGGGAGTTGTACCTGAGGCTCTTGCTGAATGAAGAGGAAGTGGGAAAAGGGTCATCGCTCTTTTCTTTTTTCTAAGGTCTTAAAAAAATAAATCTTTTAGTTTATAATTTTAGAGAGGCTGTGAAGGTAGAGTTTCCACACCCCATTTCCCCTGATGTTAACATCTTAGATTAGTGAGGTACATTTATTAGGATTAATGAACCAGTGTGATACATAATTATTAGCTAAGGCTCACTTTATTCAGTTTTTCTTAGTTTTTCCCTAATTCCTTACTTCTGTTCCAGGATTCCATCCAGAGTCCCACATGACATTTAGCCATCATGTGTCCTTAAGCTTCCCTAAGCTGTGACTGTTTTTCAGACTTCCCTTATTTTTGCTGACCTTTACTTTCTTCTTTTTTTTTTTTTTGAGACAGAATTTTGCTCTTGTTGCCCAGTCTGGAGTGCAGTGGCATGATCTCGGCTCACTACATCCTCTGCCTCCTGAGTTCAAGCGATTCTCTGCGCCCAGCCAGTGACCTTTACATTTTTGAGAAGTACTTGTTACTGAGTTTTAAGAATATTACTGAGCCTGTTATTTTCTTATTAAATACTTCTTTGGGCTGACTGCATATGTTCCTCCTCATTAATTGCCATGGGGCAAAAACAAGGAGCCCTAATCGCTATTACTGAAGCTTGATATGAGCCCAGAGGAAACCCTTGTGATGTAATAATGCCCAGAGTTCATTCTCTTTAGGAAGTCTAATGCAAATAGCTGGGCATGGTTGCTCACACTTGTAATTTCAGCACCTTAGGAAGCCGAGGCAGCACAGTCACCTGAGGTCAGGAGTTCGAGACCAACCTGGCCAACATGGGGAAAACCTGTCTCTACTAAAAATACAAAAATTAGCCAGGCATGGTGGCGCATGCCCGTAGTCCCAGCTCTTCAGGAGGCTGAGGGAGGAGAATCGCTTGAACCCAAGAGGCAGAGGTTGCAGTGAGCTGAGATCGTGCCACTGTACTCCAACCTAGGTGACAAAGTGAGACTCTGTCTTCAAAAAAAAAAAAAAAAAAAAGAAAGAAATCTCATACAAAACTCCACTTCAAGGCCAAGGCCAACTGTGGTGGCTCACACCTGTAATCCCAGCACCTTGGGAGACCAAGGCAGGAGGATCACTTCAGGCTAGGAGTTTGAGACCAGCCCAGGCAACACAAAATAGCAGGACCCTGTCTTTGTAAACAAACAAACAAACAAACAAAAATCCTACTTCAAGAGAGAGTCAGACTAGTGATTATCCTGTGAGAGCCTAAGTTCAGATAAGGTGAAAATAATCTCAATGGGTGAAAATTGCAAAAGAAACAAAACAAAAATGTTGTGTTTTAGGTTTGTGGCCTGAGACTGTAAGCAAAAGGACCTGTCTGATATGGGCTACTCTCTAGTTTTATAATGAGTCCACTTGGCACCATAGCTGATGAGACAGGGGCTCTCTCAATCCTGGAGCTGCTGCCACTTGAGAGGTTTGATGATTCTGGGAACACTTGTCTAGGGTGGGGATGGGGCATGGCTCAGAGGATGGTGGTCTATGTAGGGTCCAAGTCTTATTTCAGGTGCTTGGCACAAAAAAGGTAGTCAATTGATTTTTTTTTTTAAAGTCAAAGAATAAACAGTGGCACAGATAGTGTCATTGAATACAACAGTCTTTGTTATTTTCAGGAACAGTGAGGCCTAATATCAAACCCAACCTGTAATTTTTATAAATGGAACATGTTACTGATTTGTGTGATTATGCTAGCATGCAGAAAGTTTCTTTGTTAGACATTTGTTTATTTAGTCAGCAATTATGTACATGTGCCTTCAACATATATTTAAGAATCTAATCTGGGTTAGATTCTATAAGAGGCTATAAAGGTATTAATCATAACCCCTAGACTTGATAGGCTTTTTGTCTAGTTTGAGAAACAACTTGTGCAGCATCGGATATCACACAAGTGGTACAGATAAGCTTCTATATGAGAGAATAACCTCCAGCTAGACAGTCCGCAAAACCACAGATTTTTATATTTTAAAAGTACGAATTATTAGGTGATTTCAAAAAGGACTTGTGGGCTCTGATTCCAGGCACTCAACACTTTGAAGGGCTTCATATTAGCTATAGTCACTCAATCGTGCTATGCTTTCCTGAGGAGATGTAAGGCATTAGCCACTCATAAACATGACCTTTTGGTGATAGGAGAAAGTAAATAAATGTCTCAGAAAAGTATGAATTTTATTTCTAGTTTTTGCAAGAATCTGGAAGTATTGTGCCTATGAAAACACTGGCACCGTAGATGACATGCTGGAATTATTGCATGAAAATCCTACAGAGTTGGAGTGTTTAGGTTATCTGGTTAATTTGGATCTTGCAAGGAAATCTGTTTTTATACAAGTGATTAAAAACTTTTCAAAGGAGCATTTTTACCCTTTTAATTCTTGTGAAATTAATTATCATTTTGACGATGGAATATCTCAGGGTTTATCCAAGTCATTATTATGGACGGTCCCTGGTTCATTTTTGTTCAAAATATTCACTCTTACGCTAATAGATTATGTTTCTTGAGAGCTGGGACCATATCTTTTACACACCCAGTGCTAAACCAATAGTACCAACTCAATAAATGTCAATTGAATGAGCAGGTTCCTAGCTCAGTGCCTTGCACAAAACTGGAGCTTAATGTTTGTTGATGGGGTGAAGAGGGGGATATTTATCAGGGGCCACATTCATGGGAAGTGGATACTGAGACAGAGGTGGGTGAGTCAAAGGTTTATTGGGCAGTGACACTTGTGACAGTCCAGGGCATGAAGCAGAAGCAGTATCAGGCAGGAGGAGCCATCTGACCTCGATGAAGGAGGCGG
This sequence comes from Papio anubis, assembly GCF_008728515.1. Classification (NCBI taxonomy): domain Eukaryota; kingdom Metazoa; phylum Chordata; class Mammalia; order Primates; family Cercopithecidae; genus Papio; species Papio anubis. The sequence goes on from NC_044985.1 coordinate 111,666,718, forward strand.
GACAACAGAATCTCTGCCAATCTGGAGGAGCTCAGGAGCAAGACTTGCCAGCTAGAGGAGTGCCTCATAGGGAGAAAAGGCCAGGCTCTTGCTCTGCCCCTGCTCAGCGGTGGATGGAGAGCCCCAAGAGAAGAGGCAGCCCTGGCCTGGAATGCCAAGGTGCAGCCTGAAAGAGCTGCAGCTAGAAGCTGTCAGGCAACAAAGCTCCAAGCCTGACGCTGGGCCTGAGTTCTTTCTTAAAGGTGGGGGAACCTGCATAGTGCATCTTCTAGACACGTGTGTGACGGGACTTGTAAAATGGCTCTCTTTTGGATGCTTCATGGTGTATATACATTGAAACCTTTTTTGAACGAATATTATTCTGCACCAGCAACATTTTCAGAATGTCTGTGAATTATTTGAATACTAGAGGAAATTTGAATCTATCTATATATTTTTCAGCCCAGTTATCTTTCAGGGAAATAATATTTTAGTCCATAATAAATATTAATATTAGTCTTATGATTCTTTAAATTTATGGGTTAGGCATTTTTCTCTTTTCCTAAAAATATTTTAAATCAGATCTTTCTGAACCTCAGTTTCTTCATCTCTAAAATAATTACGATAAAAGCATTATACTAGCAAATTGTTACAGGATTAAATAAGAGAACATGTGTAAAGTGAAAAGTATGATGCTGGGAACATTCAATACATGTTCATTCAAAAGAGACAGGAAAGAAGGAAAAAGAGCTCATGTTCAGAACTAGTACGGACTAGGCCTTCCTAGGTGTCTTCATTCGTTTTGTGCTGCTGTAACAAAAAAGACCTGAGACGGGATTATTTATTTCTCACAGTTCTGTCTTGGAAATCCAAGATCAAGGCCCCTACAGGTTTGGTGTCTGGTGAGGGCAGCACTCTGCTTCCAGGATGGCATCTTGATGCTGTGTCTTCACATGGCAGAGGGCAGAAGGGCAAAAGGGATGAACTCTCTTTGTCAAGCCTTGTTATCAGGGCATCTAATCCCATTCAGGAGGGCTCCACCATTGTGACTTAATTACCTATTCAGGCCCCACCTCTTAATGCTGTGACATTGGTGAACATGTTTCAGCATGAATTTTAGAGGGGACACAAACATTCAAACCACAACACTAGGTGAGAACATTAGACTCTTGGCACAGCCTCCGTGAAATAAGCTTTAGCTTTGGAAAAATGTGTTTTAGAAATTCCAAGCTTCTTGCTTTCCTGCCATCATCTATTTACTGATTTATGTGATCCCCCGCTCCCCCCGATATCTCTTGGGAAAGATAATGATGTTTTTGACATTTTATAAGTGTGCTTCGTGAAACAATACAATCAATTCTTCATGTAATAAAGATATATGCAAATTTTGACATAAAATAAAAGAAACTTTTGTTTGGGTGAATTTCAGTACTGATGTCAGTGCTTTAGTAGAAGAAATCCAGAAGGCAGAACCTCTAATCACAGCTTCACGAACAGAGCAAGTCAAACTTTTGATACAGAGATTACAAGAGAAACTTGGCCAGCACAGCAATCACACATTCTATCTTTTTAAGGTAATGGATTTACAAAAATATCAGATAGAAGAATTTCAGTGAAATGATTGATATTTTATTTATTTTTCTTTCCCTAAAAATATTTTTCCATGAAAAATGCATGTCAGTGATTGACTGTAGTGCCTCACATGTTTGCTAAGATTGTCCCAATAATTATTTGTTAAATGAATGAGTGAAATCCAAAACACTTATTTCTTGAGAGATTAAATAAAGATTTCAGCTCCTCATGTAATGATAAATTTAAAGGGTTATTATTATTAAGATACTTTTAAGTTATGGAATAAGTAAAGCTTTTTTCTAGTTAAAGTAACATTAAGAAGTTGTGTTTTATGACAAATCAACATTTCATATTTTCTGCTTTCATGTGAACTAAACCATATTTCAGTAAATTATTTATTTGTATGACATATAATTTTAATGTGATGTAAATATGCTTTATAAATAGTTTTTTTGATGATTAAATGTAGCAAATATAGTCATTTAGTACTTCAAGAAAAGCTTTTAATTTTCCTTTGTCATTATCTTAGAATTACTTCATATTACACTGCTTTTATCTTTTATGATTTAAATATAATTATGATAATAAAATATAATTATTAGTTATATACTCACCTGATACAAAATATCCAGGCATTTGCTTCTGGAAGAAGAAATTATAGTCGTGTAACATTTCTTTGTCCAGCAGGTGGCACTGTTTAATTTCAAATATGAGCTATATAACAAGCATGTCTCATAATTTATTCTCCAAAGGGAATATTTTTGATAGTGAAAGTACATGCTATTAATGGTAACATTTTGGTAACAGACGTAACTTGGACTGTCCCAGCCCAGCCAATCACTCTTAATAGACTGTCCAATCTATGTATATGCGTTCAACAAATATTCATGTAACATTCACTGTGTGTTAGATGTTGTAGGGATTGAAAGATAAAGAAGACATATTCTGACTCTAAAGGAGCTCCAGGATTCATAAAGTAATAATACATTGTCAAATCTTTATTGAAACATATTTAGTGTATTGCCTATATACCCAGTCTATACATATGTACAAACCACATGCCATATGTAAAAGAAAATGTTACCAATTAGTGCCATCAATAAGATACCACATAGCACTAATTGGTAACACTTAGTGCTATCAATAAGATGCCACATAGCACTGTCTAAAGGTAAATCTGATGTATAATTAAGACAAAATTGAATGTCTTCATTGGTTTGAAGTTATAACTAACAAATTAAATTTAATTTGGCTTGAGTCTAAAAAATGGTGTTTTCTTTCACTGAAGGTTCTCAAAGCACATATATTGCCACTGACTAATGTTGCACTTAACAAATCCGGCTCATGGTAAGATTCTCTTTTTGTATCTAATTTTTAGCAATGAAACAAATTTCTGTGTTTATCAAAGATTCCAGTTTGCTAAGTACATAATACATTCATTTCTCTGATTTCAGTACCCTCTTGGATATTGAGAAGAAATATAAGCCCTTTCTCCCACTATTCTAATCCGAGTTTTCTGTCATATTCGTGCCACAGTGATTGGGAGGCATATTGGATTCTCAGCCAATGTAGCTTGTGAAGAACTCAACTCAGGAATGAGTCGGGCAGGGTGGCCTCATATCTAACTTGATTGGTTGTGATCAGTCTATTCAGAGCAGGCGTTTTCCATCTAGGTCAGTAATTTGGGGTATGGCGAACAGCAGCTTCAAGTCTCTATTGAGAGCATGGCTGTGATCAGCTTGGGAGCTGACGTGCTTGGTAGCAGAGATGAGGGAGAAGCCTCCTCTTGACCTACAGACATAAAATAAACATAAAATAGACATACAATAAGCAGTTTGCTAGGGCTTCCATAATAAAGTAGCACAAACTGAGTGGCTTACACAACCAAAATTTATTGTGTCACAGTTGTGGAGGTTAGAGGTCAGAGGTCAAGGTGTCATCAGGGTCAGGTCCTTCTGAGGCCATGGGAAAGAAGCTGTTCCACAGTTCCTGTAGCTTCTGGTGGTTTGCCGGCCATCTTTGATGTGGAGAAGCAGCACCCTGAGCTCTGCTCTGATCTTCACATGGTTTTCTCTGTGCGTGTCCGTGTCTATATGGCCCGTTCTTATATGCACGTATTGAATTAGGGCCCACCCTACTGCGGCATGATCTCATCCTAATTTAACTAACTCTTTTTTTTTTTTTGAGAGAGAGTTTCACTCTTGTTGCTTAGGCTGGAGTGCAATGGCGTGATCTTGGTTCACTGCAACCTCCAGCTGCCAGGTTCAAACGATTCTCCTGCCTCAGCCTCCTGAGTAGCTGGGATTACAGGAGCCTGCCACCATGCCCAGCTAATTTCTTGTATTTTTAGCAGGGATGGAGTTTCTCCATGTTGGTCAGGCTGGTCTCGAACACCTGACCTCAGGTGATCTGCCCGCCTTGGCCTCCCAAAGCACTGGGATTACAGGCGTGAGCCACCGCGCCCGGCCCTAACTTAACTGTTAATAATTATATCTGTAATAACCTTATTTCCAAATAAATTCATATTCTAAGGTTCTGGGGGATTAGGACTTCAACATATAAATTTAGAGGGCTTATATTTCAACCCATAAAATTTAGAGGGCTTATATTTCTATAGTATATATGTGTATAGTTGCAAATGTGAGTTTGCATCTATCCAAAGGTAGAGAAAGTCTGTGGGAGAAGATGGTAGAAGGAAAATACCTAGGTAGAAAGAAAATACCTTGTCTTGTCAACCTGCCTGTTTAGTTGAGTTTTGCTATTAGACTTTTCTTCACCTTTTCTTATTACCACTTGACATTCAGACTGGCTTTTCAATGTTGTGGATTGTTTTCTGTGCTAGGGAAATATATTTTTGTTATACTTTTGAAGCAATATTTTGATTTCAGAGATATTTTAAAAAGAAAGTCTCTTTCCTAATTGAATATTGAAGGAATGATTAAGATGCTGCTATTATACATTATACTCGACTCACTATTCCTGTAGGAAAATGTTAAAGGAACCATTCATTTATTAAACAGAATATAGGCCAGGTGTGGTTGTGCACACCTGTAATCCCAGCACTTTGGGAGGCCGAGGCGGGCAGATCACGAGGTCAGGAGTTGGAGACCAGCCTGGCCAACATGGTGAAACCCCATCTCTACTAAAAATAAAAATAAAAATTAGACAGGCGTGGTGGTGTGTCTCTAATTCCAGCTATTCAGGAGGCTGAGGCAGGAAAATTGCTTGAACTCGGGAGGTAGAGGTTGCAGTGAGCTGAGATCGCGCCACTGCACTCCAGCCTGGGCAATAGAGCAAGACTCTGTCTCGGGGGTGGGGTGAGGGTGGGGGTGGAACAACGGAATATATCACAATTTAGATATTGTTCTCAATTTAACTTTTTATTCTGCACACATGATTTCCATTGTAAAAAGCATAATAGGCCAGGCATGGTATGTCACACCTGTAACCCCAGCACTTTGGGAGGCTGAGACAGGCGGGTCACCTGAGGTCAGTAGTTCAAGAGCAGCCTGGCCAACATGGCGAAACCCCATCTCTACTAAAAACAGACACAAAAATATAGCCAGGCATGGTGGCGGGTACCTGTCATCCCAGCTACTCAGGAGGCTGATGCAGGAGAATCGCTTGAACCTGGGAGGCGGAGGTTGCAGTGAGCCGAGATCATGCCATTGCACTCCAGCCTGAATGACAGAGCGAGACTCCCTCTCAAACAAACAAACAAACAAACAAACAGCATAATAAATAGAGTTATTATCCTGCAGGTAAAACATGAAGTGTTTATTAACACTCTGCCATTCTTCTCTGCAACACGTTTATATTCCTTGTGTTAGCTTTATCACAGGAAGCTACGATCGGACGTGCAAGCTCTGGGACACTGCGTCTGGAGAGGAGCTGAATACCCTGGAGGGCCACAGGAATGTGGTTTATGCCATAGCATTCAACAATCCTTACGGGTGTGTTCATCCTTTCACATATTTGTTCATTAATTCATTTATTCATCCCTCCATCTGCTTGGGGAGAAAGGGAAGCAGACAAAAGGTCTAAATTGACTGAGTGCTTGGTATGTGCTTTGGAAGCCTTTTAAATACCTCCTTCAATGCTTAAAGCGGTCTTTGGGTTACCTGTCACTATCCTCATACAGAATACAAGGTTTAAGGCCAGGCGCGGTGGCTCATGCCTGTAATCCCAGTAATCTGGGAGGCCGAGGCGGTGGGTCACTTGAGCTCAGGAGTTTGAGACCAGACTGGCCAACATGGTGAAACCCCATCTCTACTAAAAATTCAAAAATTAGCTGGGCTAATGTATGTACTATATGGTGGCGCATGCCTGTAGTCCCAGCTACTTGGGAGGCTGAGGCAGGAGAATCATTTGAACCCAGGAGGCGGAGGTTGCAGTGAGCTTAGATTGCAACACTGCACTCCAGCCTGGGCAACAGAGTGAGACTCTGACAAAAAAAAAAAAAAAAAAAAAAAAAGAATACAAGGTTCAAGTATGCTTCCAAGGACCGCATGGTAGTAAAGAGGAGAGCTGGAATTCATGCTCAGCCAAGACTTGACCCTCAACCCTTGGAAGTTCTGTCAGGCACTGCATATTGATGTTCACGGCCCTGGGCTCGTCCCTCTGGGGGAATGTGACATACACACACAGCATGGTTTACTTCATTTAGAAGTTAATTTACAGTCTTGCCAGGCAGGAAAAAAAGGTGTGTGGCAACATGCCAACATGCTAAATAACAGTACCAAGTACAACAGAAGTATTTTTAAACCAACCTCTAGATAATTGACAGGAGATTACCCAGTGTCCTCTATTCTTCCTCACGACACACTGCTGATTCCCACGGCACCCTGAGCATCTGTAGCAGTGAAGATACCCACTGGAATGGGCATTCTCCTCCCACTGGTTAGGTTCTAAACTGATCAAGAGTTAGTTGTATTTGTCGACCAATGTGCTTATGTTGGTTGTGCTTTCAATTGTAATTGTGTACCATAATGTGTAATTTAACTAAATATTACATAAACTAATAAAATATGAGTGGAAAAGAAACCTGGTCTTTTCTAGGGAAGCACAGATAAGGCAAATCTTGGCAAAATTGTTTCACAACTAAATGAAGTTGTGGATGAGATCAATGTTCAGTTGGAAAGCATACTGTCAAAATCTAGAAAACTTCTGCACTCAGATTGTTCTGCACGTATGTTTAAGTTCTTTAAGTTCTCATTCCATTTGCAAGAAAAGAAAACTAGATATTGTAGAGGTTTGATAACATTTCTGAAAGACAAATGGTGAACTCCACTTCGCTGACACATAATCAAAGAGAGACAGTGCCCTCTTGTGAAAAGATTGGCAAATGAATATATATTTATATCTAGTGGAGTATACATTTTTTAGACAAGCATGTATGTTTTCATGATTGCACCTGCTAAATGAATTTTTCCATAGATGAAGCTGGTTCTATAAATGTGGCTCATTTACTATAGTGTTATGATGACTAGAACAAAACAGTAAATGATTTAACAATTAAGAGGAGAGGTCACTGTGATTTCTCCTGGTGAGAGTCTTTAGAGATGGTGTGAGCTGAAAGCGGAAGCCAGAAGGACGAAGGTGGTGAGCAGTGGAGAGGACGCATGGAGCAAAGAGACCTCAGCAGCTCAGTGTTTCAAGGAGGGGATTCATCAGGCACACTCAGTGGCCAGTCTCTGCAGCAAGCATTTCATGTTGAGAAACAGAAGTGTGTGAGGTCAGAGCATTCAGTGGAGTTTAAACTCTGTCCTGTAGGACTGAGTTGCCATCAAGGGTTTAGGAACAAAAAGTGGAACAATGAAAGTGATGTTTTAAATGGAAGGATAGCTCTGGCAGAGAGAAGAGGTCAGAGGGTTTGAATGTGAGAAGAAACAGGACACAAGGAGGTCATTTAGGATGCAGATGCGACAATACACTCGTGTTAAAGTAATACACTCATTGCCTGGGTAGGGGCAGAAAGAATAGAGGAATTTCATAAAAATTTGATATACTTAGAATAGATATTTTATACTATAGTTTAAAAACTTGTTATCTAGGTTGCCCATATCATATCTGTAAAAAATGTAATACCCTTTCAAAACATGTTAATTGTGATGGCACCAAACTTAAATTGGTACATTAAAATGATTAAACATTCCAATTAAGTTTTAGAAAGTTTAACTTTGATCTATGCATTTTTATATTCCAGAGAATGACAGTTTTTATAATACCTTATTACACCAGCTTATGAAAAGATAAAGATTTTATTGAAATTATAAATGACACTATTTTACTTCTGGTATAATTCCTACTTTCATTGCAATGCTATTTAAAGGGTATTCTCTATAAAATAACGCCATATCCTTTAGTAGTCTACTTAACAAACGTGATGTGTTTGGGTGTCTGTCTATCTGAGAATGATGTTTTCTCTTGTTGGAGAGGTGAGGGATACTTTTTGACCCTTCAACTGAATTCTACCAAGAGCCCCTGATGAAAAACCCCCTTGTCCAATCAGTTATCCTCGCCTGATGATTCATGTATGCGTGAATGCAGTGTTTCTCATTGCACTTTGGGGTCATTGGGGTTTCAGTAGCCATGAATTCAACACAATCACCAAAGAATAAGAGGGAGTGTGTGTGTGTGTGTGTGTGTTTATTCGAGAGAGAGAGAGAATAAAAAAACTTCAACCAAATTTACTGTTTATCTGCTTTATACCTTAGGGCAGGTGTAAGCTTTGATTCAATGCAGTAATTCTCAAACACATTGACATGAGACATATTGTTGCGGGAAGTCAGGGACCCCGAACGGAGGGACGGGCTGAAGCCGCAGCAGCAGAACATAAATTGTGAAGATTTCATGGACATTTATTAGTTCTCCAAATTAATACTTTTATAATTTCTTACACCTGTCTTTACTGTAATCTCTGAACATAAATTGTGAAGATTTCATGGACACTTATCACTTCCCCAGTGAATATCCTTGTGATTTCCTATGCCTGTCTTTACTTTAATCTCTTAATCCTGTCATTTTCTTTGTAAGCTGAGGAGGATGAACGTCGCCTCAGGACCCTGTGATTGTGTCAACTGCACAAATTGTTTGTAGAGCATGTGTGTTTGAATATGAAATTTGGGTATGTTTAAAAAAGAACAGGATAACAGCGATGTTCAGGGAACGAGAGAGGTAACTTTGAACTGGCTGCCAGTGAGCCAGACGGAAACAGCTATATTCCTCCTCTTTCATAAGCAAATAGGAGAAATATCGCTGAATTCTTTTTCTCAGCAAGGAACATCCCTGAGAAAGAGAATGGGCCCTGAAGCTAGGCTTATAGACGGGCCCCTTTTTAAGGCGTCCCGTTTTTTATGGTTGAAGCCGATGGGATGAAATAAGCCCCGGTCTCCTATAGCGCTCCCAGGATTACTAGGATGGGAAAATTCCCACCTGATAAATTGTGGTCAGACAGGTTATCTGCTCTCAAACCCTGTTTCCTGATAAGATGTTATCAATGACAATGCATGCCCGAAACTTCATTAGCAATTTTAATTTCACCTCATCTGGTGGTCCTGTGATCTCGCCCTGCCTCCCTTTGCTTTGTGATATTTTCTTACCTTGTGAAGTATGTGATCTCTGTGACCCACACCCTATTCATGCACTCCCTCCCGTTTTGAAAATTGCTAATAAAAACTTTCTGGTTTTATGGCTCGGGGAACATCATGGATCCTGCCGACATGTGATGTCTCCCCTGGACACCCAGCTTTAAATTTCTCTCTCTTGTGCTCTTTCCCTTGATTTCTCTACCCAGCCGAGACACTTAGGAAATAGAAGAGAACCCACGTTAAACATCGGGAGTAGGTTCTCCCAATAAGATATCTTCTATAACGTGGTGTCGTATGGATATAGAGAAGAGTTGGTGATAGAATAGATATCAGTCAAGAAACAACAGCAACTCCAGACTCATATGTTTGAGGGGCAGGAAGGGTGAAAAAAAATTGAGGGAACTGATAAAGAATGTACATAATGAGAGCTCATCTCTCCAAAAAAATAAAAAATATTAGCCAAGCATGGTGACATGTACCTGTAGTCCCAGCTACTCAGGAGGCTGTGGTGGGAGGATTGCTTGAGCTCTGGAGGCTGAGGTTGCAGTGAGCTGAGATCATACCACTGAATTCCAGCCTGGGCAACAGAATAAAATTCTGTCTCAAAAAAAGAAAAAAAAAAAAAAAGTGCAAGGCTTTGAGCTTGTCTTGAGCACATATTGGAAGACATCAGCAGCTGAAGTAAAATGCCCTGGGCTGGATGCCAGAGGAGAAAGCCTGGTCAGATACGCTGTTAGGAAGCTTTGGGTGGGTGAGTGTTTGCCAGTACAAGCTGCCCTTCGATCATTGACAAAGAGGGTGCCACTTTGCTTTAGTCTGAGAGACCACATAGACACTACAGAAATATGGGTGTCCTAGGACAAGGGAGAGAATCAAGGCTTCAGTGTTAGTCTGGATAAATATAAATTTCTAGTCTGCTTTAGGATATATGTGTTGGTGAGATCTCTTACACTTTGGGAAAATGAACTTGTGCTGTAAATGATAATCCAATTGAGTGAACATCTTGAAGAGCTGGTATAAAAGACAGATGTAAGCCAGGGTTAAAAGGAAAGGTTTTAATTCCAGGATCAAAGGCCAAACAGGGTAATCTACTCTTGCTTGTTGGATGTTGACTACAGCCCTGCCCCTCAGTCAATGTGAGAAGCCTCTTAGTTGAAAGTCACTGAAGTCTTTGTATTTCTTTTCTAATCCCTCTTACAACTGGAATAATATAGGCATTATTTCCTTAAGAGGACAAGCACTGTCTAAATTCTCAAAACCTTATTAACCCATATTTTTAATGGGATTTATCTTTTTTCATTTTTCTTTTACATTCAATGTTATTCTTTTCCATATATTTATTAACAGAATTTTTCTGTTTACACAGTTCATACTATACTTATTTATTATACTTATTTATATATACTTACTTATATATATTTATTTTAATTTGTAAGTAATTTTCTAAACTAAACCTTTTGCTACATTCATTAAACTCGTTTTAAAAATTGTTATAATCCCTGTAAACTGGTTCAACCATTGTGGAAAACAGTATGGCGATTCCTCAAGGACCTAGAATTAGAAATACCATATGACCCAGCCATCCCACTACTGGGTATATACCCAAAGGATTATAAATCATGCTGCTATAAAGACACATGCACACGTATGTTTACTGCGGCACTATTCACAATAGCAAAGACTTGGAATCAATCCAAATGTCCATCAGTGACAGACTGGATTAAGATAATGTGGCACATATACACCATGGAATACTATGCAGCCATAAAAAAGGATGAGTTCGTGTCCTTTGTAGGGACATGGATGCAGCTGGAAACCATCATTCTCGCAAACTATCACAAGAACAGAAAACCAAACACCGCATGTTCTCACTCATAGGTGGGAACTGAACAATGAGATCACTTGGACTCTGGAAGGGGAACATCACACACCGGGGCCTATCATGGGGATGGGGGAGGGGGAAGGGATGGCATTGGGAGTTATACCTGATGTAAATGACGAGTTGATGGGTGCTGACGAGTTGATGTGTGCAGCACACCAACATGGCACAAGTATACATATGTAACAAACCTGCACGTTGTGCACATGTACCCTAGAACTTAAAGTATAATAATAAAAAAAAATTGTTATAATCCCAAACAAACATACCTATAACTTTAAAATCTTTAAAATTAAATGGGTAAATTGATACCACTCAAAAATTAGACTTTTATTATCCACTGAAACAAATTTAAGATTGCTTATAGCTTTAGAAGTGAAGTAAATATTTTACTCATGTGTTAACATCTCTTATCTTAGTTCAGTTTATTATATAATGTGTCTTTTTTTTTTTAATATTCCACATTTCTTTTAAATCTTAGTGACAAAATTGCCACTGGGTCCTTTGATAAAACTTGCAAACTCTGGAGTGTAGAAACAGGAAAATGTTACCATACCTTCAGGGGTCATACAGCAGAAATAGTGAGTATATTGAACAATTTATTATTATATTTTATGTTACTGTTTCTTTTTAGGATTCTATTATAAAAGTAGTGGGGCTACTTTTATAATTAGTTTTCAAATTCTACCCCATGTTTTTAGTCTGCCTATATTTATATGGTGGTACCAATACAATTTAAAAATTACTCTAGTTAATATCTTGCAGATTCTATAAAGAATTGTACCCTGTATCGACTAAGTAGACATGTAATATGATACATTTATAAATATAATAACCAATCTTACTTTTTCTTTTTCATTGACTTTTCTTTAAAGTACTGACTCAATGAGGGTCAATTAAGTGATAAAAACAGTTTTTAATATAATTTTTGTTTTGTTTTGTTTTGTTTTGTTTGAGACGGAGTCTCGCTCTGCCGCCCAGGCTGGAGTGCTGTGGCCAGATCTCAGCTCACTGCAAGCTCCGCCTCCCGGGTTCCCGCCATTCTCCTGCCTCAGCCTCCCAAGTAGCTGGGACTACAGACACCCGCCACCTTGCCTGGCTAGTTTTTTGTATTTTTTAGTAGAGACGGGGTTTCACCTTGTTAGCCAGGATGGTCTCGATCTCCTGACCTCGTGATCCACCCGTCTCGGCCTCCCAAAGTGCTGGGATTACAGGCTTGAGCCACCGCGCCCAGCCTTAATATAATTTTTAAACTACTATATGAAATATTTAGGCTGATTGTTCTCTGTGTATCACTGGAGCCCAAATATGCATGAATAGTCTGATACTTGAAACAGCTTTCACTATTGGGAAGCCCTTTTCCTTGACCAATTCTGAGATGTATCTTATAACAATTAGTGCAATAATTGGCATTCCGTAAGAACAGATGACAGCTCTTAAAAATAAACAGGCTGCTGCTCTTAATGATTAGTAATACCTTAAATGTTTTTAATCAAAGATTTAAATAAGGAAAAATTGATCTGATTTTAACAAATCCCCAAGTTATGTTTTGGCCTGTTAGTGGGGATCACCCCTTTCCCTCCATTTCTGGCCTTCATTAGGTAGAATGATTCTTTAGATATTTAACTCACTTCCCTTGTTGTACTTTGAAGTTACTCTTAAGTGGATAATACCAGAAGAGAATCCACAAATAGAAGGTACCCAATGCAGTAGTGGTATAAAAATAATAGAGACTTTTAAGGGTCAAAGAGAGAACAGGCTAAAGCAGGAAGCAGAATATAACCACTTCTCCCATAATTGTCAGTAGGGAAATATAGCTCAGTACTTTTTGAATTGAACAGAGACATAAAAAGAATGTGCTAATAACTATTATTAGATGAAGAGGGGAAATTGATAACAAAGAGTGATAGATCTTTTAACCTCAATATTCACTGGAAAAAAAGATACCTGCTGTGAACCAGAAAAAGCAAACAAGAACATACAGGGGTGGAGGGAGGAAAAGCAAGCCACGACGGCGACAACTTTTGTGAATAGTTGGTGACAGCCAATCTGCCAGCAGTGTTCAAGTTCTAGCACCCACACCCACCCCTGGAACTGAGGAACAAGATACTTAGGACAGACTGTAGAATGCTTGGAAATATTTCTTGAGGATAAGGAAGTTACCTGTAGGTGGGAAAGGGTCCTGTATCCTGCTAATTTATGTACACCTTAAACAAAACAAGAACAAAAGCAGTCTGCTTATGTTAGAAGTAAAATTCATTTACACTCATCCTAAACATTCATGGTGTATTAATCCACCAATAACTCATGCTCTGTTGAAGGTACTTTGCTAGTGACTGGGAATACTGCAGTGAAACATAACTGACCCTTTGACAGCTCTTGCTGTTTGAGAGGCACTGTCCTAAGCCCCTTTACATAAACAGGTATTAGCTTAGTTGTGCCTCATAGCAACCCTAAGAGGAAGGTATTTCCCCATTTTACAGAGTAGGGTACTGAGGCATTGAAAGCTCAAGTAACTTGCCCAAAGTCAAAGAAAAATATAGTGCATGTCCTTAGAGTGTGACCATTTTCCCACACTCTTTTAGATTCTGGGAAATATTTTCTTTATAAATAATTCCTAGGGAGACGTTCATCTTTTTCAGTCAACATTCATCCAATAAATATTTATTAAATATTGACTATGTGTGGAACCCTGGCCTACATGCTTAGGGTACCTGAGAGAATCTGACACAGTTCTTACTATTTAATAGAAGGAGTGAAAGCATCAATGGATAAGTTCAAAGATGTGTTGTAAGTGTCAGAAGTGGATGGGGATTTCAGTGTGGACACAGAGGGAGCAGTGTGGCCTCCTGAGCCAGGGAAAGGTGTTCAGGAAAGACTTTCCAGAGGGGTGGCATGTGCATTCCAGGCAGAGCGAGCAGTCCTGGCAAATGCTGAGAAGTGGTGTGTGTCTGAAACTCAGGTGGCTCTGTGTGATCAGAGCAGAACTTCCTAACCCTCCACGTGGTGCCATGTGCAGAATATGCAAATGTAGATTTGCAGCACACTGAGGGGAGCTGCCTGCTGTGCATGGCCAGAGGTGATGGGCAAGGATCCCTGCTGCTGCCCAGCTGCCTGGGTTAGCAGTGTCCATACCTTAGCACACCTATAGCCCATTCAAATTCAGATCACAGGGTGTGAGCAATTAAAGTAGGAGAGGCAGGTAAGGGCCATATTATGCAGGAGGTTATATACTATGCTAAGGAATTGGATTTTATTTTGCAGGTAATGCCACACTATTGAGACTTTTTGGCTAGGAGATGGTATGATCATCTGTGCTCTTTGGAAAAATTATTTTTGTGCAGTGTGAAAAAGAAATGGGAGGGTGGTAAGATCAGCGTTATCGGCCAGTTGGGGATCTTGCTGCAATCCAAGTGAAAAATGATGAAGGCGTGTTGTAAAGATAGATGAAGAGAACGTGAGTAGAACCTGGTTACTAAGTAGTTATGAGGCATAAAAGAAAAGGGGAACCCAGGATGGATTCCCTGATTTTGTGCTTGCATGATGGGCAGTGCCATTCACCAATTCTGTGCATGAAAGAGGAGGAACAGGTTTGCATCGATATGACTTTTGTGTCTTAGTTGATATAAGCTGCCTGTGTGATAGCCAAACAGAGGCATCCATTTAGCAGTTGGCTCTTTGGGGCTGGAACTGAGCAGTGAGGTCTGGGAAAGAGACTTGAATGCATGAGTCACTGGTATCCGAGTGGCGGTAGAAACCAACGAGCAATTGAAATTGCCCAGAGGAAAGGGTAGAGTGTGGAGAGGAGACTGACAGAACCTTGGGAGGATGGAGAAGAGAGAACTTCAAATGATACAAAAAGAAAAAAGAAAAACAAGAAGAAAGAGAGGGAAACTAGAGAACAAAGGAGTCAGTGCTGCAGATGTCAGGGAGGTTAAGTGGGATGACTGACCAAACCTGGATTGGACTTTTAGCCAGAGTGGTTTCAGAAGAGTTGAAGAGTGAGCAGAAGATGGACAAAAATGATGGTAGACTGTTTCCCAAGAAATTTGGTTGTAAAGGCGGAAGAAGGGTAGCTAAGAGGGGTACATAAGGTCAAGGTAGGATTTACTCAAACATATTTACAGGTCACTGAAAAGCATCTAGTCTAGAGGGAAGGAAAACTAGTGGACGCATCTCCCATAGTTGTGCAGGGAAGGGGTCTTAGAATAGGTGGAAGGATCCCTCTGCATCTGAGACTGAAGGGAAGGAAAGTAAGATCCAAGTGGGGAAGTTCCTACCTGACAGGAGAGTTTTCTTGGGGAAGTGGTAGGAGGCCAGCTTGTCTGTTGAGGAGGGGTGAGGATGGAAGTAGAGGCAGGAGTGGGGAATGGGAGAATGTATGGAGCCAGAGGCATCCCTACAAAGTAGGGAATGGTGCTGAGGACTCTGTTGAGGACAGAGGCATAAATGAGCAATACCAGTAACTTTCTGTGCAGTTCTCTTAAGCTACCTTGGCTGGGTGATGAGGCAGAGAGGCAGATGATTGGATAAAATCCTTACCTGATAAAAGTTAATGTTAGGAGTTTGTACGAAAGGTACATTAGATAGATAGGGACTAAGAGTGTCGAGGATACTGGCAGGAGTGATGCTTCCAGGGTGTCAGTTGAATGGGGAGGATGGACCAGGAGAAAAGGCAGATGTCTCAATGAGATGAAAGAGCTTCTAGGGGAGGGGAGTGGGAGGGGAAATTGTGACCCTGGATTGGTGAATTGGTGGTGAATTTTCTAGAGAAGATAATACCAATGTCCATGGTGTGGCCATGGGAGAGACTACTGAAGAGTCGTCTGGGGCATGGGTCTGGGGGAACTGGATGGATTGTCCATGTGAAGGACACCTAAGAGTTGGCATTGAGACTACAAGCCAGTAGTCTCTTGATGAGTGAGGGGCCATGATTGGAAGGACTGTGGTGACAGCAGCAAGGAGAAGGAGAACCAGATAGCACGGATCTTAAAGGAGGTGGGCTTCACTTTTGTTCTTGTTCTTCTGTGGTCTGGAAGTGGCAAAGGGAGCCAGTGCCCCTCCAAGCCTGAGCTGGGTGCTGTGGGAGAACAAGCAGCCTCTTTTCAAGAGGAGGACTCTGAAAGACTCAACCTGGGGATAGCAGGTCACACATATGTGGTGTTTTGTACAAAGAATTAGGCTGAATCTGGTAAGGTAATTGCATCTGGAAAATTTTCTGTGTATAATGAACACTTTGAAACTCTATCTTCCTAAAATTTCTCCCATTTCATGTAATTTAGGTGTGTTTATCATTTAACCCTCAAAGCACATTGGTGGCGACTGGAAGTATGGACACAACAGCCAAATTGTGGAACATTCAGAATGGCGAGGAAGTTTGCACCTTAAGAGTATGTCAATAATGTTAATGAGCCTGTTATTTGTGTGAATTCTTATTTGTGTTTTTGTTACAAAATGAGCTCTAAGTTGGATGTTGTTGAGTTGCTGGTTTTCAGACTGTAGTGGTGAAAGAGTATTCCTACTGGTTTCCGGCTATTCCAAAAGACTTGGGTGGAGGTGCTGGGGAAGTCCAAGGAGCTTTTTATTTTGTCTAACTTTAGTCTGCAAAACATATCAACTATAGCTCAGAACCCATCACCATCTCTCTGGCTAAAAGGAAAGCAGGTGGAGGCTGGCACTTTTGCAAGAGGCAGAACTGGAGAACCATGCCAAGAGAACCTTTAAAGCGATGGCTGTGAGCACACTCTCCTCTGCCCGCTGCTCTTTGAACCATCCTTATCACAAAGTCTGAAATGAGAGAGGGGCAAGTGACCAGAGGGAGAAGGTCAAAGGGCTGTGCCCACAGAGTGAGTGCTGGTGGGGTGTGCTCTTGTGTGTCACCACCATGCGCTCAGCACCTCCCAGTGACCTGCCACCCTCCCCTTCCTCCTGCCCTCCCCTTCTTCCCAGCTTCCCCTTCCTCCCGCCCTCCCCTTCCTCCCGCCCTCCCCTTCCTCCCACTCCAGCCCAAGTCACCGCAACAAAAATAGGGTGACCCTATGTTGTAATCAGTGGAAACAGCTGGATGGGAAATTCAGTTTCCTTGTCCTTTCAAAACTATAAATACATTTTTAAAAACATGATTCGTTTCCTCAGAAAGCTTTTTCTAAGAAAGTTGAAACATGGACCGAGAAAGAAAAAATTCTCCATTTAAAAATAACAGTAATGGCTTTTCTTTCTTAAATCTGAGCATCTAGCATTATTAGTATAAGTATACTCTTTCTGTTCTCAGTTCTTTTTTTTTTTTTTTTTAAAACAACAACAGCAACATTACTATCTCTTCTTTCAGGCAAATGTGCAGGGAAAGGCCCCGTTAATGCTGCACTTTCAACTAAAATGACTCCTTTTACAGACTGCCTAAGAGCACTCGAAGGGAGGGGTCCTGCTCGGCACACCTGTCTGCCCCGGAGAGTGCATTTGTTTTGCGTACTTAGAATTCTAATATTCAACTACATGCATTTTTGTCCTTTGAAATCTATCAGAAATATCCAGTTATAAATCAACTTTTCCATTTCTTTGTATTATTTAAAAATATAATTATGTGAATTTACTAAAATAGTGGAGGAATCATGGGCTATACGTACTCCACCCAGGATCCCCTTATCGGAGTTCCAGAGTCTGCTGTACAGAGGGGTTTCTTCCCATTGTCTCACAGTTTGATTCACTGACACTAGACAGTAACCAGCTGAAAGTCAGGGCAAAGGCAGGAATTTATCAATCGATTTCATGTCAAGTTATCCTAATAATTGCCTTTTTAAAAGTAATTAGTTTTATTCCATACACTGTTTACTTTTGCACACCATGCGTTATTAGCCCATGTAGTCCCCAGCTCTGTAGTGTTTCCGAGACAATGTAAAGGACGCCCTCTAGTTTCCCCAAACACAACCTCTTTCTTTTGTTTTTAATCAACATTATTAGGTTAAATGAACTAGCTGTGTGTAAGTCACTAATTTTAGTAAACTCACAGGATTGTGTAGCTAAAACCTAGTTTTCAAACCTTTCCATCACCCCAAAAAGAACCCTGTGCCCACATGCAGACACTCCCCATCCTCACCCCAGCCAACTGCTGACCTCCCTTCCTAGAGCTCGGCCTTCTCCAGCATTTCCTTTTAGACTATGATATTGTACACTTGCAGAAATTGTTTTATCTGCCGGTATACTTGACGGTATCTGCTCTTTTTCTAGGGACATTCCGCCGAAATCATCTCGTTGTCATTTAACACCTCAGGAGACAGAATCATCACGGGGTCTTTTGATCATACAGTTGTAGTGTGGGACGCTGATACTGGAAGGTAATTCTTAGTTCTTAAGCATTGTTTTAATCTGGATCAGGGGGTTCAGAAAACCCTCTGTTATTTATTAGCTTAAGCTGCTCTCTATTAACTCTGCTTTGGGTTCCATAAAAATAGTACATATTGAAAATGTAAATTAATTCATTCTTTAATGATATTTCTGATTCACAAAATATGTGCATTCTTGGAATTCTGAGCAAATAATGACAAACAGCAACATAAAAGGAGAATGTTAGCAATAGTCTAGTTACATAGCTACTATTTATTCCAGGGATAATCAAATTTCAATGGCTTGTCATTATGTTAGGCATGAATATCATGTATAAATAAAACTCTTAGTTAATTTCCCAAATTTAATTTAGTCCAAGAACTTCAACTTCCTTCCTAATGACTTTTGGTCCTAGTTGCTAGGAAGTTAACTAAATTAGCATATTTGTGTTGGAAAACTACTCTTGGATTTGTCTGTGATTTAATAGAGGGGCTAATTATCAGGGTTGCCGACCAAGATGTATGCAACAAGAAATGACAGAGAAAGAAGGACCTTTCAGTTACTTGACATGTGGTTTCTGAACAACCAGGGTGCACTCGACTGGTGTAAGAATACTTCTTACGGCTTTTACTATTTGTTACCCATTTCTTTTTGAAATGTTGCCTTAAGTAGCATTATTTTGATAGTTTAAAATCCAAGTACATTTTTGTTGAAATGATATTATTTATTTATTTATTTATTTATTTGAGACGGAGTCTTGCTCTGTCGCCCAGGCTGGAGTGCAGTGGCGCGATCTCAGCTCACTGCAAGCTCTGCCTCCCGGGTTCACGCCATTCTCCTGCTTCAGCCTCCCGAGTAGCTGGGACTGCAGGCGCCCGCCGCCATGCCTGGAGAATTAGTATTTTTAGTAGAGGTGGGGTTTCACCGTGTTAGCAAGAATGGTCTTGAACTCCTGATCTTGTGGATCCACAGCCTCAGCCTCCCAAAGTGCTGGGATTACAGGCGTGAACCACTGCGCCCGGCCGAAATGAAATTATTAGTAGTTTCTTTTTGAGCACTAGTAAAGCCGTATTTGTTTTGTCATCAAATATATTATTTTATAAAAACCAAAATTTAGATTAGCTTACACAGATGGGCTTGGCCTCGTTATTCATGTGCATATACTGAAGTAAGATATCTTTCACTAATTTTAATTATTTTTGTGTTGTAGGAAGGTAAATATCTTAATTGGTCATTGTGCTGAGATTAGCAGTGCCTTATTCAACTGGGATTGCTCTCTAATATTAACTGGCTCTATGGACAAAACCTGCATGGTGAGCTAAATAAATAAATATCTTTGCTTTATATTGTGTCTATACTCTTTACTGTGTCAGATATCCATTGTAACATTAACAAATTTCAAAGGTGATATAAAATTAAGATATTAATTTACAAATAATAATTGGTAATTATTTAAATTTCAAGTTTTGGATTTTCCAGATTTGAAGGAATTGTGATGTAGTAAAGCAATTTGAATTTCTTCAAGTATATTAAATATCTTATTTGAGAAGGCATTTTATTTTTATTTAATACCCCACTTTTCATTTATAGAACTTCAATTAGTAGAGTGACTGTCAAGGAGCCTCAAACACAATGTTTCTTTGTCCCTAAGTTTCTATACTTAAAAAATGGTTACTAAGAGATTATACTATGGAATTATCATTTGTTTATGTGACAAATATATTACAATTTTATAATGTACTTTTCATTTTCCGACATTGTCGTTTTATATGAAGCTCCTAATCATTTGATATCCTTCCTACAAAAAGAGCAAAACTCTTCTCCAACCAGTAAAGCATACACGTTGAGATATTTTTTCTTTCTTTAATGTAGTGGCAGATTCTAAATGTCTGACTTTGGTTTTCTCTGTGACTAGGGTGTGCCTTCCTTGATGGTTGGCTGTGGTCTCTGGTCATGAATCAAAGTAAATCTAACCGAACATGCGAGAATTACAGAAGTAATT